>NW_028227260.1:69916960-70316960 GCF_978045245.1 Mus caroli
GATCCACTTAGACTTGACCTTAGTACAAGGAGATAGGAATGGATCGATTCGCATTCTTCTACATGTTAACAACCAGTTGTGCCAGCACCATTTGTTGAAAATGCTGTCTTTCTTCCACTGGATGTTTTTTGCTCCCTTGTCGAAGATCAAGTGACCGTAGGTGTGTGGGTTCATTTCTGGGTCTTCAATTCTATTCCATTGGTCTATTTGTCTGTCACTATACCAGTACCATGCAGTTTTTATCACAATTGCTCTATAGTAGAGCTTTAGGTCCGGCATGGTGATTCCACCAGAGGTTCTTTTATCCTTGAGAAGAGTTTTTGCTATCCTAGGTTTTTTTGTTATTCCAGATGAATTTGCAGATTGCACTTTCTAATTCGTTGAAGAATTGATTTGGAATTTTGATGGGGATTGCATTGAATCTGTAGATTGCTTTTGGCAAGATAGCCATTTTTTACAATGTTGATCCTGCCAATCCATGGGGCTCAGAACTGAACAAAGAATTCTCACCTGAGGAATACCGAATGGCAGAGAAGCACCTGAAAAAATGTTCAACATCCTTAATCATCAGGGAAATGCAAATCAAAACAACCCTGAGATTCCACCTCACACCAGTCAGAATGGCTAAGATCAAAAATTCAGGTGACAGCAGATGCTGGCGAGGATGTGGAGAAAGAGGAACACTTCTCCATTGTTGGTGGGATTGCAAGCTTGTACAACCACTCTGGAAATCAGTCTGGCGGTTCCTCAGAAAATTGGACATAGTACTACCGGAGGATCCAGCAATACCTCTCCTGGGCATATATCCAGAAGATGTCCCAACCGGTAAAAAGGACACATGCTCCACTATGTTCATAGCAGCCCTATTTATAATAGCCAGAAGCTGGAAAGAACCCAGATGTCCCTCAACAGAGGAATGGATACAGAAATTATGGTACATTTACACAATGGAGTACTACTCAGCTATTAAAAAGAATGAATTTATGAAATTCCTAGCCAAATGGATGGACCTGGAGGGCATCATCTTGAGTGAAGTAACACAATCACAAAAGAACTCACACAATATGTATTCACTGATAAGTGGATATTAGCCCAAAACTTAGGATACCCAAGATATAAGATACAATTTGCTAAACGCATGAAACTCAAGAAGAATGAAGACCAAAGTGTGGACACTGTGCACCTTCTTAGAATTGGGAACAAAACACCCAGGGAAGGAGTTACAGAGACAAAGTTCGTAGCTGTGATGAAAGGATGGACCATTTAGAGACTGCTGTATCCAGGGATCCATCCCATAATCAGCTTCTAAACGCTGACACCATTGCATACACTAGCAAGATTTTGCTGAAAGGACCCAAATATAGCTGTCTCTTGTGAGACGATGCCGGGGCCTAGCAAACACAGGAGTGGATGTTCACAGTCAGCTATTGGATGTATCACAGGGCTCCCAATGGAGAAGCTAGAGAAAGTAACCAAGGAGCTAAAGGGATCTGCAACCCTATTGTTGGAACAACATGATGTACTAACCAGAACCCCGGAGCTCTTGTCTCTAGCTGCATATGTATCGAAAGATGGCCTAGTTGGCCATCAATGGAAAGAGAGGCCCATTGGACTTGCAAACTTTATATGCCCCAATATAGGGGAATGCCAGGGCCAAAAGAATGGGAATGGGTGGGTAGGGAAGTGGGGGGCGCTATGGGGGACTTTTGGGATAGCATTGGAAATGTAATTGAGGAAAATATGTAATAAAAATATTAAAAATTAAAAAAAAAAGTCTTGGAAAGATCAGGAATTCAAGGCCCATACCTAACCATGATAAAAGCAATATACAGCAAACCAGTAGCCAACATCAAAGTAAATGGTAAGAAGCTGGAAGCAATCCCACTAAAATCAGGGACTAGACAAGGCTGCCCACTCTCTCCCTACCTATTCAACATTGTACTTGAAGTCCTAGCCAGAGCAATTAGACAACACAAGGAGATCAAGGGGATACAAATCGGAAAAGAAGAAGTCAAAATATCGCTTTTTGCAGATGATATGATAGTATACATAAGTGACCCTAAAAATTCCACCAGAGAACTCCTAAGCCTGATAAATAGCTTTGGTGAAGTAGCTGGATATAAAATTAACTCAAGCAAGTCAATGGCCTTTCTGTACACAAAGGATAAACAAGCAGAGAAGGAAATTAGGGAAACAACACCCTTCTCAATAGTCACAAACAATATAAAATACCTTGGCATGACTCTAACTAAGGAAGTGAAAGATCTGTATGACAAGAACTTCAAGTCCCTGAAGAAAGAAATTAAAGAAGATCTCAGAAGATGGAAAAACCTCCCATGCTCATGGATTGGCAGGATCAACATTGTAAAAATGGCTATCTTGCCAAAAGCAATCTACAGATTCAATGCAATCCCCATCAAAATTCCAACTCAATTCTTCAACGAATTGGAAAGGGCAATCTGCAAATTCATCTGGAACAACAAAAAACCTAGGATAGCAAAAACTCTTCTCAAGGATAAAAGAACCTCTGGAGGAATCACCATGCCTGACCTAAAGCTGTACTACAGAGCAATTGTGATAAAAACTGCATGGTACTGGTATAACGACAGACAAGTAGACCAATGGAACAGAATTGAAGACCCTGAGATCAACCCACATACCTATGGTCACTTGATCTTTGACAAGGGAGCAAAAACCATCCAGTGGAAAAAAGACAGCATTTTCAACAAATGGTGCTGGCACAACTGGCGGTTATCATGTAGAAGAATGCGAAATGATCCATTCCTATCTCCTTGTACCAAGGTCAAATCTAAGTGGATTAAGGAACTCCACATAAAACCAGAGACACTGAAACTTATAGAGGAGAAAGTAGGGGAAAGCCTCGAAGATATGGGTACAGGGGAAAAATTCCTGAATAGAACAGCAAAGGCTTGCGCTGTAAGATCGAGAATCGATAAATGGGACCTCATAAAGTTGCAAAGCTTCTGCAAGGCAAAAGACACCGTCAATAAGACAAAAAGACCACCAACAGATTGGGAAAGGATCTTTACCTATCCTAAATCAGATAGGGGACTAATATCCAATATATATAAGGAACTCAAGAAGGTGGACTACAGAAAATCAAATAACCCCGTTAAAAAATGGGGCTCAGAACTGAACAAAGAATTCTCACCTGAGGAATACCGAATGGCAGAGAAGCACCTGAAAAAATGTTCAACATCCTTAATCATCAGGGAAATGCAAATCAAAACAACCCTGAGATTCCACCTCACACCAGTCAGAATGGCTAAGATCAAAAATTCAGGTGACAGCAGATGCTGGCGAGGATGTGGAGAAAGAGGTACACTCCTTCATTGTTGGTGGGATTGCAAGCTGGTACAACCACTCTGGAAATCAGTTTGGCGGTTCCTCAGAAAATTGGACATAATACTACCAGAAGATCCAGCAATACCTCTCCTGGGCATATATCCAGAAGATGTTCCAACTGGTAAGAAGGACACATGCTCCACTATGTTCATAGCAGGCTTATTTATAATAGCCAGAAGCTGGAAAGAACCCAGATGCCCCTCAACAGAGGAATGGATACAGAAAATGTGGTACATTTACACAATGGAGTACTACTCAGCTATTAAAAAGAATGAATTTATGAAATTCCTAGGCAAATGGATGGATCTGGAGGGCATCATTCTGAGTGAGGTAACATATTCACAAAGGAACTCACACAATATGTACTCACTGATAAGTGGATATTAGCCCAAAAACTTAGGATACCCAAGATATAAGACAATTTGTTAAACGCATGAAACTCAAGAAGAACGAAGACCAAAGTGTGGACACTGTGCCCCTTCTTGGAATTGGGAACAAAACACCCATGGAAAGAGTTACAGAGATAAAGTTTGGAGCTATGAAGAAAGGATGGACCATCTAAAGACTGCCATATCCAGGGATCCATCCCATAATCAGCTTCCAAACGCTGACACCATTGCATACACTAGCAAGATTTTGCTGAAAGGACCCAGATATAGCTGTCTCTTGTGAGACAATACCGGGGCCTAGCAAACACAGAAGTGGATGCTCACAGTCAGCTATTGGATGGATCACAGGGCCCCCAATGGAGGAGCTAGAGAAAGTACCCAAGGAGCTAAAGGGAACTGCAACCCCATAGGTGGATCATTATTATGAACTAACCAGTACCCCAGAGCTCTTGACTCTAGCTGCATTTGTATTAAAAGATGGCCTAGTAGGCCATCACTGGAAAGAGAGGCCCATTGGACTTGCCAACTTTATATGCCCCAGTACAGGGGAATGCCAGGGCCAAGGGGTGGGGGTGGGTGGGTTGGGGATTGGGGGGGGGAGTGTATTGGGGACTTTTTGGATAGCATTGGAAATGTAATTGAGGAAATTACCTAATAAAAAAAATAAAAAATAAATAAAAAAAAAGATCTCAGTTCTCTTTCCTTTCTCCACACACATGAGAGTCTCTAAGCCCAAGTGGGCTTCTCTGACCTGACCAAAGCCTGCCATAGTGTAGGTCAACAGCGTGGGCAGTTAGTGTTCTTTCTTAGGGTGGGGGATTTGCAGAATGTTAACAATTAAGGAAGGTAGAATGGGCGTGGCTGGACAGCTGTGCACAGGCAGTCAGGGAGGCTGCTTCATCAATGCTCAGCTTTCCAGCTGCTGTATTTTCTCATCCATCCACCGGCACTGCCCACAATGGGGTATCCTGTCTAGAGACCAAACAAACATTGTATGTCAAGAAACCCAAGCAAAAGAGAAGGAAAGCCCAGTATGGCCAAAGGTGGTAGAGTGGTCTTGTTTCCAAGGTAAGTATGTGCAGGCTATTGATCAAATAGAGTTCTGGTAACAGGGAATGAGCTGAATAGAATACAACAGAAATGCTAAAACAAGACTGCTTTGCACTATTAAAAATGAAGGGCTCCATGGAATTTCATTTATTTGGCTTACACCTAGCAGTATTATCATATTATGAGTCAAGATGGAAATAAAGAATATTGACTGATTTTTAAAACATACTGAAAACTTGTAAGTGCTAGAGCAAATAAATTTTAGAGCATATATATATTTGTGGGGCGGGGGGTGTTGAGATGAGACAGGGTTTCTCTGTGTAGCCCTGGGTGTCCTGGAACTCACTCTGTAGACCTGGCTGGCCTCGAACTCAGAAATTTGCCTGCCTCTGCCTCCCAAGTGCTGGGATTAAAGGCGTGCGCCACCAGGCCCAACTTAGAGCATATTTTATAAAATATGTAAATAATATTTACAAAACAAAGAGAAAGCCACCAAGTGTCATTGTTTTACATTTCTGGATTTAATATCTTACATCTAGATTCCACATGGTGGAAGGAGAGAGAACCAATTCCTGTGACCAGTGACAGTGCTGTGGCACTGAACACACTCCAGCCACTACACATGCAAATCAATAAGTGGGATTAAATTTCCTAAAGGAAACGCAAAATCTG
Source organism: Mus caroli (assembly GCF_978045245.1). Classification (NCBI taxonomy): domain Eukaryota; kingdom Metazoa; phylum Chordata; class Mammalia; order Rodentia; family Muridae; genus Mus; species Mus caroli. Next base: position 69,922,438 of record NW_028227260.1, read on the forward strand.
CATTGCATTCAAAGCATTTGCATATTCATCTATTTACACCCTACCTTTTATTGACTAGTAATTCATGCCCTAAATATTTATTTGACATGTACTGTGTATTAGGCAAGGTATATATGAAAGAAGACACTTTGAAAAGTTTAATTTTCTTTTTTGACCAACGCTGAAAGAATAGAAGTGCACAAATGTCAGTAGGAGAGAAACATTTGTGCTATAATCTCCAAACATCAGTTTGCCTCTCTGGAGAGAAGCTATAATAGCTATGCTATTATAGACAGCTGTTCAATGGCAGAATGTCCCCTGAGAGAACAGCTTTCCAGTGTACATGCACTTCAATGAAAAGCTACTCAGACTGGCATCCAGCACATTCTACCAACAGAAGACATCATTTTACATGCCGATCCTTATGCTTTCAGTCATGCATTCATGTATTAATCCATCTGGTAGAATTTTATGGTCAGTAATATCTTTACCTTGAAGATACGGAGATGAGGATTTGTGTTGCGTGAACTATTCCTGGAAAGATGTATACCAGCAACAGTCCAAAGTTAACCATTCCATTCCAAATTTAGCTGGGAGAACCAATGAGTATACTGGACTTTCTTACAGAAACATGAATGCAATGGGGGAATATTTTAGCTCCTTTTCTGTTGCCATGACAGAACCACCATGAGCTAGACATCTGCTGCGGTATGTGTCCCTCTTATATATAACAGGGAAGATGCACCCATAAAATCCCAACCATATAGTCACCTAAACAAAACACAAGCGATGATAACACCAGTTGACATACAAATATAGATTGGAAAAAAACCTAGCAAGGCCCTAGATGAAGAGCTACAAGCAACTAATGATTGCTGAGAAAAGGCTTCCCCAGGGATGTGCCCCTAGCTAGTTATCTAGTACCGAGTAGTCAGACCTAAAATATACATAATAATACATTAAAGGGACGCAGCATGCTGTACTTATATATTTACTCATGTAGGTATACATATATACATATATATCATATATATTGTGCATGTATATATGTGTATACACACGCACACACATACATATCAAAAATAATTAAAGAAAAAGAGGCCATGGATTTAAGAGGAAATTGGAGGACTTGGGAGAAGTTAGAAGGAAGGGAGAAAATGGTGTAAATACAGTAGAGATAGATAAAATTAAATAATAGAAATTATTTATATATAAAAACAAAAAACATTTTAACAATAAAAATTATTGTGACTACATTTATGTAATTAAAAATACATGTAAATATATGATTCATAGAAATATAGATGGACATATTTATTTATACACTAGTGTGTAATTGCAGATATGCATATTGGGAGAGAGGAAAACTATACAGGAAAGTTTGCTCCTAAAAATATGAATGAAACCAGAGATTAACATATCAAACCCAGTAAATCAGACTCAGACAAACAAACAAACATTGCATACATAATGGCTGTTAAGCCCAGACAACAGCATTTCACATCAATTTGTAGCAATACTCAATATTTCTTGAGCACTTCATGTATCCTAATTCTAGCCTAAAATACCATCAAAGTTTTATTCCATTTAGTTTTAAAAGCAAATCTATATTAAAACTATTCTTGGAATTCACACTTTACAGATGAGGAAACTGAGTTTCAGAGAAGTGACATATTTTTGTTATAAATACAGCACAGTTAATTCATTCACTTGCTTGTAGACATATGAAGGTTTTTTCCAACTTTTACTACTAGAATAGGTATTACATATGTTCTTATAGGAGACTGTTATGAACATGATTTTATCACTCATGGGTAAGTGCCTAAAAGGAGAATTGTTGGATCATAGATGAAATAAAAATATATTTACCATTAAAAAATGGTGACAAATCTTATCCATTGTCACATAGAAAAATTACAGACTGGAGTACTCATAAAAGCCATCTGAACCCAAACCCTATGCTTTTATACTTGACCCTCTGCTCAGACATGACCCCTACCCTAGCATTGGGCTAGCTCGTGTTGCACAGGAAAATTAAGCCAAGTAGACAAAGAGCTTTGATCTAAAATAGAATCCAAGAAGACAAAAGTAGAGATACGGGAAAGGTGTTATCAGAGCCTAGGTGATGGTCTGTTCAAGGGATTTAAAAGACATATGGGGAAAGGTGGGTTGAAAGATGAATTGAAGAAATAGTGATATACATACTCCAGACAGGGGAAATAGTGTTTTCAAAGGTCTAAGAGGAGCGGTTCAGGAATTGCATATGAGAACCTTTACTCAGATGGTCCGTGGCAAACAGTGCACAAAGTAGCTGTATTGAACAAAGAAAACTCTAGGTCTGGCAATTCGATTTGAATTTTAGAAAGGCAATATATCCTTCCCCCGTGTAGCTGAGACTCAGTTTAACTAGTTTCCTATATTTTCTATGCCAACCCCAAGGGTACATAACTGGTATGATAAGGTTAGATTAGTTTAGAAACAGATCACAGTAGGCCTCCAATGTCAAGTGAAGAAGTACCCAACTTGCCCTCCAATGCATGCCTCCTTGAGCTTCAGGTTCTTTCCCCATCTGTAAATGTGAGAACACGAGATTGTATCCAGGCTTCCTAAATGTGGTGCATATTTCTTTTAAAAATATACATGTTGCGATGATTGATATTGCCAACTTGATAGAATATAGAATCATAAAAGAGACAAGTCTCTGGGCAGATCCGTAAGGGATTATATAGATTAAATTAATTGAGGTAGGTCAACCTATTCTAAATGTGGGAGAGACCATTCCGTGGGCTGGAGTCTCACTCTGCGTAAAAAAGGAGAGAGCTTGCTGAACACGGGCATTCCTTCACCACTCTCTGCTTCCTCGCTGTAGACAAAGCATGGTGAGCTGCCTCCTGCTGCCAGACCCCTTCTGTCATGATGAAGTACGCTCCTGGAAAGCATAAGGCCAAACAAGTTCTTTTCTTTCTTAACCTGACTTTCATATCCTGGCTTCTAGTCAGATCATGCAAATATTTTGCCTTTAAAAAATATTTTGCCAGGGATTGTGTTGTAGCAATGAAAAAAAAAAAACTACTAGAGAGAAAACAGATATGAAGAGTGGGGTCATTGCTACAATTATCTTGACTGTGCTCCTAGGCTTCTGGAAATGGCTTGTGAGCGCCATGTGGAAGAGTTTAGGACTCTGGGCTACAAAAACTCTTGATGCTGTAAGCAGAGGCTAACAGGTCATTATGGAGGCAATTCAGAAGACCTGAATATGATGAGAAATTCACACAGTGGAGGCCCAGCTTATGATGTTCAGAAGAGAAGGAATCAGGCTCAAAAGAAGCCGTAATTATTTTTAAATTTTATTTATTATTATTGTGCATCTGGTGTGTGTGTGTGTGTGTGTGTGTGTGTGTGTGTGTTATGCATGCATATGTGACATAGCATGTCTATGAAGGTTACAGGACAACTTTTGGGAATTGGTTCATTTCTTCTACTGTGGGTTACTGGGATTGAACTCAGATCTTCAAGCTTGCAAGACAAGCACTTTTATCTACTGAGGCCCTTACTGGCCCAGAAGAAGCTGTAACTGTTAAAGAGATCAGCATCATTAAAAGAATGCCTTAAAGAAGCAGCTCAGCAGATAAAGGCATGTGCCAAACAAGTTTGGAGACCTGCATTCAATCTCCAGAATATAAAAAGGTAGATGGGGAGAATCAACTTCACAAAGTTGTCATCTGACCTCTGTGTATACACTGGGACACATACACCCGAATACACAAATACATAAACCCACACAATAGTAAATAACTATTAGAAAGAAAGAAGGAAAGAAAGAAAGGGAGAGGAGAGGAAAACAAAAAATAAACTAGGAAAGTGTTTCTCTAGGCTCAGCACACAGAGATTGCAACAATTAAGGCCTAAGGGTGCTCAGGCTGCATCTTAAGCTGAAGACAGAATGTGGCAGCACCCCCCCACAGGGTGCTGGCTTTGTAGACTTGAAAGATGAAAGGTGAGGACATAATGCAGGCTTGTGACAAAGTTCCAGAAGGTTCCTGGGGCTAGGCAATGTGTGTCTGGGTCAGGTTCCCTTTATTGCATGTTTATTGATTGCATGAAGCTGTGAATGTTATAGGTTCAAATGAAGAGCCCAAGATGTTGGTGATGACAGACCCATGGTATGTCTCCTGAAAAAAATTGCAGATAGATTAGGGCTGGCCCAAGAAAGAGGCTTAATGTGCTCCAGGCAGGAGAGATGGAAGGGTGGGGCTACTCAAACCCTTTGAAACCCAGATGATTTCATCACAAGTTCTGACTCTGGACCTAGAAATGCAGGATTTGGTGTTACCCTGCTGGATTTTGGTCTTGCTTGGTCCAATTTTTTCTTGCTGCCCCCCTTTCCTCTCTTTTGAACTGGGGATGTTTATTCTGTGCCATTGTATATTGGAACTATGTAGCTTATTTTGTATTTTATAGTTTCTCACAGTTAAGAAATGGTCTTGAGTCTCAGATGAGACTTAGACTTTTAATAGTATGGACGTTTAAGAACTGTTAAAGACTATAGGGACTCCTGAAGTCAGACTGATTATATTTTTTTATTATGAGATGGACAAGGGCCTATGTGTGGAAAGGGGGTGAAAAGTTATGAATTATAAATAATGATATGCTTGGGTGTCAAGCTGTGATAGTTAATATTGTCAGCTTGACAGAATCCAGAGCTACAGAATAGATATGCCCCTGGACATGTCTGTGAGGGCATTTCTGAATTAGGTTGAGGGGGGAAACCCCACTGTAAATGTGGCCAGCACCATTCCATGGGCTGTGGTCATAAATTGAATAAAATTAAGAAAGCAAGCATGGTGTACACATTATTCATCCCCTTTGCTCATTAACTGGATGTCATCTGGTCAGCTGTCTTCTTTCCTATCATCACACTTTCCCTGCAATGATGAAGTTTATCTCCCAGACCTGTAAGCCATGATACATCTGCCCCTTACTTAAGTTGGTTTTGTTAAGTATGCTCTTGGAGCAGAACAGTTTCCTAATATGGGTGCCTAATTCACTCCCCATATATATTTAATGAGAACCTTAAGGAGTAGAGCTTAACTCTGGTGATTCTGATAAATAGATGAGTTTACAAACCAGACAGACAGTTGACCCTAAGAGTTCTTCTAGTTCAAATGTCCTTTGTGACCAACTCGAGACTTGACTACACAAGAGGCACACTACACCTTTATGCAATAAAGTTGGTAAATCCCCTCTGACCCCTGAGTTTACTCATTAGCAAGCCTCAAACGTTTTCACCCAATGACTTTGGAACTCCTTTCTATTTCTTTCCCAGATTCCAGAGGCCACCATATTCAATGCCCCCAGCATGATGAGTTCAAGCAGCTAGGAAGCAGACAATCATTTCCTTCCTGCAAAATGTCCCTTTCCTTGGGACGAGATTTTTTTCATACTCCAGGGTTCCTGCCCTCTGCCACAGTTGGCTGCTGACCAGCGCTTCCAAGCCCCAGCAGCTTTTATTCTCAGCTGTAAAAGAGCTCAATATATTGAAAGATAGAGGCAGAGCAGGAGATAGAAGACCCACAAAGATCAAGTTTTTCTGCATTTTTTTGCCAGGCTCAGGAGCCCCCCTTAAACCAACCCATTGTAACTCCTCAGGAGTCCTCCAGCTCCATCCCTAACCATGAGAGCTCCTCGGGAACACAACTATCTCAGCAGAGGCTCAGCTGGGATTGGGTAGAGGAGGCAGCATGACTGAGTGTCCTACAGGGATAGATGTTAGGCATCCCATAGAATCAAGTCCAGCCCAGGATGCCTGCCTCCCAATGATTGACACAAATCAGCTCACATAGATGACTCAGATCCTTTCCGAGGTAGAAATAAGACTTCTTAGAGACTTGAGCTTCATGAAAGCAAGCCCCACAGAGGTGTGTCTGTCCTTCAGTGCCAGACACACTGAAGGACACACACACAGTCCATAAGACTTAGGATAAGGCACTTTTAGGTTTCTGTACCACTATTGCCCTAAATACCAAGGATGTACAGAGTTTAGGAAAGTAAAATACCTGGAATTGTAGAAGAATAAAAACAAGCAACATGAACAAGAACAACAACAACAACAATGACGACAACAGTAATAATAAGGATGGCAAAAACTGATAAGAATAAGAACAAGCACAGTTGTGGGTACTATACATGAGCACTTCCAGTACACCAGGCATTGCTGTACACATTTTATGGGCTTCTCACACCAATCTTGTGGATTATGTAGGATGAGAAGCCTAAGGAGGTTCCAAGAGTTCCAAGGAGGTACCAAATCCATGTGGTTACTTCTAATCCTGGAAGACTGGCTTCTGAGTCCACATAAGCTGTCTTCATGCTCAGTTACCCTTTGCAAGGAAGTTCTTTTCAAAGAGAAATGGAAAACAACACCCCCTTGTAGTTCTTCTTTTGAAAGATTCCCATTCAGATCATTTGCCACTTTTTATAAAACTTGATGATTCACAGATTTGGTTGTTTTTAAGGTTTTTAGTTCTTTTATTTATTTATTTATTTTAGTTTTCTTTTTAAAAATTTTTATTCGATATTTTCTTTATTTACATTTCAAATGGTATCCCCTTTCCTGGCTTCCCCTCCAAATACATGCTGGATAGCAGTGATATTATCAAAAACTGCTGGCAAGAAGGGTCAAAAAAGGCAGCCAGTCCTACAACACCCAGAGGAAGCTCCACTCCCAGGCATTCTAACACGCCCAGGATCCCAGGACCCCAGGAGCTTGGTCACACCAGGATTTCAGGGTCCCACAGGCAGCTTGAACCCCAGGAACTCTGACACACCCAGGATCTCAGGATCCCAGGATCCCAGAGACAGCTGAACTCTGAGGAGTTCTGCCACAACCAGGATCACAGGAAGGACAGGCTCCAGTCAGATCTACCAAGGCATGCTACACTGGAGATAATCAGATGGTGGGAGGCAAGCAGAAGAAAATAAGCAGCAGAAACCAATGTTACTTGGCATCATCAGAACCCAATTCTCCCACCATAGCAAGTCCTGGATACCCCAACACACCGGAAAAGCAAGATTCAGATCTAAAATCACTTCTCATTATGATGATAGAGGACTTTAATCTGTGCACATTGTATGCATGCATGTAAACTTCACACTGACTATTAATATATACAACTAACATTCATCATTTTTCAAGCCCTCAGCCACCCCTGCTATCTCATTTTCAGTTAATTGGAATATCTCCAATAGTAATCCACACTTTCTTCAGTCTCATAGACCACTGAATGGCCTTAGCCAGGCCTGAGGACACAGTCTGTGGCTAAGGACATTCCTCTGGAGACAGTTTAAGACTATGGAAATTGCAATTGGCTTGTTGGTATAGAGCCTGGTCACTATATCAAATGTCCCTTCTAGTGTCCTGGATAGCTAGTGTACACTCAGTGATATAATGTTAAACTTTGATTCCAGAGGAGCAGAGATTACTGTCATAAGAGAGGGCAAAGAGCCACTTGGGGCCCAGTGTTGTCTAAAGCAGTAAATACAAATCTCTCTTCCCCCAACCCTCTTCTTCTTCTCTCTTACAAAATGTCACAATGTAGCCCAGGTTGGCTCTGAATTTGAGATCCTACTCCCATGGCCTACTAAGTGCTATCTACCTGTGATCTAAAACATTGAACTCTGGGCGTAGAATTCAGAACCAATCTCTTCTTTGCATCTACTGACTTCCCCATTCGTGTATTTCATTTATGCAAGGAGCCAACATTTATCATCACACTTCAATCACGTTTCTAATTACTAGTGACACAACAGTAAATGGTGTGGGGAACAGGTCCTGCCCTCCTAGAGCTTATATTCTAGTGGGGAAGATAAACAAGAAGTAACTAAATATACAGTAAAAACAAAAATTCAGATGATAGAGTCCATACAAGATATGGCTGTAGCAGACTATGACAATGACCAGACTAGTAGGGGGCTGGAGAGATGGCTCAACGGTTATGAGCACTGGCTGCTCTTCCACAGGTCCTGAGTTCAAATCCCAGCAACCACATGGTGGCTCACAACCATCTATATAAGGGGATCTGATGCCCTCTTCTAGCATTCAGGCATACATGCAAATAGAGCACTAGTATGCATAAAACAAATAAATAATCTAAAAAAATCATTTAAAACAAAACAAAACAAAAGATCAGACCAGTAGCCTGTTCCAGGGATGGTGACTTTAGGAAAGCAGAGTCTAGCTCTGAGGATAATGGCCCCTGCTTCTCTTTGCTGTAGTTGAAACTGGAATATCAAGTGCTGGAGACGGAGAGTTGGGAAAGGTGAGTCTTATTTCTAGCTCTAGTGCCCAAAAATCCTCCTTTGCCTTTAGCTTGTTAAAAAAATGTCTTTTTAATTGTGGAGGGTTGTGCACGGGGGTTGGGGGAGCTGTGCGCATGAGAGCGAGTTTTCAGAGAAATTAGAGGAGTAGGATGTCTCTGGAGCCGGAGTTAACACCTGATGTGAACTGACCCATGTGGGTGCTAGGAATCCAAATCTTGGTCCTCTGGAAGAGCAGTGTGTGCTCTGCTGAGCAGTCCCTCCAGCCTTGCCTTTTGTGGATTTGTCTCTACAGAGACCCCTCTTCTTCCAGCCCCTGCCTCAAGGAGACTTGGCTTTCCTTGCTAGCTCTGCTTGGTAGCTCCCCTTTACACAAACGACACTTCCCGAGGAAGAAGCAGAGCAGATGCCAGCGGCCTGAGTGTGCAGAAGTGGCCACTTCTGGAGCCCCATGCCTTCCAATCAGGAAAGCCAGAGAGTGGGTTCTGAGAGGGTCCCTAGATAGCCTCAAGCCACTCCTGGGAAGAGAGTAGGAGAGATTCTTAGAGGCAACTAGGGTTGCTCCTCAGCTTCCTTCTTGGTATTGTCCATGGAGAAGCAGGGAAGGGCTCCAGTGATGGCCCAGCCTAGATTTTTATAAACCCCCCAGAGTTCAGCAGAAAGCCCTAGGAGCTATATGTAAAGACACAACTGTGATTCTGCCTCCCGAAGTTCTGCCTTCTTAGACTGGGAGTGGGGTCTTCGCACCCAGTCCTTGGAAGGAAGCTTCTCATCGAATCTTAATAAGCGCTACTGGCTATAAGCCACTGCTCTGAATTAACAAGGCCCGTGTAGCAGGAAGGGAAACTGAGAAGGCAACAAATGTCTGTCTGATGACGTAGCCATCAAGGCCCCAGGGCTAGAACTAGAGACCCAACAAGCTCAAGCTTCCTTTCATGGCATCCAACCTTATCTTTCACCTCCATCCTATTTTTCAGCAGCCCCACTAGAATCCCTGTGTCCCAGTATCTCATAGCAAACCCAGGGTACAGAGTATGCGCGAGTAGTTTCCACCATAGGCAACATCCTCTTCTTACTGGCTATTAGGAACAGGACTCAATTTTGCCTTTGTACTTCCTCTCCCCGAATCCCACTCTTGTGCTGACCCCTAGTGGCAAGACCAGGCAATGGACAGAGAGGCTAGTTTACACCGAATTTTAGGACCCACGCCTCAGGATGATCTTGGACAAAGCTCTTCATCACTCTGTGCTTCAGATTCCACCCCCGCCCCGCAAAAAAAAAAAAAAAAAAAAAAAACCTTTCACGGGGGTCATCTAAGACCATCAGAAAACATAGATTTACATTACAATTCACAACGGTAGCAAAATAAAAGTTATGAAGCAGCAACAGAAATAATTTTATGGTTGGGGTCACCACAACAGAAGGTGGAGAACCACTGCCCTAGAGTTATTTATAAAAGCAAACGATAAAAAAGGATGTGAAAAAAAGCAGGCTCTGTATCATAGTCTGAGGAGCTAAATTAGTGGAGCAGGGTGTTGGGTGCGGGACGTGGAGAGTTAACTGAGACAAGGAGAATGTTGTGCTTGTCAACTCATTTCCACCTCTGTCATAAGAAAACTCTAAAAATTCAGCTCAGCTTGCACATAACCATTTGCCAAGGGAGATGTTTAAATTAAATGCAAAGTCACACATGATGGTAAAATATACAAACACCCACGTTCAATCCAACACAGGTCTTGATGACCTTCAGCTGTTCTTAATAATGAGGAAAAAACACCAAGTTAATAGGAAATGAAATGGTTTCTGTAAATTGGGAAAACACCAATGAAAATGTGCTATTATTATCAAATGTAGATCCTACTGTAATCCCTAATTTGGGATTCTTCAGTGGGGCTGGACTATCTGGAAGATAAAGGCTTTTGGCATCAAAGATGAGCATATATTGACATAGGGCAAATGAGTTCGTTGGGTTTTCTTGAGGTCCACAGAGGATGCCAAGCTGCACTATGATGGGCTAAGGTGGGAAGGGGGCTCTTAGCTTTCCCACACCCCCAGGAGGACAAAGACTTAATGTGGAAGCATAAACAAAATAAACCAGGGCTAAAGAGATGTCTCAGTAGGTAGAGTGTTGCCATGGAAGAAAGGACCTGAGTTCCAATACCCAGAAACTCAATATGCAACGCAATATGGAAATAAAAGACAGAGACAGAATCCCCTGAAGGTCACAGGCCAGCTAGCCTGCCTCCCTACTATAGACTAGAGTGTTCTTCCTCTTATTCCCACATGGTAGTTGTACCTCATGTGATTCAGTAACTAGGCTGCAATCAAGAGGAGAGGTACTATTGACAGATCATGGTTGACAGAGCAGAAAGACAAGGTTCGGATCTAAACTGTTCTCATAGCTACGTGATGAACATTTGGTTCTCAAGGCAGCAGAATTCAGACATTGGTCAGCAGGGAGATGATTGGCTCATGCAGGATCCTGTCACATGAATGGGTTAATCCAGCTATGACTTCACAGCTCATGGGGCCATAGAAAACTTTAGGAACTGGGGTCCAGTTGGAGGATGTAGGTCCTTAGGAATATGCCCTTCAATGAGATATTTGGGGGTTATTTTTAGTTTGTTTGTGTTGGTTTTTTTTTAATTAGGTACTTTCTTCATTCACATCTCCAGTGCTATCCCAAAAGTCCCCCACACCCTCCCCCCATCCCCCACCCACCCACTCCCACTTCCCGGCCCTGGCGTTCCCCTGCACTGAGGCAGATAAAGTCTGCACGACCAATGGGTCTCTCTTTCCACTGATGGCCGACCAGGCCATCCTCTGATACATATGCAGCTAGAGACACGAGCTCTAGGGGGCACTGGTTATTTCATATTGTTGTTCCACTCATAGGGTTGCAGGTCCCCTCAGCTCCTTGGGTACTCTCTCTACGTCCTCCATTGGGGGCCCTGTGATCCATCCAATAGCTGACTGTGAGCACCCACTTCTGTGTTTGCCAGGCCCCAGCACAGTCTCACAAGAGACAGCTATATCAGGGTCCTTTCAGCAAAATCCCGCTAGTGTATGCAATGGTGTCAGCGTTTGGAGGCTGATTACAGAATGGATCCCCAGATATGGCAGTCTCTAGACTGTCCACCCCTTTGTATCAGCTCCAAACTTCGTCTCTGCAACTCCCTCTGTGGGCGTTCCGCTCCCAATTCTAAGAAGGGGCAAAGCGTCCACACCCTGGTCTTAGTTCCTCCCGAGTCTCATGTGCTTCACAAATTGTATCCTATATCTTGGGGATTCTAAGTTTCTGGGCTAATATCCACTTATCAGTGAGTACATATCATGTGAGTTCTTTTGTGATTGTGTTACTTCACACAGGATGATGCCCTCCAGGTCCATCCATTTGCCTAGGAATTTCACAAAAGACATCATCAATAAGACAAAAAGGCCACCAACAGATTGGGAAAGGATCTTTACCTACTCTAAATCAGATAGGGGACTAATATCCAATATATATAAAGAACTCAAGAAGGTGGACTCCAGAAAATCAAATAACCCCATTAAAAATTGGGGCTCAGAGCTAAACAAAGAATTATCACCTGAGGAATACCGAATGGCAGAGAAGCACCTGAAAAAATGTTCAACATCCTTAATCATCAGGGAAATGCAAATCAAAACAACCCTGAGATTCCACCTCACACCAGTCAGAATGGCTAAGATCAAAAATTCAGGTGACAGCAGATGCTGGCGAGGATGTGGAGAAAGAGGAACACTCCTCCATTGTTGGTGGGATTGAAAGCTTGTACAACCACTCTGGAAATCAGTTTGGCCCTTCCTCAGAAAATTGGATATAGTACTACCGGAGGATCCAGCAATACCTCTCCTGGGCATATATCCAGAAGATGTTCCAACCGGTAAGAAGGACACATGCTCCACTATGTTCATAGCAGCCTTATTTATAATAGCCAGAAGCTGGAAAGAACCCAGATGCCCCTCAACAGAGGAATGGATACAGAAATTATGGTACATTTACACAATGGAGTATTACTCAGCTATTAAAAGGAATGAATTTATGAAATTCCTAGGCGTTGGGTTTTTTTAAAGATAAGTTATTTATTTTGCCTAAGAGGGACCTCAGTCTGCATGTACACCTGTACGCCAGCAGAGGGCACCAGATCCCATCACAGATGGTTGTGAGCCACCAAGTGCTTGCTGGGATTTGAACTCAGGACCTCTGGAAGAGCAGTCAGTGCTCTTAACTGCTGAGCCATCACTCCAGCCCTGTGTTTTTGTTTTGTGTTGTCTTTTGTTTTGCTTTAGAGTCTTACTACATAAATCAGCCTGGTCTGGAACTTGCTATCTAGCCCAGCCTTTGAACTTTAAAGAATATGCTTTCTGCCTCCCTACCCCCTCCCTCTCCACCTCCTCTTACTTCTCTTCCTCCCTCCCCACTTCCAGAATACCATGCACTGTGCCACTTGGCTCCGTTAGAGCTCTCCAGTCAAACATGTACTGAAACTGTGATCCGCAATAAATCTCTCCTCCTTTAAGTTGATTTTCTCAGGTACAGACACGTCATCACAACAGAATAAAGCTGAGAAACAAACAAGAAGGCCCCAGGCGTTTGGTGCCATTACTGAGCCACTGGAACTGTCTGAGGACCACTTTCCTTTGGACTTCTTTTGCTGTGTGATACAATGAGCGGATTATTATTCAAAAGTCCTTTAGTTGGACATGCACTTACTTGCTGTTGAATGCATCCTAACTAATTAATATAGACACTATTCTAGCATCTTCACTTGCGTAACAGACCAGCAAATGTCTTTGTGCATGTTTTTGCTTCTGCCTGGACACATCCTCTCTTAGAACTGCATGATAAACACATTTCCATGAAGTCGCATCTGAAGTATCAATTTTCCCCCATGAAGCCTTTGTTTTGAACCCTGGAAACAGTGAATATACTTCATGAATCTATTTCATCTTGTGAATAACTTATTCTAAAATGTATCGTACTGAATTGGAAGTTATATGTGGGTCTGTGAGCCCCATGAGCTGAGAGAAGATATGATTCTTTTCTAAATGAATGTGCTCATTGCAATGTTTGCCACAAAGCTGAGCCTGAGTATATGGATGGTCCAATGAATTCGTGAACAAATGAGGAAACGAATGGCCTGAGAACGGCAACTAGAAGGGCATCCACAGAGCACTGAATACTTACCTAAGCAAGTCCCTTTCTCCCACTCCACTCTCACATCTTATAAGTAAAGCTCTGAAACGACACACAGCTTCCTTACAATCACAACAGCTAAGGAATAATGCAGCTGCAGACCATCTTCGTCATTTTTAAATGCATCTTCATTCTATCAGTTCTGTTATGCTAGAGCAGTGGTTCTCAGCCTATGGGGCACAACCACTTCGGGGTTCCATATCAGATATCCTGCATATCAGATGTTTGCATTACAATTTGTAACAGAAGCAATATTTCAGTTATGACATATCAATGAAAATAAGTTTATGGTTGAGGGTTACCATGACATAAGGAACTATATTGAAGGACTGCAGCATTAGGAAGGCTCAGAGCCACTGCTAGGGCAAACTGATGATGAATGTTGGTGCCCTAGGCTGTGAGCATACAGGGGCCTTTGTGTTTTCTGTTCCTTACCTCCTCTTGACAGCACAGCAACTGAGGCACGGATGGACCCATACCTTTCTCATCCCTTCTATCCACCCTGCTGGGACGGCCTACCCTTCACCTCACCAATATTTTGCTGTATGAACGATGACTACTTCATGCCGTGCAAATCTAAGCAGTAGCCCACTTTTATGAGATGGGGGGAGGCTCAAGCCACCAAGGATCAGGTTTTCTTTCCATGGATTTGAACGATCCCTGAGGGAATGTGGGAGCATGGTAGCCTGTGTGTTAGAACATCTCTGGTCATTTATCCCTCAAGAATTTCTTTCTCTACTTTGTATTGTCCTGTTGATGTCCCTGTAACTATTTGCTTCCACAGAAAAGGGTAAGTGGAAAGGCTTCCTGGAGAGGGACCTTTACTTTCCCTTTGTGTGTGTGTATGTATGTATGTATGCATGCATGCACATATGCAGAGGTATCTTCTAGAGGGCAAGGGGGCATTCTATCCCTGTTCTACTTTTAAAAGGCTTGTCCGTTCAGAATACAAAGAAAATTTCCTGAGTCCTTCCTGGGTCTTGTCACCTGAAAGGACTTGGGCATTGAGAAGTCCTTTCCCCACATGTCCTTGTGATATGATGCCTTTTGGCCATGTCAGTGGCTTCTGGACTGATTTCTTTCTCACTGCAAATGGAAGCACAAGAACCAACCACAGCATCACTCAGTGATCATGAGCATCCTAAAGACACATGGAAACCTCTCTGAGCATTACCTTGTCCATGAAATGAGTAAAATCGTACTCGTTATAAGTGATACTGTGAAATGCAGAGCCTTTGGAATTGGCAGTAACATGTCACATATGAACAATAAACTGAGAAATGTTTTAACACAGTGATAGGGACTAATGTAATGTCTAGGTCCAGTTACCCACAGTTAACAAATATTTCCCATATTTTCCTTAGCTATTTTTTGCATTATTCCCATTTTCTCCCCTTCACCAATGTATTACCTTGATAGCTCTTTAGTAAATATCATTTTCTTGGCAGATGAACTAGGAACATTCTTCTATCTCTATATCAAGTAATAGCATTTAGGAGGTCTGATCATGTTTGCATAAATATTAGCAGGATATCCCCCACACAATTACACTGGCTTTGTTCATTTTGTATTTGTCAAAAGTATTAGATTAGATTACCATATGTAAATGTTAACTGGGCATACAAAAGACCAGTTCCTGAACCTGGAGGCTTTGCAGACAAAGTGGTCAGATGCATTCCCTAACCAGCCCAGCACGCTTTATAAAGCATAAAAGAGGATGTATTTTGACCTATATTCCTCTTATTATACAGTAACATTCCTCAGGGCAAGTAGGACACGGCACTATCATTGCAGCTGATTGGTTTAATTTCAGGCAGGAATGCAATACTTACATTTTGCCATTTTGATTATGACTAAAACTAACCTTTTGGGGAAGTCATGACTTCACTTTGGATTATATGGTTATGGCCAGCTATGGCTAGATTATGGTCTCCATGGTTATATCAAACATTTTCTCCTGATTTCTCCCTTCCATGAAGAGAAATCCAGTGTCACAATTAAAAATGTGTCATCAAAACTCCATTGTATAATTATATTGCAACTTATTTCCTATACCGGTAGATAATTGGATTATTTATTATTTCCACTTAAAAATAATGCTGTGACAATGAAAATTTTCCCCATATAAAAATTTTATACACAGATTTATTTTCTGAGATATACCTAAGATTGGCTGTACTGGGTCTTAGAGTTACAGGTATTTTCAACTTCACTGGCTGTCTTATACCCATCTCCTCTGAATTGAAACACTCCCTTCAGGAGGGAGAGGGAGGGTTGTGCCTTAGGAAACTCCCCAGAGTTTCTCTTCCAGAGAGGGTTGTGCTGGGCTGGTTAGGGAATGCTTCTGACCACTTTGTCTGCAAAGCCTCCAGGTTCAAGAACTAGTCTTTTGCATGCACAGTAAACATTTACATATGGCAATCTAATCTAATCCTTTTGACAAATACAAAATGAACAAAGCCAGTGTAATTGTATGGGGATATCCTGCTAACCTTAGAGAACCTAAGAAGCCCAGAAGCTTGCAAGATTGACAAGGTCTCTCCCTCTGCATGGCCACAGGTCATAGAGCAACAAGCAGTTTCCGGAACAGAGTAAAGTAGTGACCATGCAGGGTGCTCCAGAGATGTGGCTTTGTGCATTGCCATTACCCATGTTACGGTGGGCTTTGGGGACTGCAGCTGCCTTTGAGTCACCCATGCTCCTATGACTAACCTCTCACCCACGCTCCTATAAGCACACATGGAGAGAATTGTGTTTCTGCTCCATTACCAATGTCCTACCCAAAGTGAATAGACATTAACTCACATCTTCCCAGGAAAAGTCAGCCACACACCAAATATTTTCAAAGTACTCTTCAAAATGTTTCCACTAGCTGTATCAAGACTAATAGAAGTATGGGGACTTCTATCTCACGATATAATACTTGGCATTATCAAATATTTCAAAGAATTTTTAATGTAAAGGACATATAGTAAAGGACATATATAATATTAAAGATATAGTTCATATGAACTTTAATAAATTATAAACTCTGCTTTCCAAAGCCCTCATTCTGACATTCTGACTTCCCAAATTTATAGTTTTTCCATTTCTTTAAGTCACATCTTTTGTGTATGTGTATATGTGTGTGTGTGTGTATACATTTAAACACCATCCATTTACCTCCTGCTATGATTTCATTCACTGATACCTACCCTCTATTTCCCTTAACCAGCTATTCTCATCATTTGGCTCTGTGAGTATTGCAAATCCTCACCTTCAGAGCTGGCAATGTGGTATAGTTGATAAAGGGCTTCTCTAACATGCACAAAGTGCTGGCTTCAGGCCTCAGCATCACCTAAAGCCACTGTGGCAGCACACACTTATGGCCCCAACTCTCCAGCAGAGGCAGGAGGATCAGGTGTCCAAGGTCATGCTTGGTAACTTAGGAATTTGTGGGTCCAATTGGGCTGCATGAGATCCTGTCTATGAATGAATGAATGAATGAATGAATGAATCTGACCTCTAGAGGACTGCTATTAGGTGAAGGTGAGGGCCTTAGAGGTTATGAAGGGATCCAGCTGAAGTTTGTCTCAACTTTCTTCTGCCTTCTCCATTTTCTCTCCTTCGCTTTTGCCTGAAAACACTTCCTCAGCACATCTCATGCTTCTTTTACAGTATAGCAAGGGCCCAGGTGTAAGCATTGTCTTGCCTGGATGAAAACAGTACCGTGTGTCTTGTCTGTGCAAATTTTAAAGAGAATAATTAGGTCTCGGGTAGGCCTACATCTCCAGTGTCCCGTGTGCAAACTCCACTGGCAAACAAACCTGTCTCGGTTTTAATATTGCCTACCCCATGGTGATAATTCTAAATGAAAGAAAAAACACTCCTTAAGCAATAAAAGCTTCTATTATTCTAAGATGTAAAGCCTTAGTCACAACAATTGTTGCAGCCATTGCTGTGTTTTATTAATGCACACACAAGTATCAAATTAGCAGGATTTGTTTTTCCTGAAAAGGGGCTCCCACTTGTTGGTCAGGCTGGTCTGAATCTCAAGAATAATTGAAGTGTAGGTCCCTTCTCCTGGTTCAGATTACCATGTGTTTGTTAGTTATCCTTTCGTAATGAGCAGGGTGTTGTACATGGAAGTCAATTTTAAGAATTCCATTTTGCTAGTCAGCCTTCAATGGGCTGCTTCACCGGCATAGATCAGAAGGGTCTGAGGCCACTCTCGACAGTTTGTGTTTCTAACTCCTACAGTTAATCATAAGGTACATTGGAAAAAGCTGTCAGATCACTATACCTACTAATAAAATTCAGCAAAATAAGATGTTCATTGTTTCCTTCCCAGCTATTACCAGGATTGCTAATAAAAATAATTCAAATAATTGTTCATATAGAGGAGAAGGTATAAAGAAACAAGCAATTCTCTCCTAGTTGCATATGATGGCATATGCCTGCAATCCCAACACTCATGAGGTAGAGGAAGGATGACAGTGAGTTCAAGGCCAACCTGGGCTACATAGAGAGACCCAGTCTGAGAAAAAAGTCTCACTTCTTCTTTCTTATCCATGGGTGTTATTTTGTCATTGATTTTTTAAAGACTCAGAGGCAACTGTTTAACTACACAGATTTTAGAAATAAATGGCAGGAAGATAGGCCTATCGTCAGGTCTTTCTGATGTAAGTCTTCATCATGCTTCCACTGTATGCATAAGCAGAACCTTCTAGCTTCTCAAAGACTCATCAGAGCTCTTCACAGATCCTTAGGCAGATCTCATTCTCCAGGTCTTCATAATGAGAAACATAATGCAGCTGTGTGCTACAGCAGATCATTTAGACTCAAAGACATAAATGGGTTGAAAGTAAAAAAAAATAAATATGTACACAATGTGAGCACTATTCAAAAGAGCTGCAGTGACTATAGTAATATCACACAAAATAGATGTGACAAAATTTGTTACCAGTACTTGCATAGTGGATGGTAGCTGTTCATCCTTTGATAAGCAGGTTACAATCCATATAACCACAGAGGTTAGGTATTTAGTAAGGGACTAGTCAGGTGGATTAGATCATCCTGGGAAGGGGAAATAGAATGGATTGTTCTGGATAGATGGGGGTGGAGCTGGAATAAGAGGATCAAACAGGGAGGAGGAGGAGGTGAGGGAGGGAATATGGGAAGGAACAGCGAAAAGGGTCATTTGAGGGGTAATACAGGAACCTAATACAAAAGATTCCATGTGTGTGTGTGTGTCTGTGTGTCTCTCTCTCTCTCTCTCTCTCTCTCTCTCTCTCTGTGTATTCAAATGAGAGAAGAGAAGGGAGTTTATTTGGGTGGGTGGAGAGGTAGGTAGGGTCTAGAAGAAGTTGGGAAGGTGACCAAAATCAAAATATGTATTTAAAATCGGAGTATGTATGTACTTAATCTATTTTATGTTAAAAAAATAAGTAAAAGTAAAAAGCAAACCAGTAGCCAACATCAAACTAAATGCAAAGAAACTTGAAGCAATCCCACTAAAATCAGGGACTAGACAAGGCTACCCACTCTCTCCCTATCTATTCAACATAGTACTTAAAGTTCTAGCTAGAGCAATACAAAAGGAGGTCAAAGGGATACAAATTGGAAAGAAGAAGGCAAATATCATTATATGCAGATGATAGGATAGTATAATTAAGTGACCCCAAGAACTCCATCAGAGAACTCCTATAGCTGATAAACAACTTCAGCAAAGTGGCTGGATATAACATTAACTCAAACAAATCCTCTACTCAAAGGATAAACAGGCTGAGAAAGAAATTAGGGAAATGACACCCTTCACAATAGTCACAAACAATATAAAGTATCTTGGTGTGACTCTAACGAAACAAGTGAAAGATCTATATGACAAGAACTTCAAGTCTCTGAAGAAAGAAATCAAAGAACACCTCAGAAGATGGAAAGATCTCCCATGATCATGGATTGGCAGGATTAGTTTAGGAAAAATGGCCATCTTGAAAGCAATCTACAGATTCAATGCAATCCCCTTCAAAATTCCAACTCAGTTTTTCATAGAGGTAGAAAGAGCGGTTTTCAATTTCACTTGGAATAACAACAAGAACAAAAAGAAAACCCAGGATAGCAAAAACTATTCTCAAATAAAAGAACTGCGGGAATCAGCATGCTTGACCTAAAGCTGTACTGTAGAGAAATAGTGATAAAAATTGCATGGTATTTGTACAGTGACAGTCAGGTAGATCAATGGAATAGAACTGAAGACCCAGAAATGAACCTAAACAGCTACAGTCATGTGATCTTTGACAAAGGAACAAAAACCATTAAGTGGAAAAAATACAGCATTTTCAACAAATGGTGCTGGCTGAACTGGTGGTCAACATGTAGAAAAATGCAAATTGATCCATTCTTATCTCCCTGTACAAAGCGCAAATCCAAGTGGATCAAAGACCTCCACATAAAACCAGATACACTGAATCTAATAGAATACAAAGTGGGGAAAAGTTTCAAACACATGGGCACAGGGGAAAAGTTCCTGAACATAATACCAATGGCTTGTGCTCTAAGATCAAGAATAGACAAATGGGACCTCATAAAATTGCAAAGCATCTGTAAGGCAAAGGACACTGTTAATAGGGCAAAACCGCAACCAACAGATCCGGAAAAGATCTTTACCAACCCTACATCTGATAGAGCGCTAATATCCAATATATACAAAGAACTCAAGAAGTTAGACTCCAAGTCTGGCGGTTCCTTAGAAAATTGGACATAGTAGTACCAGAGGATCCCGCAATACCTCTCCTGGGCATATACCCAAAAGATGTTCCAACTGGTAAGAAGGACACATGCCCCACTATGTTCATAGCAGCCTTATTTATAATAGCCAGAAGCTGGAAAGAACCCAGATGTCCCTCAACAGACGAATGGATACAGAAAATGTGGTACATTTACACAATGGAGTACTACTCAGCTATTAAAAACAATGAATTTATGAAATTCTTAGGCAAATGGATGGATCTGGAGGATATCATCCTGAGTGAGGTAACCCAATCACAAAGAAGTCACTTGATATGCACTCACTGATAAGTGGATATTAGCCCAGAAACTTAGAATACCCAAGATACAATTTGCAGAACACAAGAAAATCAAGAAGAAGGAAGACCAACGTATGGATACTTCATTCCTCCCTAGAATACGGAATAAAATACCCATGGAATGAGTTATAGAGACAAAGTTTGGAGCTAACATGAAAGGATGGACTAGCCAGAGACTACCCCACCCGGGGATCCATCCCATAATCAGCCACCAAACGCAGACACTATTGCATATGCCAGCAAGATTTTGCTGGAAGGACCCTGATATAGCTGTCTCTTGTGAGGCTATGCCAGTGCCTGGCAAATACAGAAGTGGATGCTCACAGTCATCTATTGGATGGAACACAGGGCCCCCAATGGAGGAGCTAGAGAAAGTACCCAAGGAGCTGAAAGGGTCTGCAACCCTATAGGTGGAACAAAAATATGAACTAACCAGTACCCCCAGAGCTCGTGTCTCTAACTGCATATGTAGCAGAGGATAGCCTAGTCAGCCATCATTGGGAAGAGAGGCCCCTTGGTCTTGCAAACTTTATATGCCCCAGTACAGGGGAATGCCAGGGCCAAGAAGTGGGAGTGAGTGGGTGGGGGAGTGGGTGGAGGAGCAGGTGGGGGACTTTTGGGATAGCATTGGAAATGAAAATAAAGAAAAAAATAAAAATGGGGAATAGAGCTAAACAGAGAATTCTTAACTGAGGAAATTTGAAGGGCCGAGAAACACCTAAAGAAATGTTCAACATCCTTAGTCATCAGGGAAATGCAAATCAAAACAACCCTGAGATTCCACCTCACATCAATCAGAGTGGCTAAGATCAAAAATTCAGGTGATAGCAGATGCTGGCGAGGATGTGGAGAAAGAGGAAAACTCCTCCACTGCTGGTGGGATTGCAAGCTGGTACAACCACTCTGGAAATCAGTCTGATAGTTCCTCAGAAAAGTGGACATAGTACTACCGGAGGATCCAGCTCTACCACTCTGGGCATATACCCAGAAGATGCCCCAACTTGTAATAAGAACACATGCTCCACTATGTTCATAGCAGCCTTATTTATTTATTTATTTATTTATTTATTTTTTAATTTTTAATATTTTTATTACATATTTTCCTCAATTACATTTCCAATGCTATCCCAAAAGTCCCCCATAGCGCCCCCCACTTCCCTACCCACCCATTCCCATTCTTTTGGCCCTGGCATTCCCCTATATTGGGGCATATAAAGTTTGCAAGTCCAATGGGCCTCTATTTCCAGTGATGGCCGACTAGGCCATCTTTCGATACATATGCAGCTAGAGACAAGAGCTCCAGGGTGAGAAAAGCACCGGGGTAGCTAGGGCGCAGGGTCGGATGACACTCACCAGCTACCCACAACACCCGCCACAGGATCTTAAGACTTCTGGTGAGTGGAACACAGCTTCTGCTCCAATCCAATTGCGCGCGGGACCTCAGACTGCATTAGTTAGGGAAGCAGAAACCGGCCTGAGTAGGGCCACAGGCCTCATCCGACATACCGCCAGCTACCCTCGACCCCCACCACAGGATTTTGAGACTGCTGGTGAGTGGAACACAGCTTCTGCTCCAGTCCAATCACGGGGGACCTGAGACTGCTTTGGTTGGGGAGGCAGAAATCCGGCCTACGTAGGGCCACAAGCCTCTTCCGGTCAGAAAAGCACCGGGGTAGCTAGGGCGCAGGGTCGGCTGACACTCGCCAGCTACCCACAACACCCGCCACAGGATCTTAAGACTTCTGGTGAGTGGAACACAGCTTCTGCTCCAATCCAATTGCGCACGGGACCTCAGACTGCATTAGTTAGGGAAGCAGAAAACCGGCCTGAGTAGGACCACAGGCCTCTTCCGACATACCGCCAGCTACCCTCGACCCCCACCACAGGATTTTGAGACTGCTGGTGAGTGGAACACACCTTCTGCTCCAATCTTTAAATAGTGACAACGACAACAACTAACCCCAGAGATTACCAGATGGCAAAAGGTAAACGTAATAATCTTACTAACAGAAACCAAGACCACTCACCATCATCAGAACCCAGCACTCCCACTTCGCCCAGTCCAGGGCACCCCAACACACCGGAAAAGCTAGACACGGATCTAAAAGCATATCTCCTGATGATGGTAGAGGACTTCAAGAAGGACTTTAATAACACACTTAAAGAAATACAAAGGAACACTGGTAAACAGGTAGAAGACAGTAAAGAGGAAGCACAAAAATCCCTTAAAGAATTGCAGGAGAACACTGCTAAAGAGTTACAAATCCTTAAAGAAAAACAGGATAACCTAATCAAACAGGTAGAAGTCCTTAATGAAAAACAGGAAAACACATCCAAACAGATGATGGAAATGAACAAAACCATACTGGACCTAAAAAGGGAAGTAGACACAATAAAGAAAACCCAAAATGAGGCAACACTGGAGATAGAAACCCTAGGAAAGAAATCTGGAACCATAGATACGAGCATCAGCAACAGAATACAAGAGATGGAAGAGAGAATCTCAGGTGCAGAAGATTCCATAGAGAACATCGGCACAACAATCAAGGAAAATGTAAAATACAAAAAGATCCTAACTCAAAACATCCAAGAAATACAGGACACAATGAGAAGACCAAACCTACGGATAATAGGAGTGGATGAGAATGAAGATTTTCAACTCAAAGGACCAGCAAACATCTTCAACAAAATTATAGAAGAAAACTTCCCAAATCTAAAGAAAGAGATGCCCATGAACATACAAGAAGCCTACAGAACTCCAAATAGACTGGACCAGAAAAGAAATACCTCCCGACACATAATAATCAGAACAACAAATGCTCTAAATAAAGATAGAATACTAAAAGCAGTAAGAGAAAAAGGCCAAGTAACATATAAAGGCAAGCCTATCAGAATTACACCAGATTTTTCACCAGAGACTATGAAAGCCAGAAGATCCTGGACGGATGTTATACAGACACTAAAAGAACACAAATTCCAGCCCAGGCTACTATACCCAGCCAAACTCTCAATTAACATAGATGGAGAAACCAAAGTATTCCACGACAAAACCAAATTCACACATTATCTCTCCACGAATCCAGCCCTTCAAAGGATAATAACAGAAAAAAACCAATACAAGGACAGGAACCACGCCCTAGAAACAACAAGAAGGTAATCCCTCAACAAACCTAAAAGAAGACAGCCACAAGAACAGAATGCCAACTTTAACAACAAAAATAACAGGAAACAACAATTACTTTTCCTTAATATCTCTTAATATCAATGGACTCAACTCCCCAATAAAAAGACATAGACTAACAAACTGGCTACACAAACAAGACCCAACATTTTGCTGCTTACAGGAAACTCATCTCAGAGAAAAAGATAGACACTACCTCAGAATGAAAGGCTGGAAAACAATTTTCCAAGCAAATGGTATGAAGAAACAAGCTGGAGTAGCCATTCTAATATCTGATAAGATTGACTTCCAACCCAAAGTCATTAAAAAAGACAGGGAGGGACACTTCATACTCATCAAAGGTAAAATCCTCCAAGAGGAACTATCAATCCTGAATATCTATGTTCCAAATACAAAGGCAGCCACATTCATTAAAGAAACTTTAGTAAATCTCAAAGCACACATTGCACCTCATACAATAATAGTGGGAGACGTCAACACACCACTTTCACCAATGGACAGATCATGGAAACAGAAACTAAACAGGGACACAGAGAAACTAAGAGAAATTATGAACCAAATGGATCTGGCAGATATCTACAGAACATTCTATCCTAAAACAAAAGGATATACCTTCTTCTCAGCACCTCATGGTACCTTCTCCAAAATTGACCACATAATTGGTCACAAAACAGGCCTCAACAGATACAAAAATATTGAAATTGTCCCATGCATCCTATCAGATCACCATGGACTAAGGCTGATCTTCAATAACAAAATAAATAATAGAAAGCCAACCTTCACGTGGAAACTGAACAACACTCTTCTCAATGATACCTTGGTCAAGGAAGGAATAAAGAAAGAAATTAAGGACTTTTTAGAGTTCAATGAAAATGAAGCCACAACATACCCAAACTTATGGGACGCAATGAAAGCATTTCTAAGAGGAAAACTCATAGCTCTGAGTGCCTCCAAAAGGAAACTAGAGAGAGCACACATTAGCAGCTTGACAACATACCTAAAAGCACTAGAACAAAAGGAAGCAAATTCACCCAAGAGGAGTAGACGGCAGGAAATAATCAAACTCAGGGGCGAAATCAACCAACTGGAAACAAGAAGAACTATTCAAAGAATCAACCAATCAAGGAGCTGGTTCTTTGAGAAAATCAACAAGATAGATAAACCCTTAGCCAGACTCACTAGAGGGCACAGGGAAAGCATCCTAATTAACAAAATCAGAAATGAAAAAGGAGACATAACAACAGATCCTGAAGACATCCAAAACACCATCAGATCCTTCTACCAAAGGCTATACTCAACAAAACTGGAGAACCTGGATGAAATGGAGAAGTTCCTAGACAGATACCAGGTACCAAAGTTGAATCAAGATCAGGTTAATGATCTAAACAGCCCTATATCCCCCAAAGAAATAGAAGCAGTCATTAATAGTCTCCCAACTAAAAAAAGCCCAGGACCAGATGGGTTTAGTGCAGAGTTCTATCAGACCTTCAAAGAAGATCTAATCCCAGTTCTTCACAAACTATTCCACAAAATAGAAACAGAAGGTACTCTACCCAACTCATTCTATGAAGCCACAATTACTCTGATACCTAAACCACAAAAAGACCCAACAAAGATAGAAAACTTCAGACCAATATCCCTTATGAATATTGATGCAAAAATCCTCAATAAAATTCTTGCTAACCGAATCCAAGAACACATCAAAACAATCATCCATCCTGACCAAGTAGGTTTCATCCCAGGGATGCAGGGATGGTTCAATATACGGAAATCCATCAACGTAATCCAGTATATAAACAAACTCAAAGACAAAAACCACATGGTCATCTCGTTAGATGCAGAAAAAGCATTTGACAAGATCCAACACCCATTCATGATAAAAGTCTTGGAAAGATCAGGAATTCAAGGCCCATACCTAAACATGATAAAAACAATCTACAGCAAACCAGTAGCCAACATCAAAGTAAATGGTCAGAAGCTTGAAGCAATCCCTCTAAAATCAGGGACTAGACAAGCCTGTCCACTTTCTCCATACCTATTCAACATTGTACTTGAAGTCCTAGCCAGAGCAATTCTACAACAAAAGGAGATCAAAGGGATACAAATTGGAAAAGATGAAGTCAAAATATCACTTTTTGCAGATGATATGATAGTATATATAAGTGACCCTAAAAATTCCACCAGAGAACTCCTAAGCCTGATAAACAGCTTCGGTGAAGTAGCTGGATATAAAATTAACTCAAACAAATCAATGGCCTTTCTCTACACAAAGAATAAACAGGCTGAGAAAGAAATTAGGGAAACAACACCCTTCTCAATAGTCACAAATAATATAAAATGTCTTGGCGTGACTCTAACTAAGGAAGTGAAAGATCTGTATAGTAAAAACTTCAAGTCTCTGAAGAAAGAAATTATAGAAGATCTCAGAAGATGGAAAGATCTCCCATGCTCATGGATTGGCAGGATCAACATTGTAAAAATGGCTATCTTGCCAAAAGCAATCTACAGATTCAATGCAATCCCCATCAAAATTCCAAATCAATTCTTCAACGAATTAGAAAGTGCAATCTGCAAATTCATCTGGAATAACAAAAAACCTAGGATAGCAAAAACTCTTCTCAAGGATAAAAGAACCTCTGGTGGAATCACCATGCCGGACCTAAAGCTCTACTACAGAGCAATTGTGATAAAAACTGCATGGTACTGGTATAGTGACAGACAAATAGACCAATGGAATAGAATTGAAGACCCAGAATTGAACCCACACACCTACGGTCACTTGATCTTCGACAAGGGAGCTAAAAACATCCAGTGGAAGAAAGACAGCATTTTCAACAAATGGTGCTGGCAAAACTGGTTGTTAACATGTAGAAGAATATGAATCAATCCATTCCTATCTCCTTGTACTAAGGTCAAGTCTAAGTGGATCAAGGAACTTCACATAAAACCAGAGACACTGAAACTTATAGAGGAGAAAGTGGAGAAAAGCCTTGGAGATATGGGCACAGGGGAAAAATTCCTGAATAGAACAGTAATGGCTTGTGCTGTAAGATCGAGAATTGACAAGTGGGACCTCATGAAACTGCAAAGCTTCTGCAAGGCTAAAGACACCATCAATAAGACAAAAATCCACCAACAGATTGGGAAAGGATCTTCACCTATCCTAAATCAGATAAGGGACTAATATCCAATATACATAAAGAACTCAAGAAGGTGGACTCCAGAAAGTCAAATAACCCCATTAAAAAATGGGGCTCAGAACTGAACAAAGAATTCTCACCTGAGGAATACCGAATGGCAGAGAAGCACCTGAAAAAATGTTCAACATCCTTAATCATCAGGGAAATGCAAATCAAAACAACCCTGAGATTCCACCTCACACCAGTCAGAATGGCTAAGATCAAAAATTCATGTGAATTGACAAGTGGGACCTCATGAAACTACAAAGCTTCTGCAAGGCTAAAGACACCATCAATAAGACAAAAAAACCACCAACAGATTGGGAAAGGATCTTCACCTATCCTAAATCAGATAAGGGACTAATATCCAATATATATAAAGAACTCAAGAAGGTGGACTCCAGAAAGTCAAATAACCCCATTAAAAAATGGGGCTCAGAACTGAACAAAAAATTCTCACCTGAGGAATACCGAATGGCAGAGAAGCACCTGAAAAAATGTTCAACATCCTTAATCATCAGGGAAATGCAAATCAAAACAACCCTGAGATTCCACCTCACACCAGTCAGAATGGCTAAGATCAAAATTTCAGGTGACAGCAGATGCTGGCGAGGATGTGGAGAAAGAGGAACACTCCTCCATTGTTGGTGGGATTGCAAGCTTGTACAACCACTCTGGAAATCAGTCTGGGGGTTCCTCAGAAAATTGGACATAGTACTACCGGAGGATCCAGCAATACCTCTCCTGGGCATATATCCAGAAGATGTCCCAACCGGTAAAAAGGACACATGCTCCACTATGTTCATAGCAGCCCTATTTATAATAGCCAGAAGCTGGAAAGAACCCAGATGTCCCTCAACAGAGGAATGGATACAGAAATTATGGTACATTTACACAATGGAGTACTACTCAGCTATTAAAAAGAATGAATTTAAGAAATTCCTAGCCAAATGGATGGACCTGGAGGGCATCATCTTGAGTGAAGTAACACAATCACAAAAGAACTCACACAATATGTATTCACTGATAAGTGGATATTAGCCCAAAACTTAGGATACCCAAGATATAAGATACAATTTGATAAACGCATGAAACTCAAGAAGAATGAAGACCAAAGTGTGGACACTGTGCCCCTTCTTAGAATTGGGTACAAAACACCCAGGGAAGGAGTTACAGAGACAAAGTTCGTAGCTGTGATGATAGGATGGACCATTTAGAGACTGCCATATCCAGGGATCCATCCCATAAGCAGCTTCTAAACGCTGACACCATTGCATACACTAGCAAGATTTTGCTGAAAGGACCCAAATATAGCTGTCTCTTGTGAGACGATGCCGGGGCCTAGCAAACACAGGAGTGGATGTTCACAGTCAGCTATTGGATGTATCACAGGGCTCCCAATGGAGAAGCTAGAGAAAGTACCCAAGGAGCTAAAGCGATCTGCAACCCTATTGTTGGAACAACATGATGTACTAACCAGAACCCCGGAGCTCTTGTCTCTAGCTGCATATGTATCGAAAGATGGCCTAGTTGGCCATCAATGGAAAGAGAGGCCCATTGGACTTGCAAACTTTATATGCCCCAATATAGGGGAATGTCAGGGCCAAAAGAATGGGAATGGGTGGGTAGGGAAGTGGGGGGCGCTATGGGGGACTTTTGGGATAGCATTGGAAATGTAATTGAGGAAAATATGTAATAAAAATATTAAAAATTTTTAAAAAATGGACAAAACCTCTGAAACTCTCAAGCAGCCCCAATTTGCCTTTAGAAGAGTTGAGTTTCCCTGGTCATGGTGTCTCTTCACATCAATGGAAACCCTAACTAAGACAACTCTATACCTATTTGGAAACAACTGTACAGTCCCCTATTCTCTGCCCTGTACCTGCTGTCCTATTTCTTGCTAAGATGAGTTTGGCATCTCATTATACATGACTCATATAAGTGTAATTATGCTGTGTTGTCTAATCTATCTGTCACTTGCTTATTTTACTTAGAATAATTTTGTCCCTTGTGACCACTAGACATATCATCTACATGATCTCAAGTCTGTGTGCCTGTCAGGAGCTAAAAGAACCTTTATATCCTCCCTAGTCACCATGAAGGCATTGAGGGGTTCTTATTCTGAAGATGTGGAATAGTGCCAGGGACAGGTTGACTAGTGTGCACCAAGGTTGCTTTTGTGAAAATAAGGTAGACCATGGAGCAGAAAGGAAGCCTGATCAGCTTTCATACCAGGCTCTCATGAGGCTAGCAATCCTTCCTGTTCCCCTGTCTCAGTGAGCAGTATGTATCAGTGAAGAGCACCATCCTGGAGTTCACAGAGCTGAAGCAGTGAGTGGAACAGGCAAGTAGCAGAGAGAGCATCTGTTGTTACTGATGGGTAATGGCTCTAGGTAGAAGTGTGTAAGATATCAAACTTGTTCATCATGGAGGGAAAAGACAGAAGTCAATGTTAGGTCATGACTTCTGTACCTCAGGGGCATCTTCTAT
Organism: Mus caroli; assembly: GCF_978045245.1. Lineage (NCBI taxonomy): Eukaryota > Metazoa > Chordata > Mammalia > Rodentia > Muridae > Mus > Mus caroli. Next base: position 69,951,865 of record NW_028227260.1, read on the forward strand.
ACTCTCAAAAATTATATACAGTGTTAGATATCTTATGCTTAGTTGAAGTGGGAGAAGAGAAGAGAAGAGAAGAGAAGAGAAGAGAAGAGAAGAGAAGAGAAGAGAAGAGAAGAGAAGAGAAGAGAAGAGAAGAGAAGAGAAGAAGGCCAACCTGCCTAAAGGGAATTCTTACCTAACAAATCTTACACTAACTACTTCATCCTCTCTAAGAACTTTAAGACCTGGTGTCTGTAGAGCCTTTCAACTAAGTGTCAAAGAGTACTTCATCCAAAACCATTTGGGCATAGCCACAGAGGCACCAGGGCACTTGGAGGAAGAAGGGATTTGCCAGCCGAGCTGCAGTGGAGTATTGAAATATCCCTTTGACCCCACTTCAGCCATATTCAGTATGTATTACTGGATGAAAACAGATGACCCCCTAAATCAAAATATCTTTACAAACCATTTTATGGGGCAAAAATCAGGAGCGGCTTAGGTGGGAAGTTATAACTCACGCTACTTGCATGCTGGAGTGAGGATTTTGGCAAGGGCTATAGGCTTGAATGGGACTGGAGGATCTGCTTCCATAATGGCCAAGCCAAATGATTGTTGCCAGGAAACTTCAACCCTTCACAGAGGTGCAGCCTCTGGGAGTGACAGTGCTGACAAGAAGTCTCAGGGTCCTAAAGGTGGTGGCAATGCAGTAAAGGTCAGACACATTCTGTGTGAAAAACATGGAAAAATCATGGAAGCCATGGAAAAGTTAAAGTCTGGGATGAGATTCAGTGAAGTGGCCACACAATACAGTGAAGATAAAGCCAGACAAGGGGGTGACTTGGGTTGGATGATCATAGAGGATCCATGGTGGGGCCATTTCAAGAAGCAGCATTTGCCTTGCCTGTAAGTGGGATGGATAAGCCTGTGTTTAGAGACCCACCAGTTAAGATAAAATTTGGATATCATATTATTATGGTTGAAGGGAGAAAATAAAATCACATGAAAGACTGAAAAAAAATTCTATAGCAGCCTGGGTTATGGAATAAAACCCTGTCTCAAACAAACCACCACCACCATGACCACCACTAACAAAACTTCTCCTGGAGTGAAACATCTAATGCAGAGTACAGAGCAGCCTGCATGGCAATCTCTATGACCTGTTCTCTGAAATCACGGTTAAACAGGTTACCCAGTCTGTCTTTACCAGACACATCAGAAGCAAGATGTTACAAGATGTTACTTCCGGGCTGGAGAGATGGCTCAGTGGTTAGGAGCAGTGACTGCTCTTCCAGAGGTCCTGAGTTCAATTCCCAGAAACCACATGGTGGCTCACAACCATCTGTAATAAGATCTGATGCACTCTTCTAGTGTGTCTGAAGACAGCAAGTGTACTCACATATATAAAAATAAATAAATGAATCTAAAAAAACAAAAACACAAATAAAAACAAAAACAAAACAAGTGCTCACTTCCAAGTGAGGAGAAATCTGCATCTGCCTTATGAAGAAAGAAATAGAAAGGAAAGTACAGACATGTTTCTAAACTATTGCAGTCCTCCAATCACAGCAGCAGTTCAAAGATTTTCGTCATCTCCAGCAAGGTACACACACACACACACACACACACACACACACACACAAACACACACACACACACACGGCTCTCCTCTTTAAGTAAATTTTAAGTAGAAATCTCAACCTGATGACCTATGAACAAATTATCAGCCCCAAGACAGAGGATAACTTCACTGACTATTATTGAACAAAAATGGGGTGGAGAAGTGGGCATAGCAGAACACACCTGTGATCCCAGAATCAGGGAGGATGGCCTTGAGTTAAAGGTCAGCCAGAAGTATATGGTGAGATCTTGCCCTAGAAAAAGGACTGGGGATGTAGTTCAGTTGCCTAGAATGTACAACATCCTGGACTTCACCTCCACTACCCCCAAATGGTGGGCCAGGCACACACAGAAAAGAAAAGAAAAGAAAAGAAAAGAAAAGAAAAGAAAAGAAAAGAAAAGAAAAGAAAAGAAAAGAAAAGAAAGAAGGAAGGAAGGAAGGAAGGAAGGAAGGAAGGAAGGAAGGAAGCACTGTGTGTCTGGAAAGAAAAGCTATTGCAGCTCTTGCAGAAGACCTGACTTCAGTGCCCACCACCCACATCAGACAGCTCAGAACTGCCCATGAGTCCACTTCTGGAGGATGTGATGCCTTCTTCTGGCTTCTGTGTACCCCCAGACATATGCAGTATGCATAGTCGTACATAAATAAAATAAAGTACTTTTTAAAAGGAGAATGATTCTGAACACCCCCTGAGGAAATATGGAAAGGTCCTGGCTCAGGTTGTACTTCTTCTGCCTGGAAATAATTAGCCACGGCGCCTGATTCTGGTCCCTGGGCTCTCGGGTACATCCTCTGGCTCATCTTTCCTTTCCAAGCAAAAAAGCATCCGTGTTTGCAACAGCATGTGATTATTTCAGCTTTAGTCTCACCAGTTTGAGCAGCCCATGGTCTCTTCTTTTTTTATACAGTCTCTATCCGTTTTAGTCCATGCTGGAACAATTTTCTAAGTATAGCTGTCTTTAAAACTCTGTGAATCACATTAAGGTTTAGTCTATTACACCAAAGCTTCACCGGAAAAAAAAAATCTTTGAGCTAAATCCCTCCTCACCTGAGGCTTTGGCAGATATCACTGAAGAACAATGGCTTTAAGCTTCTTAAGTACCCAACTGACTTGAGTCTTAGAGCCACAACCTTGGATCCTCTTATGGGTTTAGTGGTAAAGATTTTACAGTCCGACCTTTGGCTTTAGTTTTAGGCCACATCTTCCTGAGAGTGCCCTGGATTTGATGTTTGTTTCAAAGCCATTTCTTATTTTAGCACTGTTCACCACGTGGAGGATCTAGGAATGCATCTTCAGAGACAGTGTATCCATACTCCCAGCTGCATGGTCCTCCATTGGTGTTCTCTCTGTCCTTGCATAGTTTGCTATCTGCAGTGGGAAGAAAGCAGGCAGCACCTTGTAGGCAGTTGGCAGGACGTTTCTCTAGCTGGACCATCCATCTCATCAGACACATTTCCTCCTTTTCAAAAAGTTTCAGCTAAGGATGCTAAACTTCCAGTTACTAAGTAACACAGCATTCCCTTGTTTTTCATTAACTAGTTTTTTTTTCTGCCTATATCTGTACCCTTATTGGCAGTCTCCTCAAAGCTCAGACTACTACTAACAATATGCTCAAGAAAATATAACCATTCATTAGCCCAGCTTCTGCCAACTGCCTAATTCTTCAACTAGTCTCAAAATTGTAGATGTTTATTATTATAGCATCCCACTTCCAGGTAGTTCTAGATTACTACTACTGTGTAAGATGTAAGAGATGTCTCCAAAATTCAAATACAACAAACCTAGTTGTTTTGTGGTATTTTTTAAAGATTTATTTATTGTATATCTATGAGTGTTTTACCTGAGTGTGCGTGTACCCTGTGCATGCCTGGTACCCACAGAAGCCCAACAAGAGCCTCAGATCCCCCTGGAAGTAGACTTATGGATGGTTGTGAGCTGCCAGGTAGGCGCTGTGAACCTAGATCCTCTGCAAGAGCAGAAAATGCTCCTAACCACAGAGCTCGTATTAACCACCTGATGCTTGTATTTTTTTTTCTTAGTACTGTAAATTTAATTGAGGGCCTGGCTGGACCTTATTCAGTGGTTCATGTTATACAAGCATCCTACCACGAGCTCCACCATCACTAAAAATTGTAATTGTTTGTTATCTGACAATTTCTGTCAGTTAAGGATTTGGGAGTGGTTCAGCTGGGAATTATGGTTAAGGACCTATCATGTGGCTGCACTTGAGATAGAACCAACTCGGTGGTCATCTCAAGCTTGAATGGTGATGGACGGTCTGCTTCCAGAGGGACTCCTTTCCATGCTGTGGACAGAAGACTTACGACCTCACCACAAAACCCTGTCCTCAAGCTATATTATGGTAGTGTCGCCATTACATGGCCAGTGACTTCCTTGTAAAAAAGAAAGCTCAAAACAAGGAAGCCTGCTTCTAAGAACCTAATCTTCCAAACTGCCTAATGTCACATCAGGTTTCTATGCTTATTAGGAGCAAGTCTGAAGGAAAATTGAATTTAGATTCTACCTTTTTGAAAGGAGGAGCATCAAACAAAATTTGCAGCAGAGGGGCTTATTTATTTATTTAGTTAGTTAGTTGGATAGACACTTCACTATGTATCCAAGGTTACCCACAGACTTGCAATCCTCCTACCTCTCTATCTCTTCAGTGCTGGAATTGAGAGTGTGTGCCAATGCTCCTGCTGTTGGTAAATTACCATAGTCTCCTGTTCTCCCAGATGTTATAGCCAGAGAAGGTCTACAGAGTTCTCTAATCTAAATAGGGAAAAAGTAAGGCTCAGTCAGAGAAACTGTTTTCATTGAGACACTTTAATAATTTTCATGACTCAGTAGAGCCAGGTATGGTAGGTAGTTCATGCCCATGACTTCAGCGTTCGGGAGCCGTAGGCCAGCCTACACCACAGAGCAAGACCCTATCTCAAAGCAACAACAGAAGAAAATAAACAGCAACAAAACCCAAACCACAAAGTCAGTAGAGCTTTCAACTTGGGTAGGACTGAAGGTTGCCGGAGCAGATAGGAAAAGTCAGATGACACGATGTCCTTGAAGAGTAATTTTCAGCAGTCTTTGTTCTCTCCCCCAGAAGATAGCTCATTTATACCAAGTGCCAATTTCGCCAGATGTGGGTCTCTACATCAAGTATTTTGCATACACCAGCCTAGGTAAGACTCATGAAACTACAGTAAATTATTTTTAATTTTTTTTACAGTCCAGTTATTACCTCCCTCCGCGTCCACCCTCCCACAATTCCTCATCTCATACCTCCTCCTCTATCTCCAAGAGGATGTCCCCACCTTACCCCCACTTCACAAGGCCTCCCCACTCCCTGGGACCTAAAGTCTCTCAAGGGTTAAACATATCTTTTCCCATTGAGGCCAGACCAGGCAGTTCTCTGATGTATATGTATGTGTCAGTAGACTCGAATCAGCTAGTGTATGCTGTTTGATTGGTGGCTCAGTGTCTGAGAGTTCTCCTGGATCCAGGTTAGTTGAAACTGCTGGTCTTCCTATGGGGTCACCCTCCTCCTCAGCTTCTTCCAGCTTTTCCCTAATTCAACCACAGGGGTCCCTGGTGTCTGTCCATTGGTTGGGTGTATCTGCATCTGACTTGTTCAGCTGCTTGTTGGGCCTCTCAGAGAGCAGCCATGCTAAACTCTTATCTGTAAGCATGCCATAGCATCAGTAATAGTGTCAGGCCTTGGAGCCTCCCCTTAAGCTAGATCCCAATTTGGGCCAGTCACTGGACCTCCTTTCCCTCAGTCTCTTCTCCATTTTTGTCCCTGAAGTTTTTTTTTTGAAAGGAACAATTCTGGGTCAGAGTGTTTGACTGTGGGATGGCAGCCCCATCCCTCCATTTGATGCCCTGTCTTTCTACTGGAGGTGGGCTCTATAAGTTCTCTCTCCCCACTTTTGGGCATTTCATCTAAGGTCCCTCCCTCTGAGTCCTGAGAGTCTCTCACCTTCAAAGTCTATGGTACATTCTAGAGGGTCCCCCCAAACCTCCTTCCCGAGGTTGCATATTTTTATTCTTTCTGCTGGCCCTCGGGGCTTCTTTCCTGTTTCTTACCCCCATACCTGACCAAGTTGTCATTTTCCCTTCCCCGTTCCCTCTCCCATCTAGGTCCCTCTCTCTGCCCCTTCCCTGTGATTGCTTTCTTCTTCCTCTCAAGTGGAATTGAAGAAGCATCCTCACTTGGGCCCTTCTGCTTCTTAATCTTCTTGAGTTCTGTGGATTGTATCCTATGTAGCCTGTACTTTTTTGGCTAATATCCACTTATTAGTGAGTACATACCATGGATGTCCTTTTGGGTCTGAGTTACCCCATTCAGGATGATATTTTCTAGTTCCATTCATTTGCCTGCAAAACTCAGGGTATCCTCATTCTTAATAGCTGAGTAGTATTCCATTGTGTAAATGAACCACATTTTCTGTATTCATTCTTCCGTGGTGGGACAACTGGGTTGTTTCCAGCTTCTGACTATCACAGAGATAAGGCCAATATGCACATAGTGGAGCCTGTGCCCCTGTGGTATGGTGGGGCATCTTTTGGGTATATTCCCAAGAGTTCTGTAGCTGGGTCTTCAGGTAGATCTATTTCCTATTTCCAGAGTGGTTGTACCAGTTTGCGATTGCTTTCATATGTACGGAATATATGGCTCAAAAGAATTATGGTGATCCAAATGAAAATGGCCCCCATAAGTTTACAGGGACTGGCATTATTGATCATGTGGCCTTGTAGGAAGTGTATCACTTAGGGATGGGCTTTGCTACCTGTGAATCTGGATGTAGAACTCTCAGCTACCTATACACACACACACACACACACACACACACACACACACACACACACACATTTTTACCCCTCCAAGTTCTCAGATTATCCCCTCTCCCAACTTAAATGTATTTTTATACTTATTTTGTTGGTGTGTACATGTATGTGTGTGGGACGCGTGTGCCATATCCTGCATGTGGAAGTCCGATGATAACATTCAGGAATCAGTTGTCTCCCTCTCTCATGTGGGGCCCAGGGATCAAATGCAGGTCTTTAGGCTTTGACATCGGACCCCTTTACCCACTGAACATCTCACCAGTCTACTCCTTAGAAACACATTTTAAAGACACAGGGGCACAGAGAGGTGATATGACTTGCTCAAAATGGTCCTGTGGGATTCTGAAACCTGGGGCCACACCAGTGGGCTTTCACGAGTTCAAAATAGACCAGGGATTAGTAGAGCATTGGCAGGTATTTACGTCACTTAGCCCGGGCTGTACCTCTGTGCATCTAGAGGGATATAGCGAACTCCTTCACAGGAGTTCAGTTGAATCAAGAATAGCTTGGTTTTAAAAAGAGGAGAAATATCCTACGAGTCTTGCTCTCAGAATTTGACCACCTTGTTTCATAGCTCACTCACCCCTACTATCCTAGAGATTTGCCAAGGGAACATAACTTGGTCTTCAGGGAAATAATCCAGATGTTATGTTGTCAGTAACTGAAAAAGACAGCACTTGTGACTGTGAGAACACAGCTGGTTTGTTACATTTATTGATTCAATGATTTGCTGGGAATGCCAGGGATTGAACTAGGGCCTTCTGCAAACTAGGCCTGCTTCTGTAGCACAGAAACTCCCCCTACCCTCCCCCGCCACCGTACCCCCCCCCGCCACCGTATTACTGTCATTAAAAAAAAAAAAGAATTACTAAGGATTAGGAATATAACTCAGTGGTGGAATGTTCACTGAGCTCGTGTAAGTCCCTGGGCTCTGTTTCCAGAATCCCAAGGAAGCAAGCAAACAAACAAACAAACACTCCTTAAGATGGTTGGAGTCTCAGTCAGCTGTCTCACTGAGTGCCGTTCAGAAATCTGATAGATTTGAAGACGCTGGAAAAGCAGAGTACTGGGAGGATTAGGAAATATTGGAATTCAAAGTACTCACCACTGGTGAGCCTACTCGTCTCAGGGCCATGCTCTGAATCCAGCTTGAATTCAATAGGGTGCCACATGAAAAGGGAGATCAGTTCTAGAGGCTGTCTGGCGAAGCCCTCCAATTCCCATACGAGGAGCTGAAAAGGAGGTCTCTTAATGTGCTAAAGAGAATGAGAATACTTTCTACCCACTTGTTTCCTTCTTCTTTTTGCCTTCTCATTCTCTGGTACCCCAGATCCCATGCATCCCTGTGCATCAGTGCCAAGAGCAGCATCCTTATCCCTTGGGATGCAAAAGGAAAACACTGGAGGAAGCAAAGAATTCATCTCCAGATGGAACTGCCATGGCCCTGCATGTGCTGGTGGCATTTTCACCTCACTTTATCCTCATTCGACTTAGCTAAAATGTGAGCAGATTCATGCAGTAGATGGCAGAGCAGGCTTCCTGAGGTCCTTGCTTTCTGGCTGAAGCAGCCAGAGTACTCCTGGTCAGGCAGCTCAAGGGGATATCTTAAAAGATAGTCATGGACCCTTACACGTACGTATTGGTCAAGCAGAATGTGCATGGATTTGACTCAAACTAACACAAAACAGATTTTTTAATCTAATACCTATTAACACTAATATTAAAAATACCATGGTGGGTTGTGATGTTGCCATGCATGCATACAGCATGTGCTAATCGAATTCAACGTCTATTTCTCCATCTTTACCCTACTCTGTACCCTTTTTAGTCGTTAGTAATATTCCAAGTGTGCTTTTTGAGGTTTACATATGAAAGAACGTGTGGCACTTGCCTTTTAAACTACCAACCAAGGAGTACACATGGAGGGACTCATGGCTCCAGCTGCATATGTAGCAGAGGATGGCCTTGTCCGGCATCAATGGGAGGAGAGGCCCTTGGTCCTGTGAAGGCTCGATGCCCCAGTGTAGGGGAATGCCAGAGCAGGGAGGCAGGAGTGGGTGGGTGGATGAGCAGGGGGAGGTGGATGGAATAGGGGGTTTTCGGAGGGGAAACCTGGAAAGGGGATAACATTTGAAATGTAAATAAAGAAAATGTCAAAAAAAAAAAAAAAAGATTGGAAGGAAAAGGACACTGCAAAGTCTCATATTGCCCACTGGGTGGCGCCAGCCTGGGCAGCTTTGAATAGTGCGGCTATTGAAAACAATGGTCCCAGAGACTGCAGCCCACTTGCAGGTCAGAGCCTACCTGCCCAATTGCTTGTGGAAACAAAAGCTATAAACACTCTCTTTAAAGTTTAAAGAGGAAATGATATTATTTCAAATGTTCAAGATACTTCCCCAAATTACTGTGTTTATGACGAACTTTAACTTACAAGGAGAAAAAAATCCAAAGATATCAATACCCCAATAGCACAATTCTTGCTAAGCTGACAAAAAAATAACTTGATTTAAGTCCTTTAAAAAATCTATTTTAAAGCCGGGCGTGGTGGTGCACGCCTTTAATCCCAGCACTCAGGAGGCAGAGGCAGGCAGATTTATGAGTTCGAGGCCAGCCTGGTCTAACAAAGTGAGTTCCAGGACAGCCAGGGCTATTCAGGGAAACTCTGTCTCGAAAAACAAAACAAAACAAACAAACAAACAAACAAACAAAATTCTATTTTAACAATACATAAAGCATTAAAGGTGAACTATTATCAGAAAAATATGCTGGTTTAATAAATGTTTATATTGTGAAATGCAATGATTAATTTGTTTGTAGATAGGGATTTCCTTCGTGGCCCAGGCTAGCTTCAAACTACCGTGATCCTTCTACCTCAGCTTCCCCAGTCCCCAGCATTCCAGGCGTATGGCCCCACCCCTCCTTAATGACATGCAGCTTCTCCAGTGCTTTATTGATGTGTATTCATTAGACATAGTGGTGCATTTGTCTTTTTTCACCTGAATTATTTTGTTTAATATGATTTCCAGTTGCCTCCATCCCACTCATTCATTGATACCCTAGACTGATTCTATAACTTGGGTATATGCATAGCAGCATTATAACTGTGCATGTGACCTACATCTGTGATATGACCTTCATGAATATATCCAGAAGTAAAGTCATATAGTAATTATATTGTTAGTGCTTTTAAAAAAACTGAACCTCCATACCTTTTAGAACTTCTTTAGAAGGTGGACCAAGTGACACTATTTTAACAAAGCAAAGCTAAATATGTCTAGAATGAACAACATACTACAATCTAAAATAAAGACAGGATTAGCAATAGGGATACATTGAGCAGTATTGAAGCCCAGAGCAAGGGCAAATCAAGCAAATAGTCTGAAGCATGCAGAGAAAGAAAACTAGAAATTAACAGAATCTCAAACAATAGCAGGACAAGGTTGAAAGCCGTAACACTCTTGCCTTTAGACTTGGAAGAAAAGAAGGGTGAAATGAAAGTTTGTTTGTTTGAAAAAGCAATAGCTAAGAAAAAAAAATATCCCAGAACTTGGTGAAAGTCTGAAACCTACAAGTTCCCCAGAACTTGGGAGACTGAAGCAGGACGATCAGGAATTTGAGGCCAGCCCAGAGACCTTGTCTCAAAAGAAGGGGATTGGGGGAGGGGGTTAGGGTATATTTCTGTAGTAGAATGTTTGCCTAGCATGTACAAGGCCTTGGCTCTGATTGATCTAGAGAACTGTAAACGAAATACCACCACTCTTCCAGAGCCTTGTGAAAGGTGTGCAGTGGCTCACTGGAGAAGAGAGATCTCAAGTTCAAGGCCTATCTTGGTGTCTTAGCTGTACAACTTTATTATTAAGCCTCAGCAAGCATCCATGCCTAAACACATAATAGTAAGACTATGGGACAGCATCGACGAGAAAACATATCTGAAATCAACCAGAGAATGGGGCACATTCCTAACAGAAGCATACCGGTTACACAAGAAGGGCATAATATTCAAAAGTGCTGATAAAAGATGATTGTCATCTTTGGGTTGTTTATTAGGCAGAAATATGGCTTAGAAATTAAGTAAAAATATTCTCATGTATATGCTACAATTGAAACTAAGAAAAATTCATTGCCAGCAGATACATGTTCTTCACACAGAATTGAAATTTTGCTAGAAATATGAACCAGCAAAAAATGAAAGATTGAGATTCTCTCTTCTGTCGCTTGTATTCTATTGGTAATGCTTTCGTCTGTAGTTCCTGACTTCTTTCCTAGGTTTTTCATTCCCAGGGTTACCTCCATTTGTGTTTTCTTTATTTTTTTCTACTTCTACTTTTAGGTGGACCACTTTGTTCAGTTCCTTCATCTCTTTGTGTTTTTCTGTATTTCTTTAAGGTATTTATTTGTTTCCTCTTTAAGAGCTTCTAGCTGTTTACCTATGTTTTCTTGTCTTTCTTTCAGGGAGTTATTATATCCTCTTTAAAGGACTGCATTATCTTCAGGAAATAGGATTTTAGGTCACGTTCCTGACTTTCAGGTTGTTGGTGTATCCAGGGCTTGTTGTTGTGTGAGAAATGGGTTCTGATGAGCCAAACTATATTGGCTTTTGTTGTTTATGGTCTTGTACTTTTCTCTTGCCATCTGGTTATCTCTGGTGTTAGCTAGTCTTGGTTTCTCTGTCTTGAGCCTGCCTCTTGTGTTCCTGGATTGCTGCAGGTCTCCTAGGAGGACTGTGACTCTGATACAGCAGACCTCCTGTGTAGTCTTCAGACTATGTGTTCTTCAGAGGGGCATGTACACTTGTTACCTGTTGGCCTGATTGCAGTAGCTCTCCTGGGTGGCCTTCAGACTGTTGTGGGTGCATGCTTGGCCACATGGGTCTATCTCTAGCAAAGTGTGGTGGCCTATGACTGTAACCCGGACACACAGAAGGTCTGTACATTTGAGGAAAGCCTGGGCTAAACAATGAGACTCTGTTTCACAAAAGGGGGCAAAAGGAAAGAAAGCAATAAAAGGAAAAATGAAAGCAAACACAAGTCTTAAAGTCTCAGTGATTCAGTCCTAGGTCAGCCATCAAGTTTTAGATACCTCTAGGGTCGGAGGAACTGTAGAGAGGAAAAATGTCTTGTAAAAGCCTGTCAGAGCAGCAGTTGGCTCATGCACAGGACTGGCTCCATCACCGATCCATTGTGGATTGGAGGGTCTCATAAGGCTTTAACCATCCCTGAAAAGTCATCCTCTCATTTAACCACTAGTAAATTGCTCTTGCTCAAGGAACATCCACTTCATGCTCATGGAAGCAATCCCAGTTAAATGCAGAGGAGCACACACATACAAAAAGATGTGGGGGCCGAAGGAGGTCTTGTTAAGAAGAGTTTGATGGGAGAAGGGGCTGACGATAATGTAGGGGGATATGATCAAAATGTATCACGGGCGTGTGCAATTTTGAAAGATTTAAAAAATAAAAAGATAATCCTATTTCCAAAATTGAGCTCATTTATAAGGGTGAGAATGTAGCTCCAATGGTGGAGTGCTTGCCTAGCATATGCGATGAACTCAGTCTAAATACTGGCAGTCCCCTCTCTCTAAAAAAGTTACCCTTAAAATTGAACTAAGAGAAGCACTGTGATGGAGAGTACCTGCTGTTAATGACTATCCAGTCCCTAACAGCAGCACTCCAACTTGATTTGGGGCAGTGATGCACATAGTCAAGAGTGCATTTCCTAGCCTATCTCTGCAGCTACATGCCCCAGATAAATCTCCTTAGCAAACAGAAGCTGTCATCTTCTACAAAGGTAGCTGGTAGACAACTCAGCCACACAAAGCTGCCTGCTTGTCTTGTATGTCTAAATTCTAACTGCTGTGCAGGTACAATGAATTGGGCTCCTGTAGCAATTTTGGTCCATGCCACATTTAGGAGGGAAATTGAAAATGACATGAAATTTGAAATCTGGGGTTCTGGATGGTACTAGGAAACTACTAGAGCTGTTTGTAATTTGTCATCTTTACATTTCTTTTTTGTTGTTGTTTTTGTTTTTTTTTTTTTTTTCCAGACAGGGTTTCTCTGTATAGCCCTGGCTGTCCTAGAACTCACTTTGTAGACTAGGCTGGCCTCGAACTCAGAAATCCTCCTGCCTCTGCCTCCCAAGTGCTGGGATTAAAGGCGTGCGCTACCACCGCCTGGCCGCCACATGTGCTCTTATTCATGTAGCCCTCTCTCTAGCGCTAGACATTGTTTTCAGATGAGAAATAAGTCTTAATTTTACTTAAGTCACCTGTTTCTGGTTTTTCTATTACATGCAGCTCATATTCAACCAATTCTCGCTGAATTGCTCTCCGGAGCCAAGTAGGCCTGGCTTCAAGTAGCAGCTTTATCACTTAGTATTTGTGTGGCCTTGGGTGTGGCATGTCAGTACTTCAACAAGCCTTTGGATGGGCCAAGGCTTGAATCAGAACATCCTCCTTATGAGTTGTACTTTGTGGTGTACATGCCCTGTAATCCCAATACTCAGGAGGTCAAGGCAAAGAATGCTACTCTGTTATGTGGTAAGACCCTGCCTCAAAAAAGCCAAGGGCTAGGGATATAGCTCAGTGGTATAGCACTCACTTAGCATTCACAAAGCCCTCACTCTAAGATGGTAATACCTTTACAGAAATAAATGTTAGATGTAAATAATATGTGAAACCCACAGTGGCTTATTTAAACCTCATTTACCATTTATACTTCTAATTCTTCACTCTTGCCCTTTAGCATTTTTCTCAAGATGGTCCAAGATCCCATGTTCCTTTGACACTAATGACACTGGTAGGCTATGACTACACTACCTTGCAGGCTTGTATTTGGGGTCATCCAAAAGATATCACTTTGACATCCAGAGGCAGTACCTACTCAGCCGTTCTCAGAAGCATGCAGTCTTCTAGGCTTTGGGCTTCTAAATTATAAACACAGGGACACCCCTTTACACCTACTGTTGTCTTAATTCCATTAATCTCCATGTCCTTATGTATTGCTTTAAAGCCACTTTGAGCAAGATATTCTACTGAAAGCACTCGACTTCCTAGCACTGTAAGCACCGTAAACTCTACCTTTATACTTCCTTAGTTTCCAATTACTATTTGCTCCACTCTTTGATGTCCCAGTTGTTCTTATGGGCTTGGAACACTTTTGATTACAAAAATGGCGTGAATAGAGGAGATACAATGTATTAAGGACCAATAAGGGTCTTGGCATACCTTATTTGCTCAATAAAGATTTTCCTTTGAAACTTGTTCCACACAATTCAACACATTTGATATCACCTTCCATGAATATAGTGCAAATATTTCTGTGCCTTCAGTACAAAGGCAGACACAAATTTACCTCTTTCTAATGGATTTATTGGCACATATAACATCCACAAACCATTTTACAGGTTTCTTTGCACAGGTTTATTGCTCATAGGAAAGATCAGGACTAGAGTAGAGTACCAAAGACCAGAAACGAACAAGCTTTATTAAGGCAAAATCTTTATTCTCATCACATCTATCCAAATAGAAAAGCATTCAGTACTTGAATGACTTTGATCTTAAGTCTTAGAAATAGACCCAGTACCCTATGTGGTAAATGTGAAATGGAAAAATTTTAAGTAGTTTGACTCTTCAAGCTTAAAGAAAGATAGATTGTGTGTGTGTGAAGAGAGGAAAGGGGGGGGGGTCAAGGAGGAGTAAGGGCCGCAAACCTGTCTTTCTAAGTCTGCCTTCTGTGTGTGCTCAGATGCCAGAGGTCATTACTCTGGAAAACAAAAAAGACCTATCTACCTCCAGTCAGTTACAGGGTGCAAAGGTGAGTAAGAGGGGGCATACTCTGGGGAGGAATGTGTTCATTCCATGTGCCTAAGAGTGTAATACAAACTGCATTTCATCTAATGTGTTCTTACCATCAACTCACTTGCATGCATCAATACAAGATCTTGGGCAATTACATTTCTGTGCCTAAATTTTCTACTGTAAAATGATAATTGTAGCACTTTATGTAGAAGAATGGAGGAACCAGGCATTAAGAATAGTGCCTGGCCAGATGGATAGAAAGCAGACTGGTAGTCGACAGGGACTGAAGGTGCAGAGAGAACAGGAGTGACTTGTTTCTCTGCAGAGTGATACAGACATTCTCAAATTAGATAGTGGTGATGCTTGGGTAATTCTGTAAAGATAGTAAGGACTGCTGAATTGTACACCTTGAAAGGATGAATTTTCATGGTAAAGTGGACTTTAATAAAGCATTACAAAAGTTCTTTTAAAATTAGAATAGTAAATTGGTATACAGTAAATGCCCAATAACTGTTAGTTATTAATAATCATAAATTATTGTCCCTGTCAGTTCTAATTTATAACAAAAGCACACAGAATCTAGAGGAGGACCTCTAATTTACATACATGGATCCATCAACATTCATACATTTACTTCCATCCAACCATCATAGAAACCAACAGTCTAGTTAAAGATCACTTCAGTGTTCAAACCATACTAACACGACTTGATGGTACCCAAAAATATCAACCGACAAATTTTCATTTTCATCTCCAGGAATAAGCAGGCAGCTAAAATGCAGTAAGTCAACAGATTACATCTCCAAGTATAGGCTTAGGAGCCTTCTAATCACATTTTTGAGGGTACTATTTATAAAAGAGAGTCAACAGTGAAATGCTTATCATCAGTCTCATGCCACGTAACTTTGCCCAAGGAAAGAAAGATCCCACAATGAAAAGATCAAATTCAACTTACATAACTTTGAAGCCAAACACACACACACACACACACACACACCCCTCAATATCTGATTATAAACATATAAAACATTCAAAGACATTGTCATCACTAGAGATTTCGTAATCTGAAGCCCAATTAAATCAAGTCTATACTCTTCCTATTGCTAAGCCATGTAAAACAGTGTCATGGTCTCAGATGTGGAAGCAGCAGGTGATCATCGGAGTCGGCTATGATAGCCATGCACAGTCTGCAGAGATACTCAAAAGCTTGAAACTCACCAGCAGCATGAAACTGCGCCATCTTAGAACAGGAGTTCCTTCCCTGGGTGCTTCTGCCCTTCCAGGCCTCATTTCTACAGTCAACCATGTGCCTTTGTAGCGAGCCAGGAAAAGCTATATTACAACTTCCAGAGTTAGGACTTCATTTGTCATGGAAAGCAACAGATTTTTTGCATATATTAAAATATTTATATCCTCTGATCATTTAATTCCAGAAAAAAAAAGAAATTAGGCCTTCAGTTTATCCACTTTTTTTTTTTTTTGGCAATGCCAAGGATTGAACCTAGAGTACTGTGCATGCTTGGCAAATGCTCTATCACTGAACTACAGCCTCAGTCCTAAATTCCCCTTTTAAGTCATATAAAAACCATTCATCAAATCACCCAAGAGCAACAGATTAACACACACAGGATCAAGCTGCCTTATATCCAATGTGTTTAACCCTCCAAAACCCTTACGGCTCGTGGCCTTAGGAATTTCAGAGGAAATGTTTCACCTGAGTAAAATCCAGTAAAGACTAAATTTGAGAAGTATGGTTACTTCATTATTATAATTACTTGGGCAGATTATGAAACAACTTAGGGAAGATATTTGAAGGGAAAGTTTAAAATTTTCAATACAGGAAAGAAATGATACTTTATGACACATTTCAAATATTAGGGTTAGTTTTAAAGTTTTCAAGATTGAAATACCAGATTTATCCTCACAAGGTTTATAATTTAAAACATAAATTACAATGAATTGAAATCTATACCTCCAAACCATTAGGTAAGTAAGGTTGGGACAGAGAGGATAAACTCAGCAATGCTTTGTAACTCATCCCATGAACCCATTTGGCCTAGTGTTGCTCATTTGGTTACTCTGAGAATGAGAAAAATTATGTTTTTAGAATTATATATTTATATGAAGGTAGTCTTTAAATAAAAAAAAATCAATAAATATTTAAATTCTATGATAAAACACATGGAATAAGAAATTTCTATCTTTACAAGTAACTGCATATTTACAATGAATGTTTTCTGACTCCTAATCTTCATCTGTTAGAGTTCAATATGACACATACAGAAGGTATCAGTTCTTACTATCTTACAGGAGTCCTGTTTAGCTGAAAATCAGCCTGCCCTAGATGTTCTGTTCCCTGAAAAGCCTTCACTCTTGTGCATAAATATCTGAGAGTACAGGTAGATGCACATGTGCAAAATGTACATATCTAAAGGGAAGCTAATTAGCTTTACAAATAATGTCTAAAACACACACCAAAAAAATTGTTATTCCCTAGCCCCCAACTCCAAAAAAATTCCTCCATATATAATCAAAACAAACAAACAAAAACAAAAAAACCCTGCTGAGCCCACTATGGAAAGGCAGCAGCTGTAAACTCAACTAACCCTTCATCATGTATGTAAGCATTCTTCCATTATCCAGTCTTGAGAACACTGGATCTCTATGTCCATTTGGTTAAATGCACACTTCTGATGTAGCCTTTCTTTCTAGTCTGGGGCTGGGTTGTACACAATAGATTCTTTTAAATATGCAATAGCTAAGCTACACCTTAAAGGAAGGTACCCACATGACAATATGCATTACAAATCATAAACCTAGATTTCTGATCCTCTACTACTTAGAAAAGCTCAACCATTAAACCATCAAGCACTTCCGTTAAAGTTGCATGTTTGACTGCTGTCATTGTATGAAAGATTAAAAACTAGAATGTAAGCTGTTACACATGACAGAAAAGGAAGTATACAAAAATATTTTAAAAGCTGATTCTTTAGATGTTATTTGCTTAAAGACAAATGACAAACCAAGTATAGCAGTACCTCTGATCAAAATCTGAAACTAGTTAACACGGTTTCTCTTCCCATGTCTACAGACCTCGCTCCTAACCTCTTGTTGTTGCCTTCTCGAGTGTGGGGGAGAACAGAAAATAAGTGGGTACAGACTGTTATTTCTGAAAAGAGGCATATTCTAATGGTCATAAGGCAATGTGTTTAAGAGCTGCACCTGAACAAATATTCTCCAAGCTGAAGGTGGTCACCGACTCTTTGTAATCTCTAGAGTGGACCCACTTGCTCGAGTCACTGGTTGACACGAACAGCTTCATCTTGCCTTAAGGAGGCATGTTACTATCTATGGTATGTACAAGTATTTGAAAAGAATAACATTAAGAGGAAAAGGACAGCCTTGCAAATATCAGTTTCTTATATAAATGACAACAGTGGCATGTGGCCCCCTTTTAATACTCCAACAATTGAACAAGAGTGGGAGTTGTTGTTGTTGATAACCATTATCTTTCAGGTGAGCCTTCAGTTCATTGGTGTTGAATGTGTGTATCCTGATTCATGGTGTGAACGTGAGTATCATCCAACTGATGACAAAGTAGAATAAAAAGACAGGATACACTGCCAGGGCTTTTCGGTTTGGAGGCTGGCTGTCAGCAAGGAATGCTGTAGATGCTAAAGAAAACAAAAAGGAGTATTTAATATAGTCCTATTATCAGAACTACAATATTTACTAGATTCTAATGTCATTGGCATAATCTAGATTATAGAAGTACACTAAAAGTTCGTTTTATTTGTGGCTCCTCAGAGAATAATACAAGTTCAGTTATAGGGCAGAAGTGTGTATCTCAGTACTTGCTAAGCACGGACAAGGTCCTAGGTTCCAACACACATAAGCAGAGTAAACTTATGAACTTACAACAGCCCAGGGTAGCTTCTTTCATATACCAAAGCTTCAAAAGGTTTTGGCTAATTTGGATACAAATCCTTCTTAAGCAAGTTTCTTAATCTATTCTAGAAAGACAGAGTTATGCTTAGCAGGTTTAAATGTGAGTAACTTTACCTGCTCCTATGCTAAATGGTCTCATACTGCTTCATTTTTGTGAGTTAATGGGGGAGAGGGGTCTGTTTGTTACTGCTGTTATTGGCATTCTTTTTTCAAACAAGGTCTTGATGCTTGAACCACTGGCCTTGACCCTACCATGTAGCCAAAGTTGACTTTGAACTCATAATACTCCTGCTGCTACCTGCCCCCTGGGACTATGGGGACTATAGGCCTGTAACCTATCAATTCTCTTTAACATGCTATCATTCTAGCCATCCACTAAAAGCCTACTCATCTTACTCATTAAGAAAACTCCTATATGCTGGACAGAGTGGTGCAGGCCAGTAACCCAACAATTTAAGAGGCAAAGACAGGAGGATCATGGGTTCAAGGCCAATCTGAGTGACACAGAGATTCTGTCTCAAAAAATGTGGTTACCTATATCTTTTTGTTTATTCTTTTGTTCTGTGGTGCAGAGGCTTGAGCCCAGGGTCCATAAATGCTAAGGAAGCACTGTACCTTGAGGAGTATACTATATTCCCAGCCTTGTTATACAATTTTCATTCTGAGACAGGATCTAGTTGTCCAGGCTGGCCTTGAACTTGCAAACTTCTTGCCTCAAGTCTCCAAAGTAGCTGGGATTATAAGTATACAACACCATACCTGGTGACTCTGCACATCTTCAGAGTTCAGATAGGCAGCTCACAAAATGTGGACACCATTACCTTTAATACTTATGTACAACAGAAGAGTCTATGCATACTACTTTCATTTGACAGCAGAATTTCCTTGTTCCTAATCAGCTCTTTGTTTTATCTTGGTTGTTTTATGTTCTGTTACTCACCTACCACGGACCAAGCGAACATCAACAACACCACAAAAAGCCGAATCATGAAGTTTATTGGTCCCTGTCCAGCCAAAAGCAGCAGGCGGCAGATCAGCATTGCTATGTTCAAAGGAAGAATGCAGTACCCTAATACACAGAGACTCTGAAAAAAAGAGCTGCAAACACACATCCACAGATCAGAAGTGTCACTGAGTAGTATAAGACATAGCTCATTGCACAGATGTCTTATAGACATTCTATACACCACTGCCTCCTTCCTGCTAGCCTATCTATACCTTTACCCTAATGGTAATTTCATGGGTCTAGTCTCCTGTATCGCATACTTTCATTTTCTCTATTCTCTTCCTGTTCCCTTCGTTAGTCCCCATAAATGTCAATTTTCTAATATCAAATAATCTACTCTAATTCTTAGCGGTATCCCACTGACCCTATAATATAGTTCTTAGTCTATTCTAGTTAGAGACCAATTTGAGAATGTGTTGTACCATACGCCCCAAATGTATGTCTCAGAATAATTTTGCCTATAAGTTCAAAATTTAAAGAGAAAAGCTGAAGCTTATCAGTGAACTTTAAAATTTATTTCAATTGAGTTTTAAAGAAACTTTTTATTTGGTCCTTAAGTCAATTTTTCTTAAAAAAAAAAAAAAAAAAGCAAAATAGCACTGTTTTCCTAAAATCTCCCATGTGCTACCTAGCAAGCAGGAAAAAGGTACATATGAATACCCACATGTTTCCGCCAAGAAGTTTGGAATTCAGTGTGATGGTAACTGCTCCAAACCAGATGATAACAAATACTTCTGCGAATTCTGGGCCTCCGCCATCATTCTTCCCATCAATGGAACTTTTCTGTAACATCCTAAGAAAACAGTGAAAACTACATAACCTTTTATACAAATCGAGAAAGGCATGCATTCTCACCATACTGCTGTAATGTATCTCGTCTGAAATCAGTACGTAATCTGTACTGTAATGTGTACTTTGTATAAGGAAAACACTACCAGAAGATGGCAAGGTTTCCTTATTTAAAAACCCAAATGCCTGAAGACTATAAGGAGTGTTGCACTTTGACCTTTCTAGAATGTTTAACTGGCTTACTAAAAGCTCTCTGTCCAAGCGGAAGTTATTGAACTTAAGGGGCAAACATAAAATCTCACAAGCATGAGATCTTATTGTTGTTCCTAATACGTGGAGGATAGCTTGACATCTAGTTTGACAGTATTTCTAAGTTGGAGTGCTTCACCTAGGACTCTGCATTTATGAAGATGGTTTGGGTGATAATCCCAACCCTGGGAAGATGGAGTCAGAAAACTTGTGTGCTGAGGATTATCTCAGTGGTAGTGTCTACCTAGCATGTACGAGGCACGAGGTTGCATTCCCAAGCAAAACAAAAAGGGAGCTGTAGTTATGTGAAAAGTGACATTTTTTTTTTACACCTGACCTCCATTCCAACAATACCATCAGGTGTAGCTGGCAGGACAGTAAAGGCTTTCCAGTTATCAGATCAGTATTCTCGGGGCTTAGGTTACTTTTCCAGCTGTTAGCAAATCTGAATGATGGTCTGTTAGCTTGCTTCTTTTTTTTTAAACAAGGTCTACTTGTGTGGCCTAGGCTAAGCCTCTAACCTGTCATCTTCTTGCCTCAGCTTAAGTGCCAGGGTTACAGGCATCATGCTCAGCTATGAATTTCTAATTCGTGCACTAAGGTTTTAGAGCACATGCTTAATAGCAGAAATAGTCTTTAAACTTATTTCATTGCTGATTTTTAAAAATCAGTATATATACACATATATAATACACACATACACACATATACACATATAAAATTTCTAAAAACCTTTGCTTTGAAGCTGAGTAAATACTGAACTGTCACTTAAATATTCTGCATCTAAAAATTTAATAGATGTAAAATGTTTTGAATTCTGAACTTAGAATACTTACACTCGGTATGTTTTTCCTGAAAAATAATAATAAAAAAGTCCATAACCTCATATTACATAGGATAAAGATGTTATATATTAAGTCCTACCCGGCTACGCTGCCTGGTAGTATGTGGAGGCGTTTGTATTCTACGGCTGTGCGTATTCTATTCCAAATCCTGAGCACTGGGTACAGAGAATGTGCTGGCACTCTGTTCTCAGGAATCCCTATCACTTGTCAGGTGGCAAGAATATTAACTAAGCTGGGAGGCAAGGGACCCACCACTGATGCTAGTACTATCACTAGACATGTCATGTGAGTTCATTTTAGGCCTACAGTTGTCTCTGAAAATGAGTGTAGTGAAACTACATAAGCTCTAAGGTTAATCTTTTAAAACTCAGCAATATATATATATATTTCAAGAGCTCTTAACATCTATCTTTTCAAGGCACAGAACCAGTTTCCTTGATGTGAACCAGTTTCCTTGATGTGATTATTAAAAGAACAAGAAAGTGATACTACATTATGATCTAAATGAGCATACAATAAATATAAATTTTAAGTTATGGTGTGGTGGTGCATACTTGAAACACTAGGACTCAGAAGTTGGAGTAGAAGCACAAGTTTGAGGCCAGCCTGGGCTACACAGAAAGTTCCAGGATAGTGTGGCCTACATACTACAACTCTTATCTTTTCTTTCTTAATAAATAAATTTAAAAAAAAAAGAAGACGCCCTAAAGGCCTAGTCAATTTTTTTCTTAATTCTGGAAAGCCATTAAAACAAAACAAAACAAAACAAAACAAAACAAAACAAAAACAAGCTCCAATAAGGAAGAAGTGTAAATACTTACAATGCAAGCGTCACACAAAGTATCAATGGGCCCCACAGGTCCCCTACAATGAAAGGAAAGACAGGATGCTAAGAAACCAATATGCCATATTTTCTATCTTTACCTAATTACTTACCTTCCACTCAGAATCCTAGCAGCAAGTTTTACCTAAGCCTTCCCAACCTTTCTGTTTCCCTCCCTTACTTCACATATCCTTTAAGGTTTGTTCTTTTCACGTGTCATAAATTACCCTTTCTTCATTTCCTAATCCCCATTCTAGCACATTAAGAGCTATGGACAGCCGGGCGTGGTAGCGCACGCCTTTAATCCCAGCACTCGGGAGGCAGAGGCAGGAGGATTTCTGAGTTCGAAGCCAGCCTGGTCTACAAAGTGAGTTCCAGGACAGCCAGGGCTATATAGAGAAACCCTGTCTCAAAAAAACAAAAAACAAAAAACAAAAAAAAACAAAACAAAACAAAAGAGCTATGGACAATCTGTTCTCCACATGGACACAATATTCAAGTAAGATATTCTGCCTGTGACATCAGGGCCTGGAGAGAATCTCAATCACCTTGGATTCCTAACGATAGCCAAATCACATTAGCAAATTCAACTGTGAGCAGGTTCTATGTTCATAGTTATTGGTGAACTTATGAGTCAGGCCTCTCAACTTCTGAAATTCTGTTCTAAACTTCTGCCAACAATTTCATTTATAGAACTGTTTAGTCCTGCAAAACAGCAGCATCCACATTATTACTTTTTCCTTTGCTTTATAAATAAGCAGAACCAATAAACTATCAATGGTTTGAAACAAATCCTCAAAAACCTCATATACTCACAGTCTCTTAACAGTGCATTACTCTTCCTTGGATATAAAACGTGCATAAATTTCCTTCCCACAGCTTTTAGATCTCGCATCTGAAAAACAAAAATAACTCCATGTCCTGTGATGATCAAAGCACCATGAAGTCCCCTCTGTTTGCCAAGAACACTAACAACTCACTCATAGGGGGACTCTTACATTTCAGTAGAAGAAATATATTTAAAAAAAAAAAAATCAAAGAACCAAACAAAAGTATTTCAAAGTATTAGTGCCTATTCGCTCCCATAACACTGAAGTGGTCTCTCAACTCGTCTAACTTACAATGGTCCGACGAATGGATTCATTCAGTGTGGAGCTGTCATGTTCTTGAGCACGAGCTCTGGAGGGGATGGTAATCTCCCCTTCTATGGGAATGTCCTGAGAAATTGACACATCAGACAACCCTGCAAACTGAGAAAAGATGGGGGGAAAAATTAAGCTTACAACCGCAAAATGTCTCAGAAACATCACCATTTTCTACAGTTGGGCCTGGCTATTTAAGGTTTTGCGTAGTAACTAAAAGTAGCTCAACAGACATTGGGCAATACAGCTAATTCTTAACCACTCCTAGTTAACACAGTAAGCCCCTGTCTACGCATGCATGCATACAAACTTGCACACATACTTAAACACATCACAGACATTACAGAGGGGGAAACTAAGAACAGCTAGGTTACCTGTAACCATGTGGCAGTAGGCATAATGTTTGCATTAGTTTACATATTTTTCACTATTCTGTGATGAGCTTCATCATTTTCCGAACGTCTAAACTTGGGTTTAGAGAGATTTTACTCAGGGTCACAAGTGACCCATAAGATGACCCAAATTACCTTATCCCTTCAGTGCTGGGGATTGGACCAAAAGGGTCTTACATATGTAATGCACTCTCTTTCCCGCTGAGCTCCAGCCCCAGATTCAATATCCTCCTTTAGAGCTTCATTCCCGGTGCCTAAAAGACTGCCTGGAACACTCTAGATGCTCGATAAATATTTTTGCTGAGGAGATGAACAAATAGAGCTAGGAAGCAGGAGAGCTGGGACTTGAACCAAGTTCCCTTGCCTCTCAGTTCAGTTCTCTACTGTTACGCTGCCAATTTAAAACAAAAGCAATGAAAGCAGTTATTGAGCAAACAGTATATAAGCAAATACTGTTTGGGGAAGAAGAACGACAGGGTGTAACAATGATTTCCTTATACTCCTCCACTCATGACTGTATTAGGCACTTCATAGAAGTTATGTCATTTTAAAGGCAGGTACCTTCTTTTCAGTTTAAGAGTCAAAAACACCCTTCACTGAAACGAAATGCTCAAACTCACACAAGCTTCAGTGCGAATGGACTCTAGCTCACATGGGGTTAACTGTGAAGCCTGTGTTCTTAAGCAGTACTGGTGGCTCTTAGTGACACATATGTGTCATGTAGGGGATAGCAAGCAACCTGCAAATAATAATTAGCTGCCTAGAGTCACCGGACAAGTAAAGGTTCCGGTTACAACCAATAAAACAACGTCCTGTGAGAAGCAGTTTCATTACTTGTGTAGTACTTCACAATGACTGGTGACAAGTCGTGATCAATGACAGTGATAGAGGATACTTCAGAAACCACTCAAAGCTCAGCATTTAACTCACTGTCAAAGAACCCCTAGAGTGTGGATAGGCAGCGGAGAGTCTCAGATAGGCACAGAAGGCCAGCGAACGGAAGGAAGATGCAGCTAACTCAAAGACCAGGTGTAGTGTCGGCTGGTTGTAGACGCCAAGGACCTGCAAAGCCAAGAAGCTCTGGCTCTCTGACCCCGACGCCTTCCCGACTCGCTTCCCGGGAGCTCTGCCTTGCCCTCAGTCCCTTCTGCCACTGTCCTCTTAACTCACCAGGGGCTTGGATGCCGCTGCCTCCTGTTCTCCCGGAGAGTCCTCCGCTTCCGCCATCTTGATAAACCTCCGACTGCTCCCCTCCCATGCGTCTCTGCGAAACCTGAGACGTGGAGACCGGGGCTGGTCAGCGCGCAGTCGCGTGAAGACGGCGTCACCGCCGGCGCCTGAGGCTGGCTGCTGCGGCGCCCAGCCGGGTTCCGGTGCTCCGGTAGCCTCCGAGGCTCGAGCGCGAGCCTATTTGCTCACTGTTTGGGGACGCAGTTTCGCTAGGGGGTGCTCCGCCTTCCACGCCCGCTGAGAGCGCAGGCTAGACTCGCCGGCTCGCCCAGCGGTGCCCCAGGCTCCAGCAAACTCAGCCGAGCCCCGCGGCGCCCAGCCGAACCCAATGGAGCCCCGTGATGCTCAGGCGAACCCAATAGAGCCCCGTGATGCTCAGGCGAACCCAATCGATCCCAGAGGCTCCAGACGAGCTCAGCCAACTGCGCACTGCCGAACCCAATCGAGCCCAGAGGCAACAGCCACACTTAGCCGAGCCAAGTGGCATTCGGCCGAACCTAGCTGAACTTAGCCGAACTTAGCGGAACCTAGCGGTACACAGCCAAACACAATCGAGCCCAGAGGCTCCCAGCCAAACGTAGCAGAGCCCAGAGGTGCACAGCCGAACCTAGCCGAACATAGCAGAGCCCGGCAACGCACAGCGGAATACAATGGCGCTCAGAGGCGCCCAGCCGAACCTAGTAGGCGCACAACCAAACCTAGCCGAATGCAGCCGAGCCCAATGGAGCCCAGAGGCTCCTGCTAAACTTAGCGGAGCCCAGTAGCATTCAGTCAAGCCCGGCAACGCACAGCCGAACTTAGCCGAACCCAGCAGTGCACAGCCAAACACAATCGAGCCCAGAGGCTCCCAGCCGAACGTAGCAGAGCCCAGAGGTGCACAGCCGAACGCAGCCGAGCCCAGCAGCGCACAGCCGAACCCAATCGAGCCCAGAGGCTCCAGCCAAACTTAGCGGAGCCTTAGCGCATTCAGCCAAGCCCAGCAATGCACAGCCGAACTTAGCCGAACCCAGCGGTGCACAGCCAAACACAATCGAGCCCAGAGGCTTCCAGCCGAACGTAGCAGAGCCCAGAGGTGCACAGCCGAACCTAGCCGAACGCAGCCGAGCCCAGCCGCTCACCACCGAATCTAGTCTGATCACAGCCTGACACAGCCGAACGTAGCCGAGCCCAGAGGCGAACAGCCGAAGCTAGTCAGTGCAAAGCCGAACGCAGCCGAGCCCAGCCGCGCACCACCGAACCTAGTCGGATCACAGCCGAATGTAGCCGAACGTAGCCGAGCCCAGCAGGGCACCCCGAACCTAGTTGGATCGCAGCCGAGCCCAGCAGCGCACAGCCGAACCTATCTTAACGCAACCAGCGGTGGCCTACGGCACACAGCCACACCTAGCCGAGCCCAGACAAACGAAGTCGAACGCATCGGCGTTCAGCCAAGCGCTGCCGAGTCCAAAGGCGCCCAGTCGATCTCAACCGAACCTAACAGCACCCAGCTGAGAGTAGGCTATCCCACCACCAGCGCCACTGCGGAGCAAAGCGGAGCACTGTGGATCCAAGACGCGCCCAACTAGGACCAGCTGAAAGCAGCTGAGACTAGCAGCGCTTGACAGAACCAGTTCACCAGAAGTGGCTCTGAAGTGCCATTCCTCGTGTCCCCAATAGGGCTGTCTTCTAGTGAAAAAGAAAAAGGCCTCCGACTTCAAGTTGAAGAACCTGATCCCCTTGTCTACTGCCGTCCTTGCCTTACTAGTTCCCTGAGCTTCTTAGCCAGCTTTCATCTCCTTCAAATCCTCAAACCTTTGTATTGTCTCCCCACAGGTCCTGCACAATTATTCTCTCTTTCATCTCATATCAAGTGGGAGAGCTTCGCTCTATTAACTTCCCAAAAACACTACAACTTTGAAGTTGCTAAGCTACTTGGCGGCAAGTACTGAAAATGTCCTTGATCAGTAGAGGCTCCTGGGGTGGGTAGTGGGCGGGGAATGGGTAGGAGTCAGCTACTGTAACCAAAAAGAAAAGAAAAAGTTAAAACAAACAAACAAACACAAAAACCACCCCTGCCAGGACCAACTTTTACCCCTCATCCTGGCAAACAATCAAGATGTTTCTGACACCTGGTTGCTCTGACTCACCTCTTACCCAAGGTAAGGTGAGGTCAAACAAGAGAGCCATTGTTAACATCATCAACATTCTCCCTATGCAGTAAAATGCACTGCTTTATATATTTGGATAGGTAATTCAGAAAGGAACCCAGGGAATAGGTGAAGGAGGAGATACGTGGAGTATGGAAAGCCAGACTTCCCAGAATAAGCTTCTGGGGATGGCTGTTAGTTATTTTACTTAAATATTAGTACAGTAATTCTCCTTCAAACCAAGTAAAATTTCAGTCCTTAAACAAACACTTGTGGGAATGATAACAGAGTTTAGGCCTTGCCAGGGCTGTGGTGCTTGCTTGTAATCCCAAAGGCAGGAAGACTGTTGTTACTTTGAAGCTAGTCTAGTCTAAATAGAAAATTTCAGGCCAGTCATGGCTACTTGGCAAGACCTCCTCTTAAATCTTTTAGGCTAGTTGATACGAACTCATTTTAATTACAAGAGACATGCAAGGCACGACAGCCCAGGGCAGCTAGGAATGATATCACTAAGGGGTGGCAGGATCATCCTGGGGTACACAGAGAGACTCTTACAAACCAATTATAACAACAGCAAAAATGTCTTATACAACTGCTTCAAGGACAGCCTTAGGCTCTCCATCCTAATCCTTCCTCCTGCTACCCCTCTTCCATGTCTCCCACACTTATCCATTCACTCAAGTTCTTTCCTACTTCCATTGATAACTTCTTCTAGTTCCTTGCCAGCCTCCAACATTAGTTTTTGCCCCGCCCCTGCAACCCAGTTTTCATCTCTAACCTCAACTCTTAGCATCTTTACCGTTCTTTCAAAATGTCATTGATGCTGAGTTAAGAGAAGGAAAGGCTATAAAATAAGCCAAGACATTTTCAGGATACCTTAGGATTATTTCAAACTCTCAGTATTCCCTGTTCTCAGTTAACTAAGTGATACTGGCTGGATATGATGCTTTGAGTTGACAAAAGAAAGGTTGTGAACAACGAGGGTGGCATAAAAACTCTTAAAATAGAAACTTTCTGGTTTTCATCAAAATGTTATCTTCCCAAAGTACTAAACGAATCCAGTATCCTATGTCAGCTATATTTTATTGGTTTTGAGACAGGGCCTCTTATTCAGTCTGGCTTCAAACTTCTTATGTTGTGTGGATGACCTCAAACATCTGACCCTTCTTTCTCTGTCTCTGGAGTGCGAGCAGGTGTAGGCCACTATACCCTTCTGCAGTGCTACATATTAGATGTAGGGCGGGGTCTCAAGCATGCTATTAAGCTACACTCCCAATAGTCACTATTCCTTACTATGCTTCCAGTCTACTCTCTGTCTGAACAGGGGAATCTGCAGGGTAGCAGGATTTGTAGAACAAGCAAAAGTTGCTTAGAAACTTTGCAAGTACTAGAATTCAGATTAATATTTTGTCTAGCAAGTATGGAGAATCATATTAGTTCTATATTTTCAAGACCATATAATATATAACTATAAACTATAAAATTAACTGAAAAACTTTGAAAAAATATTTTCTTAGAAAATAATAGTCATAAGTCAGAGGCCAGGCATAGTGGCACACACTTGTAATGTTAACACTCAGGACATGAAGGTAGGAATTCAAGACCATCTTCAATTTCATAGGGACTACATAAGGACTTTGAGGCTAGCCTGAACTACAAGAGACCCTGTTTCAAAAACAGATCAAAGTTAGGAATGGGTGTGTATATTTCTGTAAGCCTAACACTTGAGACATCAAGACAGGAGGCCAGTCTGGGCAACATGAGATAGTCTCAAAAAAAAAAAAAAAAAGAAAAAAGAAGTAAAATTGATTCAGAAAGATAGTGGGAAATTTTATTAGGACAAAATTTGTAAGAAAAAAATTTAAATATATAAAAGGCAAGATACACAGTTTGTATTGAATGATACCATGTGAATGAAAATGTACACATTGTATATACATTTATATATCCATATACTTCAATATTCATGAACAGACTGACTAAACCAGTAACTGCTGCCTCTAGGGAGAGTAACTGGGTGTGGTTAGATGTGGGTCAACTTTTGCTGGAGGACTGGTCTAGTGTAGGGCTGTAGGACTGACTATTCATTATGTGACCTTGAATGGAGTTTGGTTTCTTTCTTTCTCTCTCTCTCTCTCTCTCTCTCTCTCTTTCTTTTTCCCTCCCCCTCCCTATCCCCTTCCTCCTCCTCATTTTCCTTTCTTCAAACAGGATCAAACTGCCTCAAGGTTTCTATGTAGCATGGGCTGGCCTGAAACTCACAATCCTGCCTCAGCCTTCTGAATGCTAGGATCACAGGGGTGGAACTTAGCATTTAGCCAATCTGAAATTCTTTATGATACATACATATGAGTTTTTTTTTTTTGAAAACTGCCCAAAATATAAATGCCCTTAAAGTGTTGGACCCAGTGTTTCCCCAAGCCTTATTCCCAAGGTTTATTCAAGCCTTCAACATGTGGTAATTCCTACACTGTATAAATGTTCCCAGCGAAAAGCAAAGGGATGTTTGAAATTTATTTCAGGAACCTAGTATAACTATAGTATTAAGTCTGACAAAAATGTCATTTCAAGAGTTTCTATTAATCTCCCTTATAGTATTGGCAAATGAAGTCTGGCAAAATATAAAGCAATAAATTTCCTTGAAGAGTTAAGAGTTTGTGTGTGTGCACTCATGTATGTGTATATATCATGCACCTGTGTATATGTGCATGTATGTATGTATTCAGGCCAGAAGTCAGGTCGGTGTTTTCTTCATGCACTCTCCACCTTTCTTTGAGGAAGCATATCTTTTTTGTTTTTTTGTTTTTTGTTTTTCAAGACAGGGTTTCTCTGTGTAGCCCTGGCTGTCCTGGAACGCACTTTGTAGACCAGGCTGGCCTCGAACTCAGAAATCCGCCTGCCTCTGCCTCCCAAGTGCTGGCATTAAAGGCATACGCCACCATCGCCCATCGAGGAAGCATATCTTATTAGACTCTGAGCTCATTGATTGAGCTATGCTGTCTGGTGAATGAGTTCCAGGGATCCACCTGGCCATGGCCCAACAGTGGGATTATAGATTTGGACACTAATGGTGGCCTTTAAATAGGTGCTGGGGGATCCAAACCAAAGTCTCTGGGCTTGTGCCGCAGGAACGTCCCCAAACCCAGTTAGAATTTTTTTCTCAGAAATATCAAGTTAGCTCAGAAATAGGAAATGCAGTAGTAATAAATGATTTATTACATTTAGTAGGTCAAATTAAAAAAACTCAATACATTGATACCTTGATGCTG
Organism: Mus caroli; assembly: GCF_978045245.1. Lineage (NCBI taxonomy): Eukaryota > Metazoa > Chordata > Mammalia > Rodentia > Muridae > Mus > Mus caroli. The sequence continues at coordinate 69,981,921 of NW_028227260.1, forward strand.
AACATGCTAGTTGTTGTTTTTTCTTCTTCTTTTTTTATGCTGGGGATTAAATCCAGGGCTTTATGAATCCTATGCTAGTGATCTACCACCTAGTTACATCTTTGGCACTCTTTTTCCTGGGACCACATACATTAATACAATACGAATAAAAACTGAACATAACAATTCCTGGGACCACATACATTAATACAATAGGAATAAAAATTGAACATAACAAAGGATGTCTGTCTCCAAAGGAAAACCAACATCATGGTATACCTGGCTTCCACAGGAAGCCCCAAACAAGTAGGAAATGCCTGTTATCACAACTGTTGTCATGCTGGAAATGAAGGACCAAAGGCACAGATGTCAAAGTAGTTTCCAGACTAGGAATAATATGAAAGTCTTAATAAAGACTATGCACTACGGACCTACCAGGCAGGGTGTGCCCACTAGTGCAATCGTGACTGGTAGGTGGATAACTGATTGTTTGCTGGTTAAATTTGAGGCCTGCCCCGCAGGAGGGCATTCTTGTCTGGTATCTTAAACCTGGGAAACCTGCCCAGCAGGTAGGTTGTAGGCCCTGGAGGAGATCTGAAAGGATGTCATTTCAAAACCCAGCCATGGATCAGGCAGCCCCATCCTCACTTTCATCCCTGACTAGCTTAGAAGCTGATACCCACCATCCCTTGAGTCTCTTCCTTAACCTGTCAAATCATTGCTTTACTTAAAAAAAAAAAAAACATAGACTATAAGAACATAACGTTAGTATCCAGCCACTGCTCAGGCCACAGTGTCTGCAGCAGCTGTTTCCTCCTCCCAGATATAGACAGGCAGGCATCCAACTGAGGTATTGTTGAGTCCCTAGCAGACTAGAGCCAGAATTTGTCTTTGGGGCCGGGCAGAGTTTACATTAAAAAAAAAACATCAAAGGTGTTGGTGTCCACACATCCTGCTTCCACCCCTTCCCTGCCTCTGTTTGGGGATCAGGCAGCTGGAGTGAAGGCCTGAAGCTGACTCCATCCTTTAAAAAATGCAAGAAGGTTCTCCCTGCCATGTTGTCTCTGGTGCTAGGGCCCCCTACCATGCTCTTGCCTGTCTTTCCATGGGGTTAGTAACTATTCCAATAAAGTCCTTCCTTCCCAGTAATCTTTCTCAATGTCCCTCTTGAATACAACCTCCAGAACCTTTGAGGATGTCCAACTGTTAATTTGGTAAATAAATAGATTGTGCCCAAAAAACCCTTTCTTCTTTTATAGACGTATGTTTATGTCTACAGACAAATGCTGTCTCAGCTTTTCTTTTCTTCTCTCCTCCATAACCTCTCTATTTGCCTCTATTTCTTTCCCTTTCATTCATGCTATGGCCCAATCAGACCCGAATCCACTTCTTTAGTCCTTTTCCACTTCTTTGAGGCTTTATAACTTTTATTTCCATACCAATCAGTTGTCTCCCCAATCCCTCCACGATCCACGCCATCCCTGGACTTTCTAACAATTTCTGACTTAAGATTGCCTTGACAATGGGCTAGGAGGGTGTCCAGTGATAAAGCCCTTGCAGATGCAGTCAGGATTTCGGTTACTTTGGTATTCTTTCAGACTACACACATCTGTCCCCTGCTCAACCAACAGGGCCAGATATATGAAGGAAGTGAAGGTGAGTGCTCTGCGTTTTGCATCGGCATTCATCCAAAGGTAAGAGGATGTGAAAGACATGCAAGAACATAATATAAACTGTCATACGGAGCCTGGTGATGATGGCATATGCCTTTATTCCCAGCACTTGGGAGGCAGAGGCAGGTGGATCTTTGTGAGTTTGAAGCCAGCCTGGTCTACAGAATGAGTTCCAGGACAGCCAGGGCTACATAGAGAAACCCTGATTCAAAAAACAACCAAACCCTGTCATGTTTTCTTTATTGTTATTTGTATGTTAGTAAGGATGCTCATGTGATGGTGTGTAGAGGTCAGAGAACAACCCAAAATAAGGATGTATAAAAAGACTTATGGAAATCCATTAATCTGTAAACTAAAATTTAAAAGCCACTTAAAAGGAGGTATCCTGCTTGGGTAGATAAGAATGCTCCCAGAAAGCCACTGATTACTTAAAAAAAAAAAAAAAAAAAACAACCGAGGGACAAGTGTGGGGAATTTCTTTATGAGTTGTGAGTCATAAAGTCCCAGAGATCCCTAAAACAATGCAAGTTATTGCCATTGCTCTTGGATGCCCACCACAGCTAAATGACAAGACCCCACTGTGGAAGACACTATATACTTTGGTTTTGTAACAGAGAGAAATCAAATTGGAACTTACCAGAAAAATTCCTTACTACTGGCTAAGTTTAACATTGCTGGAGGACACTATACAGGCGCTGAGAGACAAAAGTCATCAGTGCTCTTACCCAGTGTTGGAGCCCGAATGTTACGGTATGACTGTCAGGCAAAATGTGTCTGTCCATTTACCCGTGAAATAGTGACCTGGATGTGCTGAAGATTATTAACCACTTTCACATTAGATTTGAGACCTGCTTCACAGGACAGTATTCAAGTCTGTTACTCTAAATCTTGGGGCCATGGCTGGCAAAGTCCATGGGCTTTAAGGTTGGGAGCCTACTACTTTCCTCTTGATAATTGGATATGTTGTCACACCACCATCTGACTACTTTACATTTATACCTGTAGACTACTACTGCTCTCAACTTGAGCCAGAGAAATGTCTTCTTGTAGTGGGCCATGGTTAATACAGAAACTTATAACTGATCCAAGTATTAAGAATACGTGACTGCTGAATACTTGGTCCTAAGTGGGGTACGTATGTATATCACCCCTCCAGGCTCAGGGAACATTATGAAAGAGGTGTGGGGAAAGTGTGAGCGCCAGAGGATTGCAAAGAGGGCTGTAAAATTATCTTCTGGCCAGGACACGGCCATTGTGCTCATAAACACACCACACCTGTGGTTATCTACACATGACCCGAACAAAATTGGATCCTTCAACATTCCACCGTTCTGGATTGTTGAGGAGTTCTTGAGGCCCCACCACTAGATGAAGTGGCAGTTAATGACTCTTGAGGGAAGGGAGAGGTTTTTCTTTGGGTAATTTTTCAATTTTTCTTCAGTTAACAAGCTGTTGGAGGAGGGGGGGTATATTTTTCTTTATTGGTAAGTTGCCCATGATGCAAACAATAGCCCTACAGTCATGTACATACAAACCAAATAAAGAGTACCAGAGAGAGTGGGAGGGAGGGAAAGAGGAGGAAATGGGCATGAATATGATCAAAATACACTAGATATACATGAAATTGTCAAAGAAAAAATTAAAAAAGAAATGTCATTGGAGATAGCATTTGAAGTGAAGCTTGGGGCCTACCCCTTTGTTTCTCTTGTTGGCTATTCATGACAGCTCGAAGAAAAGCCTTTCCTGCCGTGGGCGCATACTCCCTTTGTAAACTTTGTGTATTTTATAAACTCTGTAAACCTCACAGCACACAAGTGGCCAGGCCCTGCCCCCAGACTTCCCTAATGGTTCCAATGGCCTTTCCCTGACAGCTGTAATGGTCATTTCCAGCCTGAGGTGGGAGAGTGGCCAGGCCCGACTCTAGAAGAAAAAAAAATACCACCAATTCCTAAAGTTGCCCCAAGATTAGGTCCCAGAATCACTCCAATCCCAGACCACGCTGGAAAGCTCCGCCCACAACAAAAGCCTCTGCAGAAGCCTGTGTTCTGTTCTGCCCAGATCCCTGCTGCTTTCCCAGTTGCTGCCCTCCTGGTTTTCCTCCCAATAAATCTCTCACATGAAGGTTTTTTCTTTTTTCTTTTTTTTTCTTTTCTTTTTTTTTTTTTTTTTTTTGCGGTGTGACTCTGTGGTATTCTTGGCTCCTGACTGCCAGGATACCTTTCCATCTGAACTGTAGCACACCTTTCATCTTCTGGCTGCCAGGAGGTGAGCAGATTCCTCTGCCATGTGCCTCCACTGCTTCACTTCAGGCCCCCAAAAGAATGGGACAACGTGTAATCTCACTTGCTAAAAGAGGCTGACGCAGTAGGATGCTAGTTCAAGGCCTGCCTGGGCAACTAAGAACATGCCTCAAAATTAAAAATTAAAAAAAAAAAAAGGACCCGGTGGGGTGGTGGCACATATTTTGATGCCAGCAATCAGGAGGCAGAGGCAGGTGGGTCTCTGGGAGTTCAAGCCAGTCTTGTCTACATAGAGAATTCTATGCTAGCCAAGGCAACATAGTGAGACCCTGTCTTGAAAAAAGTTAAAAGAGAAGGGCCTGGGATGTAAGTCATCGGTAGGTTCCTTGATCAGTTTATGCAAGGCCCTGGATTCTAGCTTCAATACCACAAAAGCCAATTAGTCAAGGAAATATTTCTTCCCTTTAAGTTCATTGCCTTCAGCATTTTGTTGCAGTCTGGAAGACTGGCAAGCATAAAGCTTCATAAAGGATAGATAGAAAAGGTTGTGAACCGATGCCACTGTTCTAAAGATCACTAGGATTCATTGCTTCTGTTTCATCATTTTTCTCTTTCTCTTTTTTAATCTTTGGGTTTTTAAAGACATTATTTTCTATGCATATGAATGCTTTACCTGCATGCATGTCTGTGTACCACATCTATGCAGTGCCTGTGAAGGCCAGGAAAGAGTCAGATCCCCCAGGACTAGAATTAAAGATCGTTATGAACCATCATGTGGTTGCTGGGAATTGCACTCCGGAGCTCTGGAAGGGCAGCCAGTGCTCCTAATCACTGAGCCATCTCTCTAGCCCAACGACTGTTATTTTTGTGTGGTGTAAGGATGAAACCCAAGGCCTCAATCATGGTGGGTATATACTTTTTTGACTCAGAAATTTCTAGTGCCACTTTAATTTTTGTATTTATATTAACAAAAAGAGAAACAGCCTAATGAAGTGATTAAGTATAAAGTTCTAGATTCAGATTATTTGTATTTAAAAAAAACAAATCATTAGGAAATTATGTAATTTTCACCAAGTCATTTTACTTACATATGCCTCAGTTTTATCATTTGTGTAATGGACATAACAATAATACCTAACTTACAGAGTTCTGTGATACCTAAATGAATTACATATTAACTTTTAATATTTATAATAATAGTTGAACACAATGACTCATTTCTATAATCACAATACTCAGAAAACTAAGTTATTGAGAGTCAAACATTCCCCTTGGCTAGATAGCTACTCTGTCTCAGGAAAGGTATTTACAATGGGCATGTATTACAATAGAGATGTTTTTTTTTTTTTTTTAAGAATACGAACATAGAGCTTTTCTGCTTCTGCACTGAATTAGGCCTTCTGCAAAGAATTTAGGCCTCTTCAAAGTGTGTGGTAGAATTAAAGGCATCCAACGGTCATCTGAATTGTGATTGGCTCACTGATGATCCCTGGGGGAGGGGGGAGAATGAAAAGTCATTACTACAGTATGAGATGCTTGGCATAGGACCATATGGCATCCTTGCTACGATATTTTCTCTCTCACTCTACTGTTACTGTTCCTAGGTAGTGTTGGCCAAAATGACTGACACCAGAGAGATGGAGCAAAAACATCAAGAAAATATTGCAAAATCTAAATGATCAAAAATGACCAAAGGAGTAGACAGTAGACACAACTCATCTGGAAGCTTCTACAGCTTTGGAAGGACTCACTGAGGTTCCACTTGATTTCATCATAAGGTTATTTAGTAAATTAAATCGTGTCTCACTTCAACATAAAAGTCTGTTGGCATCTACTGACAGATATTGTAAGTTAGCTCTCACGCTACAGGTGGAACATACCTAACCTTAAACTTTAAATCCTAAAGTGCTCCAAAATCTGACACCCATGTTCAAACATGCTGTCAAAGTGGAAAATTTTGCATCAGATCTTCTGATGGGTTGCAGTCAAAACACAGGTGCATTAAAATGTTATGGAAAATTACCTTCAAGTTATGAGAAACGTAAATGAACTTTTTTGTTTAGATTTAGATCCCATCCTCAAAGTATTATGAAAATACTCTAAAATCTGAAAGAAAAAAATGTATCACTGAGCCCAAGCATTTACTTTGAGGCACTCAGTAAGAAATGGGATGTCTTTGTCAACCCCTCCCCTCAGGGATTAAGGAACTATGCAGAAGAGGAGCTGAAAAGAGCCAAGGGTGGTGGATGGCTTCTAAGAAACAGTGTCTTCCAGACAACACAGGTTTAATGCTCAGATGATCTCAGGGACCGTGGCAGCAAACAGAGAGCCTCCAAAGGTTCAAGCCAGAGGAGGTCCCAGCACCGAAAGGGGGAAGTAGACATGTGCTCCCCCTCACAAAGAAGTTGTCTGCAGGGCTGGTGAGATAGCTTAGCGGTTAAGAGCACCAACTGCTCTTCTGGAGGTCATGAGTTCAAATTCCACAACCACATGGTGAGAAGACAAAGAAGAAGGAGAAGGAAAAGGAGAAAAGTTGGCTGCAACTGATGCTAGGTGGCAAAGGAAACATGGGGTCTCTCCGATGGCACCTCTCTGGATATGTTAACCACATTTTGAGAGAGGAGCTATGTCCAGGAATAGATGGCCAACACTAAACAAACAGTATTTTTGTTTGTTTCATATTGCTTTGTTTGGGCATTTTTTATTTTATTGGTTCTTTGTATACTTGGGCTTCCATTTCTGTGTGCTTGTATGTGTGTATGTGTGTGTGTTTTGTTTTTGTCCGTTTTTAAGAGGGAGAGAGGGAGAGAGAGGAGAAAGAGCATTAAGTTGTGGGGGGGTGTAAGAAGGATCCAGGGGATGATCAAAATCTATTGTATGAAAAAACTTTCAATTAAAAAAGAAATTTGCAGCCTTAGCGTGAGGCAGAAGATTATGAGAAGCCAACGTCTTGGTTCCATAGGCAGCTAGCTGTTTCCTCAAAGGATCAGATACTGTTTCATCTTCTGTAGCCTCCCCTCCCCCAGCCTTAAAGGTTCCACATTTACATCAGGATGGAGCTTCCCACTCAATTGTTCTGCCACGCCCACTGCTGGAGACTGCCACTTTGCTGTTCCGGAGCCATACACGTGGTCACACTGCTACTGGACCCCAAGATTATTTGGCGGGGATCGGGCCCCCTTCCCCTGCTTCGTAACTGCGTGCGGAATAGTAAAATGGAGCTTTGATCAGAATCACTGTCTTAGCTACATCTTTATCTCGCGCCGCCTAGTAGCCCTTCTTCTCTTCCAGGTTTCTAAGATGCCTTTCCAGACTAGAACCCAAACGTGGTTGGCTGGCCGGACACAACAATCTTCCGTGAAACTAAAGATGAGAGTAACACTCAAAACCATTTACTCCCAACCAGGCCCACCTAAGACACAGCCTGCAGAGGTGAGTTGTGCATGTGTCTCAGAGCCCCATTGTCTAGCTCTGGGCTCACTCCTCATCCCTGTGGAACCCCAAGAGTGTTCTGTTTCCCCATGGAAACCTTTGGGGGGCCCAAACTAGCCAGTGTGGAACCTGGCCCCACTAATCCTATCCCAATTGGATCTGCCTGCCATCCCAGTTGTTATGCCTGTGACACAGCCTGCAGAGGTAAGTTGCCCACAGTCCCCTGAGCTCCATTTTCTATATCTGGACTCACTCGGGATCTCAAGAACCTCCTACTACCCCATGCAGGGCTGCAAAGATCCCAAGAACTACCAGTTTAGAACATTACCCCACCAAATCCCTCGCCAATGGAGTCTGGCTGAGGCATAGCCAAGAGAGTCCAGTATCATGGCCTCCATTGTCTACCTCTCAGGTTCCCCCACCCCCACCCCCCACTAAAGTGGAAACTTCTGATTTCTTTGGAAAATCAGTTATGTCAAATGATGTTTTGCTGGGGCACACAGGTGAAAGGATGGCTTGCTAAAGCAAACATGTGAAAGGACTCATGATGTTAAAAAGGAATAGAAAAAAAAAACAGACTTTGAACAACACTAGATGGCATTGGTATGCCTTGCCATTCCTTACTGGTTATTGTTTGTCATGACTTTATAGAGAGAAACACACCAGAAAACTCCTGGTGGTGTTTTGGCAGCTTCTTGCCATTTCCACAGACTCGGGCAGATTGGCAGAGTGAAGTGGACGTTTCTGGATATGTCAGTTGATACAGACTCACATGGTATTTGGCTGAGGCAAGCCCCACAGGCTGACACGTACTGTTTGGCAAAAGCATAAATAGGCTTCCATAGCTAGCTTTCGATGCTTTGTTGGTCTCATGTCTTCATCTTCACTGATCTTCACTTCATTGAGAGAGGCATGGCAGAGACCTTCTCCTGGTGTCCCTGCTGGTCCTACTTGCTCCTGCTGGCTTATGCCGATATGGTGGAGGCCTGACTGTTTCTGCTGGGACTTGCCACCACTTGCTGATTTGTGTTTGCTATCCTGACACTATTGAACTGGACTGCTGACATCCTGACAATTCAGATTGGATTTCTTCGAAAGAACTATTTCTAAACAGATCCTCTTCTCTGTGTCCTAATAACCTTTCTTTTCCACTACCTCTGGCGGGTGGTTTGCTAGAAGGGAGGTTAAAGCACTTAAGAACCCTTATTAAAAGTAGATTTTGAAAAATTTAAGCCAACAGCTCACTTTTCCTAGAAGTCTTCTAGCCATCAGGATCAGCCAGCCAACAAGGGAAGAACAGATGCCTAAAGGACAGCTTAAGAAGACAATAAGACCCAGGCCAATAGGGCACCGCCACAGCCCAGCTATCCTGCTACAACAAACCCTGAATTTTCTAATGAAAATGAAGCACAAGAAGAGGATCTTAAATCTTACAAAGATGACAGAGGCCTTTAAAGAGGACATGAATAAATCTCAAGGAAATACAGGAAAATACGTCCAAGCGTGTAGAAGCATTAAAAGAGGAGACAAATAAATATAAAGAAATAAAGGGTCTAGCGAGATGGCTCAGTGGGAAAGACTGCTCTTCCAAAGGTCCTGAGTTCAAATCCCAGCAACCACATGGTAGCTCACAACCACCCATAATGAGATCTGACGCCCTCTTCTGGTGTGTCTGGAGACAGCTACAGTGTACTTGTTTATTTATTTTTTTATTATTTTTTAAGATTTTAAAAATTTATTATTATACATAAGTATACTGTAGCTGTCTTCAGACACACCAGAAGAGGGCGTCAGATCTCATTACAGGTGGTTGTGAGCCACCATGTGATTGCTGGAATTTGAACTCAGGACCTTCAGAAGAGCAGTCGGGTGCTCTTACCCTCTGAGTCATCTCACCAGCCCTGTACTGTATTTATAATAATAAATAAATCTTAAAAAAAGAAATACAGGAAAATACAACCAAAAATGTGAAGGATATGAATAAAACTGTCCAAGACCTGAAAAGGGAAATAGATGCAATAAAGAAAATACAAACTGAGGAAGACATTGGGATATAAAGTGAATACACAAATAAATTTTTAAAAATAATTTACTCAACCTGTAGTAAAAAAATCTTTAAAACTGACAGTCATTAGTGTGCTTAGTGAAACATTCTGTTACGAAAAATGGCTCTAGATTATAAATCCTATTCAAATGGTCTTTTAAAAATGGGAATCAGTTCTGGATAGATGATATTAAAGTGTAAAAGAATTACCTTCTAAGGTGAAAAGTTTAAAATATACTTAAAATATACAGTATTTTTTGTGTTTTTATTTGAGACATGGTGTCTCTATGTAGCTCTAACTATCCTGGAACTTGGTCTGTAGACCAGACTGGCCTTGAACTCACAGAGAACTGCCTGCCTCTGCCTCCCAAGTGCTAGGATTAGAGGCTAAATATATAGTACATTAACAGTAATTTTAAAAATGATTTTTGCTTAATTCTTGGAATGAGTGTGTCTATTTGCATTTCTCTGACTTTAGCCTTGTGACACCTGGTAAGTTTCCAGATCTACAGCATTTTTAAACTTCATTTTTGAAAAGATTCTTACTATCTTGACTATACCTACATCAGTTCTTTGATTGAATCATTTTTTATCTGAGCACTGCTACTTTTTTGGGTTTTGTTGTTGTTGTTGTTGTTTGTTTGTTTGTTTTAAGACAGGGTTTCTCTGTATAGCCCTGGCTATCCTGGAACTCACTGCACTACTAATGTCTTGAGTTACTAAGGAGAATATCATGATTTAAAGCTAGCTGCGAGAAGGCCAAGCGCTGCCACTGGCTCATGTTCAGGTTTTTCTTGTATGCACTAGACTCACTGGAACTGTGAAACAGTTCTGCATCACTGATAATTTGCTGATGACATAGATACTACTTTAGTTGTTATTCCATCTGGTTGTCACTCTCATGGTAGTTGTGTCTTGTTACTTTTTACTCATTCATTTAAAGCAAATTTAAAATTTCAAATGTATGAAAGTCACACTTTATAATTGATAAAGGTTTAAATTTGAAAAAAATAATGCATTTAGTAGCAATTGCATACTAAATTGATAAAATGGCTCTTGGAAGTGCAGAGTCTTTTAGTGGTAAAACAGACTTCAGACTATTAAACACAGCTTTTATAAATTCATGGGCCAGTAACTTTATTCACTGCAGAATTTAATTGCTTATTAACCTTTTCTGCTTTCCTGGTGATTAATTTTAAGTTATAGTAACTATCAAATAATCTTAATTAAATGTGAAACTAAGTATTGAAATAAATTTGACATCTTTAGAATATGTAAGTATATAAAATATTTAAGGATATTTTAAAAGAAATATTTGTTTTCTTAAGGTCTTTTTAAAAAATTATTTATTTATATATGTGAGTACACTGTCACTGTCTTCAGAAGAGGGTATCAGATCCCATTACAGATAGCTGTGATCCACCATGTGGGTGCTGGGAATTGACCTCAGGACCTCTGGAAGAGCAGTTAGTGTTCTCAACCTCTGAGCCATCTCTCCAGCCCTAAGGATTTTTAAAAAAAAAATGTTTGCAAATATTTGTATGTGTGTGTGTGTCTGGTGCCTGTGGCAGCCAGAAAAGAGTGTTGGAGCTCCTGGTACTGGAGTGATAGGTCGTTTTGAGCCACTATGTAGGTGCTGGGTGCTGAACTAGGGTCCTCTGCAAGAACAATATATACTCTTAATTGTGGAGCCATCTCTCTAACCCCATCTCTCCTTTTTTTTTTTTTTAAATTTTACTCTGCCAGGGATCAAATCCAGGGTCTTATGCATTTGAGACAATTGTCTACCACTGAGCGAAACTTCAAGCCCTCTATTATTTTGTAAACTAATTTTACATACACATTGCTGCATTATTCTCTCTCAAATTCTATATGTTCTATTAGTATTTCTACTTCATAAGAAGATGAGATTCAAAGAGATAAATGGTTTTCTCTAAATTGTAAAGAAAGATGATAGTGATAAAAGTGAAATTAAAACTTAGGAATGAAGAAGAGATGCTGAAGTGGTTTCTGTTTTTAATTTACATCAGAGCACTATGTACTTCATGGTGGATGAAAGATATCCACAGATGGTGTTGGGATAACTGGATATCCAGTTGTAAAGTTCCAACTTGGATCTATATGTGACACCTGACACAAAAATAACTTAAAAGTAGATTATAAACCTAAAATTAAATGACAAACCTCTGAAAATATAAAAGATAAATTGGGTTTCACAGAAATTAAAACTTTCTTGTGCCTTTTCTTGGGCACTTTTCCTTCTGGTTGTTTCTTCCAATTTTAATGCTCATTTTTGCTCTACATTATATTTTATACTTAAATAAATAAATAATCAACATACAAACAAATAACTACCAGAAAAAATTACAGGACTTACATTTTCTACATTATCCCAAAGCTGAACTTTATTTTAATTTCCTGTCTGTTTCTTTGAACTTATGTTATTAGAGTTTGCTGTGGGTATTTTGGACACCACCTTAAATCTCCCAAGAAATAGAAGGTAGTGGATGAGGAGGAGAGGGAGATGTGAACATCGTGGGGATGAGCACGGATGAAGATGTGTGGAACTTAAATGTAATAAGGAGTGTGGACCTTAAGATGAAAATTAACAAATTTCCAGACTAAATAGCTACTTTATTCAGAGATCTGTCTGTAATGGCAATACTGTATTGAAAGTTACCCAAGGAGCTAAAGGGATCCGCAACCCTATAGTTGGAACAACATGATGAACTAACCAGTACCCCGGAGCTCTTGACTTTAGCTGCATATGTATCGAAAGATGGCCTAGTCGGCCATCAATGGAAAGAGAGGCCCATTGGACTTGCAAACTTTATATGCCCCAATATAGGGGAATGCCAGGGCCAAAAGAATGGGAATGGATGGGTAGGGAAGTGGGGGGCGCTATGGGGGACTTTTGGGATAGCATTGGAAATGTAATTGAGGAAAATATGTAATAAAAATATTAAAAATTAAAAAAAAGAAAGTTAGCAGAATATAATGGATATATATATATATATATATATATATAGTCTTTAATTTCTTTATTTCTTCCTTGACCAAGGTATCATTTTGGAGAGTGTTGTTAAGCTTCCACGTGAATGTTGGCTTTGTATTATTTATGTTGTTATTGAAGATCAGCCTTAGTCCGTGGTGATCTGATAAGATGCATGGGACAATTTCAATATTTTTGTATCTGTTGAGGCCTGTTTTGTAACCAATTATATGGTCAATTTTGGAGAGGGTACTATGAGGTGCTGAGAAGAAGGTATATCCTTTTGTTTTAGGATAAAAATGTTCTGTAGATATCTGTTTAATCCATTTGTTTCATAACTTCTTTTGGTTTCATTGTGTCCCTGTTTAGTTTCTGTTTCCAGGATCTGTCCATAGATGAAAATGGTGTGTTAAAGTCTTCCACTATTATTGTGTGAGGTGTAATGTGTGCTTTGAGCTTTACTAAAATTTCTGTAATGAATGTGGCTGCCCTTGCATTTGCAGCATAGATATTCAGAATTGAGAGTTCCTCTTGGAAGATTTTACCTTTGATGAGTATGAAGTGTCCCTCCTTGTCTTTTTTGATAACTTTGGGTTGGAAGTAGATTTTATTTGCTATTAGAATGGCTACTCCAGCTTTTTTCTTCAGACTGTTTGCTGGGAAAATTGTTTTCTAGCCTTTCACTCTGAGGTAGTGTCTGTCTTTTTCCCTGAGATGGGTTTCCTGTAAGCAGCAAAATGTTGGGTCCTGTTTGTGTAGCCAGTCTGTTAGTCTATGTCTTTTTACTGGGGAATTGAGTCCATTGATATTAAGAGATATTAAGGAAAAGTAATTGTTGCTTCCTGTTATTTTTGTTGTTAGAGTTGGGATTCTGTTCTTGTGGCTGTCTTCTTTTAGGTTTGTTGAAGGATTACTTTCATGCTTTTTCTAATATATATATATATATATATATATATATATATATACCCACTTTTGAGTCAAATGACCTTAGTTTAATCCCAGAAGGCAGTGTGAAGATAGAAGGGCAGATCTAACTTTACATATGCAATCCACTCAAAATAAAAATAAAAAGTTTTTTTAAAAGGGGGAGACTATGAAGAAAGAAGAAAAAGACAACCTACATAGTTGAAGAGAGTATTTAGAAAACAAAATATGATAAGGATCATGTATCTATAACATACAAAAAACCCAAACTCAAGAAAGTCAGGCAAGATCAGGCCTATAATCCCACAACTCCGGAGGCTGAGGCTAGAGGATTAGCATAAATTTGAAGCCAGCCTGGGCTACACAGTGAGGTCAATTCTAAACTACAAAGTCATACACTATTTCAAACAAACAAACAAATCCAGAAATTCAATAATAAAAATTAAATAAATGAGTTTTTAAAATGGGCGAAGAAAAGGCGAGAGGGATGGCTCACAGCTTAAAAGCACCAGGTGCTCTTTCAGAGCAGCAGGGTTCATTTCCCAGCATTGACGTGGCAGCTCAAAAGTATCTGTAACTCCAGTTCCTGGGGATTCTTCATGTAAATAGAAAAAAAGTCACTTTTATTTTAATTTTTTATTAGTAACCTTTTTTTGTCATATTTTGAAACAGGACCTCTTGATGTATCCCCAGAACTCTCTTTGTAGACCTGGCTGGCCTCAAACTCACAAAGATCCACCTTCATCTGCCTCCAGAGTGCTGGGATTAAAGGCATGTGTCACCACTTCCAGCTCTAGAAAAGATGTTTAGAAATTTGTATAGCTCCAGGATAATCAACACAATCCTGAATAAAAAGTATAATGCTGAAAGTGCCACTATACTTGCCTTGTAGGTTATATACTACACTACAGAGCATTGCAACAAAACCAACATACTATCGGCACAAAAGCACACGCACCCGCCTATCAGTGCATGGATGTGGTAAAAACAGAGGGCCACACATATGTTTAAGCAACCAGATGAGCAGCCAGCTCATTTTTAGCAAACATCTCCAAAAATAAACACCGGAAGGAAGATCGCCTCCAGCAAAGGGTGCTGGGAAGACTGAACATGCACATGTCGAAACAGATCAAAGCATTAATGTAAGACTAGAAATTCTGAAACTGCTAGAATTATGGGAAAACACTTAAAAACAAAACACTTAAAACACGGGCTATAGGCAAAGACTTTCTCCATAGAAGTCGGGTAACAATGGACAAATAGGAGCCCAGTGAAATTCAAAGCATCTGCACAACAAAGGCCACAGCTAACTGAACGGAGAGCAAGCCTACAGAATAGGAGAAAACTCCTGCTAGCGACACATCTGACAGAGAATTCATAATTAGAATCTACAAAGAAAAAAAAAAGCCCTTCAAAACTTAAGTAGGAAATCAATCAGCTTGATCAATAAATGGGCTAATAAAAATGAGTAGGCAGTTATCAATAGACAAAACTCAAATGCCAAATAAACATGAGTCATGAACGATGTTCAACTTTACTAGCTGTCAGGGAAATGCAAATAGACAAACATACAAAAAAAAAAACCAAACCTGAAAAACTACCTTTTCTTTTTTTTAAAATTCCAGTTCTGTTTTACTCAGTCAGTTATTAAGAAAACACTTAAGAACAAGTGCTGGTGAAAATGCAGACAGGACCCTTATTCACTACTAGCAAGTAGGTAACCTAGTTCAGCCACGACAGAAGTCCATATGAAGGCTTCTTTTTTAAGCTCCAGAATAATTATTACAGTTTAAAAAGGAGGCTCCAGAAAGCTGTAAATCTCACAACTGCCAGAAGGAGGAGTATGGAGACCGTGAGCTTTTAAGTCAGTCGCTCATAAGGACGCCCAAAGTATTAGGGAGTTACAAAACATGTGTGTAAGCTCTGGCCAAAAGAAAAGGACATAAGAGGGGGAAAAAAAAAGTTATGCCTAGCGGGGTCAGGACACAGAAAGGCTGATGCACCCAGCAGAACCTTCGGGTAGCAGCTCATAGAAACATGATGGTTTCTATGAGTTAAAAGGAGATCGTTCATTTGATACAGAAAAGCCATCCCTGGGTATTTACCCAAATGCTTCAAGACAACATATCACAGAGATGCCTGAGCATCAGTGTTTACTGCTGCACTATTCACAACAGCTAAGTTATGGAACCAATCAAAGTAACTACCAGGAGGGGAATGGATTAGGGAAATATAGACACAAGGGGATTTTCTTTCAGCCATTAAACAGAAATGGCCTGCTATTTGCAGCAAATGGATCCAACTGTAAATAATTATATTAAGCACGTTAAGCCATTCTTAGAAATACAAGTATTACATAGATATCATAAAGTCATGTATACATATATATGTGCATATATATATACATATATGCATATGTATATATGTATATATATACCTGTATATGTATGTCATGAAAATGGAAATAAAACTGTGAAAACGGAGGGCACTAATGGAAGGGAGGTAAGAAAAGGGAGTACAAAAAGGAGGCAAATGCAATAAACATGGACAAAAGGTTAAATATTTAAAGAAGAGGGGGAGGAGAAAAGGAAGGAACAGTACAACCCACTACTTTGTAGACTAACATAAACAAAGACTTAAAAGAAAAAGAAGAAAAATACAATAGCTATGGGCAGCCTGCTCACATACACACAGAACAGGAAAGAGACTAACTCACAGGAAAAAATAATACAAGACCACAAGCAGCCACTTACTGTGAGGACTTACCCTTTGCGTCCTGTGCGTCTGCTCCCTCTTGTTCCCTTCCCACAGCTTGTCTCTGTCACCTGCCCACCTCAATTTCTGAGCCCCTCTTTCATTCTGTAGTTCAGGATGCTCTTTGTTCCTCAAACCTTTGGCTTCTTTTGAAGCTTCCTGTTATTTGAGACTGCTGTGCACATGTGTATCTATTACATTTGTATGCTTTTCTCCTGTTAATTGTCTATTGTCTGCATTTCCCCCAAGACTGAACCTTTAAACAGAATGGGAGAGTCCCTTTCTCTTCTATAGCATGTCTTACCTTCTTTCTTTGATATTTCTTGTCTACTTTAGGGATACATTTATCTTCTAAGCACAGCCCCTCCCCCATTGTTTTGGATTTTTGATACTCACTCTTGCTATGCAGCACTGGCATGCCTGGTACACACTATACAGTTTAAGTTGGTCTTGACTTCTTGGCACTCCTCCTGCCTCAGCAGGAGATTAATCTCTCTCTGAGATTACAGTGTGTGATCATATATAGTCTCAAGACTATATAACCTTAAAAGTATAATGTAGCCAGATGTTTTTTTTTTTTTGAGTATCTGATTCTTTTTTTTTAAATATTTTTATTACATATTTTCCTCAATTACATTTCCAATGCTATCCCACAAGTCCCCCATAGCGCCCCCCACTTCCCTACCCACCCATTCCCATTCTTTTGGCCCTGGCATTCCCCTATATTGGGGCATATAAAGTTTGCAAGTCCAATGGGCCTCTCTTTCCATTGATGGCTGACTAGGCCATCTTTCGATACATATGCAGCTAGAGACAAGAGCTCCGGGGTTCTAGTTAGTACATCATGTTGTTCCAACAATAGGGTTGCAGATCCCTTTAGCTCCTTGGGTACTTACTCTAGCTTCTCCATTGGGAGCCCTGTGATACATCCAATAGCTGACTGTGAACATCCACTCCTGTGTTTGCTAGGCCCCAGCATCGTCTCACAAGAGACAGCTATATTTGGGTCCTTTCAGCAAAATCTTGCTAGTGTATGCAATGGTGTCAGCGTTTAGAAGCTGATTATGGGATGGATCCCTGGATACGGCAGTCTCTAAATGGTCCATCCTTTCATCACAGCTACGAACTTTGTCTCTGTAACTCCTTCCCTGGGTGTTTTGTTCCCAATTCTAAGAAGGTGCACAGTGTCCACACTTTGGTCTTCATTCTTCTTGAGTTTCATGCGTTTAGCAAATTGTATCTTAAATCTTGGGTATCCTAAGTTTTGGGCTAATATCCACTTATCAGTGAATACATATTGTGTGAGTTCTTTTGTGATTGTGTTACTTCACTCAAGATGATGCCCTCCAGGTCCATCCATTTGGCTAGGAATTTCATAAATTCATTCTTTTTAATAGCTGAGTAGTACTCCATTGTGTAAATGTACCATAATTTCTGTATCCATTCCTCTGTTGAGGGACATCTGGGTTCTTTCCAGCTTCTGGCTATTATAAATAGGGCTGCTATGAACATAGTGGAACATGTGTCCTTTTTACCGGTTGGGACATCTTCTGGATATATGCCCAGGAGAGGTATTGCTGGATCCTCCGGTAGTACAATGTCCAATTTTCTGAGGAACCGCCAGACTGATTTCCAGAGTGGTTGTACAAGCTTGCAATCCCACCAACAATGGAGGAGTGTTCCTCTTTCTCCACATCCTCGCCAGCAACTGCTGTCACCTGAATTTTTGATCTTAGCCATTCTGACTGGTGTGAGGTGGAATCTCAGGGTTGTTTTGATTTGCATTTCCCTGATGATTAAGGATGTTGAACATTTTTTCAGGTGTTTCTCTGCCATTCGGTATTCCTCAGGTGAGAATTCTTTGTTCAGTTCTGAGCCCCATTTTTTAATGGGGTTATTTGACTTTCTGGAGTCCACCTTCTTGAGTTCTTTATATATATTGGATATTAGTCCCTTATCTGATTTAGGATAGGTGAAGATCCTTTCCCAATCTGTTGGTGGTTTTTTTGTCTTATTGATGGTGTCTTTAGCCTTGCAGAAGCTTTGTAGTTTCATGAGGTCCCACTTGTCAATTCTCGATCTTACAGCACAAGCCATTACTGTTCTATTCAGGAATTTTTCCCCTGTGCCCATATCTTCAAGGCTTTTCCCCACTTTCTCCTCTATAAGTTTCAGTGTCTCTGGTTTTATGTGAAGTTCCTTGATCCACTTAGACTTGACCTTAGTACAAGGAGATAGGAATGGATCGATTCGCATTCTTCTACATGTTAACAACCAGTTGTGCCAGCACCATTTGTTGAAAATGCTGTCTTTCTTCCACTGGATGGTTTTAGCTCCCTTGTCGAAGATCAAGTGACCATAGGTGTGTGGGTTCATTTCTGGGTCTTCAATTCTATTCCATTGGTCTATTTGTCTGTCACTATACCAGTACCATGCAGTTTTTATCACAATTGCTCTGTAGTAGAGCTTTAGGTCCGGCATGGTGATTCCACCAGAGGTTCTTTTATCCTTGAGAAGAGTTTTTGCTATCCTAGGTTTTTTGTTATTCCAGATGAATTTGCAGATTGCACTTTCTAATTCGTTGAAGAATTGAGTTGGAATTTTGATGGGGATTGCATTGAATCTGTAGATTGCTTTTGGCAAGATAGCCATTTTTACAATGTTGATCCTGCCCATCCATGAGCATGGGAGATCTTTCCATCTTCTGAGATCTTCTATAATTTCTTTCTTCAGAGACTTGAAGTTTTTATTATACAGATCTTTCACTTCCTTAGTTAGAGTCACGCCAAGATATTTTATATTATTTGTGACTATTGAGAAGGGTGTTGTTTCCCTAATTTCTTTCTCAGCCTGTTTATTCTTTGTGTAGAGAAAGGCCATTGATTTGTTTGAGTTAATTTTATATCCAGCTACTTCACCGAAGCTGTTTATCAGGCTTAGGAGTTCTCTGGTGGAATTTTTAGGGTCACTTATATATACTATCATATCATCTGCAAAAAGTGATATTTTGACTTCATCTTTTCCAATTTGTATCCCTTTGATCTCCTTTTGTTGTCGAATTGCTCTGGCTAGGACTTCAAGTACAATGTTGAATAGGTATGGAGAAAGTGGACAGCCTTGTCTAGTCCCTGATTTTAGAGGGATTGCTTCAAGCTTCTGACCATTTACTTTGATGTTGGCTACTGGTTTGCTGTAGATTGCTTTTATCATGTTTAGGTATGGGCCTTGAATTCCTGATCTTTCCAAGACTTTTATCATGAATGGGTGTTGGATCTTGTCAAATGCTTTTTCCGCATCTAAGGAGATGACCATGTGGTTTTTGTCTTTGAGTTTGTTTATATACTGGATTACGTTGATGGATTTCCGTATATTGAACCATCCCTGCATCCCTGGGATGAAACCTACTTGGTCAGGATGGATGATTGTTTTGATGTGTTCTTGGATTCGGTTAGCAAGAATTTTATTGAGGATTTTTGCATCAATATTCATAAGGGATATTGGTCTGAAGTTTTCTATCTTTGTTGGGTCTTTTTGTGGTTTAGGTATCAGAGTAATTGTGGCTTCATAGAATGAGTTGGGTAGAGTACCTTCTGTTTCTATTTTGTGGAATAGTTTGTGAAGAACTGGGATTAGATCTTCTTTGAAGGTCTGATAGAACTCTGCACTAAACCCATCTGGTCCTGGGCTTTTTTTGGTTGGGAGACTATTAATGACTGCTTCTATTTCTTTGGGGGATATAGGGCTGTTTAGATCATTAACCTGATCTTGATTCAACTTTGGTACCTGGTATCTGTCTAGGAACTTCTCCATTTCATCCAGGTTCTCCAGTTTTGTTGAGTATAGCCTTTGGTAGAAGGATCTGATGGTGTTTTGGATGTCTTCAGGATCTGTTGTTATGTCTCCTTTTTCATTTCTGATTTTGTTAATTAGGATGCTTTCCCTTTGCCCTCTAGTGAGTCTGGCTAAGGGTTTATCTATCTTGTTGATTTTCTCAAAGAACCAGCTCCTTGATTTGTTGATTCTTTGAATAGTTTTTCTTGTTTCCACTTGGTTGATTTCACCCCTGAGTTTGATTATTTCCTGCCGTCTACTCCTCTTGGGTGAATTTGCTTCCTTTTGTTCTAGTGCTTTTAGGTGTGTTGTCAAGCTGCTAATGTGTGCTCTTTCTAGTTTCCTTTTGGAGGCACTCAGAGCTATGAGTTTTCCTCTTAGAAATGCTTTCATTGCGTCCCATAAGTTTGGGTATGTTGTGGCTTCATTTTCATTGAACTCTAAAAAGTCCTTAATTTCTTTCTTTATTCCTTCCTTGACCAAGGTATCATTGAGAAGAGTGTTGTTCAGTTTCCACGTGAAGGTTGGCTTTCTATTATTTATTTTGTTATTGAAGATCAGCCTTAGTCCATGGTGATCTGATAGGATGCATGGGACAATTTCAATGTTTTTGTATCTGTTGAGTCCTGTTTTGTGCCCAATTACGTGGTCAATTTTGGAGAAGGTACCATGAGGTGCTGAGAAGAAGGTGTATCCTTTTGTTTTAGGGTAAAATGTTCTGTAGATATCTGCCAGATCCATTTGATCCATAACTTCTGTTAGTTTCACTGTGTCCCTGTTTAGTTTCTGTTTCCATGATCTGTCCATTGGTGAAAGTGGTGTGTTGAAGTCTCCCACTATTATTGTATGAGGTGCAATGTGTGCTTTGAGATTTACTAAAGTTTCTTTAATGAATGAGGCTGCCTTTGTATTTGGAGCATAGATATTCAGGATTGATAGTTCCTCTTGGAGGATTTTACCTTTGATGAGTATGAAGTGCCCCTCCCTGTCTTTTTTGATGACTTTGGGTTGGAAGTCAATCTTATCTGATATTAGAATGGCTACTCCAGCTTGTTTCTTCAGACCATTTGCTTGGAAAATTGTTTTCCAGCCTTTCATTCTGAGGTAGTGTCTATCTTTTTCTCTGAGATGAGTTTCTTGTAAGCAGCAAAATGTTGGGTCTTGTTTGTGTAGCCAGTTTGTTAGTCTATGTCTTTTTATCGGGGAGTTGAGTCCATTGATATTAAGAGATATTAAGGAAAAGTAATTGTTGTTTCCTGTTATTTTTGTTGTTAAAGTTGGCATTCTGTTCTTGTGGCTGTCTTCTTTTAGGTTTGTTGAGGGATTACCTTCTTGTTGTTTCTAGGGCGTGGTTCCTGCCCTTGTATTGGTTTTTTTCTGTTATTATCCTTTGAAGGGCTGGATTTGTGGAGAGATAATGTGTGAATTTGGCTTTGTCGTGGAATACTTTGGTTTCTCCATCTATGTTAATTGAGAGTTTGGCTGGGTATAGTAGCTTGGGCTGGAATTTGTGTTCTTTTAGTGTCTGTATAACATCTGTACAGGATCTTCTAGCTTTCATAGTCTCTGGTGAAAAATCTGGTGTAATTCTGATAGGCTTGCCTTTATATGTTACTTGGCCTTTTTCTCTTACTGCTTTTAGTATTCTATCTTTATTTAGTGCATTTGTTGTTCTGATTATTATGTGTCGGGAGGTATTTCTTTTCTGGTCCAGCCTATTTGGAGTTCTGTAGGCTTCTTGTATGTTCATGGGCATCTCTTTCTTTAGATTTGGGAAGTTTTCTTCTATAATTTTGTTGAAGATGTTTGCTGGTCCTTTGAGTTGAAAATCTTCATTCTCATCCACTCCTATTATCCGTAGGTTTGGTCTTCTCATTGTGTCCTGTATTTCCTGGATGTTTTGAGTTAGGATCTTTTTGCATTTTCCATTTTCCTTGATTGTTGTGCCCATGTTCTCTATGGAATCTTCTGCACCTGAGATTCTCTCTTCCATCTCTTGTATTCTGTTGCTGATGCTTGCATCTATGGTTCCAGATTTCTTTCCTAGGGTTTCTATCTCCAGTGTTGCCTCATTTTGGGTTTTCTTTATTGTGTCTACTTCCCTTTTTAGGTCTAGTATGGTTTTGTTCATTTCCATCATCTGATTGGATGTGTTTTCCTGTTTCTCTTTAAGGACTTCTACCAGTTTGGTTGTGTTTTCCTGTTTTTCTTTAAGGACTTGTAACTCTTTAGCCATGTTCTCCTGTAGTTCTTTAAAGTCCTTCTTGATGTCCTCTACCATCATCATGAGATATGCTTTTAAATCCAGGTCTAGTTTTTCAGGTGTGTTGGGGTGCCCTGGACTGGGCGAAGTGGGAGTGCTAGGTCCTGATGATGGTGAGTGGTCTTGGTTTCTGTTAGTAAGATTCTTACCTTTACCTCTCGCCATCTGGTAATCTCTGGAGTTGTTATAGTTGTCTCTGTTCAGAGGTTGTTCTTCTGGGGATTCTGAGTATCCTCTGTCAGCAGACCTGTACAGACTAAGTTCGGCGGAGTCCCGGAGCCAAGATGGCGCTCCCTGCAGGGCAGGTCACTGTTCTCCGGCTGGGAGGGTGTCGGATGTCTGCGGCCCCAAAAGGGTGCTGCCTCAGCGGTTCTGTGGCTCCCGCCTGTCCCAGAAGCTGTCTGCCTCTGTGGTCCTCACTCTGACCTGTACAGACTAAGTTCGGAGGAGTCCCGGAGCCAAGATGGCGCTCCCTGCAGGGCAGGTCACTGTCCTCCGACTGGGAGGGTGCCGGATGTCTGCGGCCCCTAAAGGGTGCTGCCTCAGCAGCTCTGTGGCTCCCGCCTGTCCCAGAAGCCGTCTGCCCCCGTGGTCCCCACTCTGACCTGTAGAGACTAAGCTCGGCGGAGTCCCGGAGCCAAGATGGCGCTCCCTGCAGGGCAGGTCACTGTCCTCCGACTGGGAGGGTGCCGGATGTCTGCGGCCCCAAAAGGGTGCTGCCTCAACGGCTCTGTGGCTCCCGCCTGTCCCAGAAGCTGTCTGCCTCTGTGGTCCTCACTCTAACCTGTAGACTAAGTTCGGCGGAGTCCCGGAGCCAAGATGGCGCTCTCTGCAGGGCAGGTCTCTGTCCTCCGGCTGGGAGGGTGCCGGAAGTCTGCGGCCCCAAAAGGGTGCTGCCTCAGCGGCTCTGTGGCTCCTGCCTGTCCCAGAAGCCGTCTGCCCCCGTGGTCCCCACTCTGACCTGTAGAGACTAAGCTCGGCGGAGTCCCGGAGCCAAGATGACGCTCCCTGCAGGGCAGGTCACTGTCCTCCGACTGGGAGGGTGCCGGATGTCTGCGGCCCCAAAAGGGTGCTGCCTCAGCGGCTCTGTGGCTCCCGCCTGTCCGAGTATCTGATTCTTGTCACTTGCCTTTGCTAAATACTCAGCCAGCTGCAAGAAGGAAGAGATGTGAGCAGGTGGAGATATTCAAAGGAAGAAGGAATACTAGTGCGTCGTAGCCAGATGTTTGTACAAGCATTTTTAGTCTCAGAATTTGGGAGGCAGAGGTGGGTGGATATGTAGGCCATTCCTGGTCTACATATCAAGTTCCTGGCCAGCCAAAGCTACATAGTGAGACCCAATCTTGAAAAGAAAATGTATAGTTCAAAGCTTTTTCTGATTTACTTGGGATTAAGTTCTCAACAAGAAACCCTATCAGAGTCTGGCATGGTTTTCCACTGTAAAATTCCTCATCTTCCTTTGTAAGGGATGGGTTTCTGTTAGGACATATTGTATAAATATCACATCACTTATTAAAGTTCAGTTTACTTTTGCAGAAATTAAATTTTACTTTTGCATGTACAATAATAATCTGTACCACAAACACTTTTGCTTAAAGGAGGTGAGAAACCAGCATATTCTGAGCTCCAACTGTGTAGCCATAGCCCAGGGGAAAAAATTGTATTACAGTGGATGCCATCTGACAACATGAAAAATGTTGTATAAACTTTAATGTGCAAAGAAAAGAAATCCACATATCAAAGTGCTTACCGAATTCTTAGGTAGAGTCTCAGCAGGAACTGGGCTAAGCAGCAGGAGGGAATTTATGTTATATGGAAGTTGTTGTTATCAAATCCTTGATTCTAAGTTTAGCGTTGGCTAGAGATGTGTCAAGCTAAGTGATACATCTGCAGGAAATTTATCAAAAAAATGGACCTTAGGCCACATTCAGATGTTTATAGGCCATGGCTGTTAAAAATGCCTAAAGGCTGAGTGTGGTACTGCAGGCTTGTAATCCCAGTATTGGGGAGAATGAGGGAGGAAGATGAGTTGTAGGGCAGCTTGAACTACATAGTACACCCTTTCTTATTTAAAAAATGTGTTAGAGTCTAATAAATTTTGACCTACAACCTCTCATCTCTCCACAATCATAATGCTTGACTTAGATGCAGCTTCCTCATCGAATTTCAGTTCACGAGTATAAATTTGGTATTATATTTTCCAGTTTCACCCAATGGGGTCCTACTCTTTATCATTTGCTTTAATAATTAGATTCTGCTAGACTCAGCTAGTGGTGGCCTTTTAAAATGTAGTTCCTGGGTCCTCTCCTCTTTTTATTATTTCATGACACTAGGGATCAAAATCTGAGTCTCATGGACTTTAAACAGGTGATACCCACTCATCTACACTCCCAGCCCACTGTGGCCTTTTAGCCAGATTCCTTCCTTATTTGATTAATCTTTACTTCTTGGAATAAGAAACGTTCTGAGTTATATCTTGTCTGTTCCAGATGCATGATCAATTATCTATCCTGGATTCCTGCATCTTTTTGATACTAATTAGAAGCTGAAGAGAGGTATTAGTCCTCTCAGCCATCTCAGTGGCTATAGCCAGATAATTTATGCATTTCATAGGGATCCCCATTCTTTTGCACTGAACACATCGGACACTGTGTAACAGTCTGCACCCTGGTCAAGGTCACCCAGGTCCAGGGCAGAAACTCTGCCTTGGGTTATTCTGAAACCTACCATTCTTTGACAATCTTAATGCTTTTGGATCAAATTATTCTAGAAGGAAATGTAGAAAGTGGAATATGGTAGATGGAGTAGGGAAATAAAAAACAAAGGAAGAATGTAAATGGAAGAGTTAAATGAATTAGCAGGGGAGGAATATTTGCAGTGTTAATTTCAGTGAGTACTCTTTGTTCTGCTGTTTGAACCTGTCTTTCAAATTGATATGTCTCATTTTTAATATTTATCACGGAAAATGTCTAGTGTATAGAAGGAAAGAAAAAAAGTAGACTAAGCTTTTGTTTTGTTTGTTTTTCCAGACAGTGTTTTTCTGTATAGCCCTGGCAGTCCAGGAACTCACTCTGTAGACCAGGCTGGCCTTGAACTCAGAGATTCACCTGCCTCTGCCTCCTGAGTACTGGGATGAAAGGTGTGCACCACCATGCCCCAGCTTTCTTACACCTATCACAAGCTTCATTAATTTACATTCATGGCCACTAAATTTATTTTCCATACTCTTTCTGACCTGGATGACTGTGAATAGGTTGCAGATATCATATCTTTTAAAAAATGTATATTTATTTTATAATAATGTTAGATTTATAGAAGAAATTTTAAAAGATAGTACCTAAAATTCCCATGTGCCCAATGCCTATTTTTCTCTATCACTAAGATCCTATAATAATTAGTACGGTACATCATTTTTCCTAAATGGCAGCACTGGCATGAGCCACATGGAAGACATAGGCTGAGCTGGTGTATCTATTAAGCCTCTTATCTGTCCCTAACTGAATGATATAAATGAAGGTGATAAGTTTAGTTTTGATTGTTTGTTTGGTTGGTTGGTTTTGTGCTGACATGGTGCTGCCTAGGCAAGGAACCAGATTTAATGACTTTTATATAAAGAGAATAATTGAATATCTGAAAACCTAGGGTATAACTACTGCCCCCACTGAACCACGTGGCCCCAGGAACACAGAGAAGGGTGTTCAGATGGTCCAACCTGTCATTACAATCTAGACCTAAGGTTTCTAGGCAGGAGTGCTGGAGCTAGGGAGAGGCCTGATAGTAAGGCAACAGTTTTAGGGCTTGAGAAGGCTTTATGGAGAGGGGATCTGATATATGTGAGTGAGACTACTAAGAAGTCCAGGGGAAATTTTTGAGAGATGAATACATCTGAACCTAGTGTTTTATAAACCCCATGATTATTTGCCTCAACTTTATCCTGGCTTTTTGACCAAGTGGGTACTTAAAGCCAAAGCTAGGAGTCATAGGGGCAATCCTTGAATGAGTAGCTTTAAACTTTTTGACATGTAGGCCAGTGGATCAGGGTCTGTCCCCAGCATTTGAGCAAGGACTCTCAATGAAATTCACTTTCTTTTCCCAACAGGCAGAAAGAAGAATTATTTGTTGGTTTTCTTTTGGTGGTGTTTTGGTAGGGCCAAGGTGGGGGTAATGGTGACAGGCTACTTGAAGGTTTATAGAGCCTTATCTATATGAGGTGTTCAATTTTGATTGAGGCTCATTTTCTGGCATCCATAAGGCCTCAAATGGAAGCTTAATTATAAGTCCAAACTCTGAAATCCAGATTCTACAATACCTCATTATTCCCCCAAAGAAGTGAAATTGTGGCAGGTATAACAATGTGTGTGTGTGTGTGTGTGTGTGTGTGTGTGTGTGTGTGTGTGTTGGCTTAAAAAGTGTTGGGTGCCTGGAGTTATCACCTGTCTTAAGGACTATGCCTTTTGAGAAGATATTTGTACCTCCAGGGCACCACAAGAAACCATTCTGTATGGAGGTTTCATGGTCTGGGTGGCAAGTAAGCAGGTTATCTGCATACTGAAGAAAGACAGTAAAGGTGTAAAGATGAAAGGCCTTTATCTAAGACCTGGCCAATCAGATGGGGGTTATTTTGGAAAGCCTGAGGTGGGAGAGTCCAAGTTAATTGTTGACCAAACAGTAAGTCAGGGTCTCACCACTGAAAGGCAAAGGAACTGAGAGTCAGGATTACAAAGCTGTAATCAAAGCATCATTTCGGCCTAGGCCTGTCTGGTAATTTGCATTCAGATAATATAGGGTTTTGTACAACAAGATGATCATGGCTTTCTTATTGGCTATAAGCAAGGTACCAGTTGGTAAATGGTACCAGGTTCCTGGCTACCATTGTAAATATGTTGAAAGGGAAGTAACAAGGTCAGTAGGCCTTGGGTCCCAAACTTATGAATGAGAGGTTGTTGTCAGCTCTGGGACTCAGACTTCAGTGCCCAGAAAAAGGAACTGGGATCTTTGAGAGAAAAAAAATCTTGTAGAGGGGTTAAAGTTTGATCATCCAGGATAGGCCATTACTCAGGGGAGAACTTACTGGACAATAGAGGGATCTACACTAGGAGGTATCTGATCATGGAGGTTGAGCAAGTAAGTGCCTGTGGAATATTGAGCCAACAGTTTTGTCGTTAATGTTAGAGCTGAGTTTTGACAATATGCCACCCCCTATGAGTGGGTTAGGATCATTATTAGTACTGGAAACGGATGTGTTAAGATGTGTTGTTCTAAGGAACACACCAGGGTAGCATGAAGCTACCTGTTAAGGTTGCTTTTCATTTCTAGGGAGATAGATCAAGAGTGGGATAGAAAGAAGTCCAAGGCAGAACAAGTGACCTCCATACAAATTAAAAAAAAAGATATGTATATTCTAGGGGGTGGAGTGATAGTCCAGTGGTTAGGAGCATTAGCTGTTGTTACAAAGAACCAGGTTTGAATTAACTGTTCCCACACGGCAGCTAACAACCAACCATCCATAACTCAAACTCTCTGGCAGCTGACAATTTCTACTGGTTTCCAAAAGCACTGCACCGATGTGGTATAAAGACAAGCATGCAGGCAAAACACCTACACATACAAAAATTAAAACAAAACAAAACAAAACAAAACAATCTTTACAAAGCTCTTTTCAAAAAGAATTCGAATTCTTGCCACATCAGGACCACCTGATACTTACCCATAAGGCCAACCTCTAGACTCTCTCCATCAAGCTGGAGGAGGTGCTCTTCCTCCATGAGTTCCTCGCGGATTGAGATCACTCTAACAGTACAGGCTGGCCTAGCCCCTTGAAGTGCTCTCTAGTGACCAGACCCCCCCTCCCCCAGATTACTCTAACTACCTTAACATCTATTTCCAGGCCCTTAAGATGCAGGTAGTCAAACTCCACCCTATAGAAGGTGGAAAGCCCAAAATCAGGCCACCTTGGAAAGCCACTGCCTCCCCCCCCCAAAAAAAAACCCCACCCTTATATATAAAGTCTCACTCCTGCTCAGTTCTTTGCTGCTTCTTTCAGGAATCTTTCCCAATAAATATCTTGTGTGAGGTTTGCTGTACAGTGGGACTTTCTTGACTCCCAACTGCCAGGATACCTTTCCCATCAGGGCTGCAACACTTGTATTGGGGAAAACCTTTCCCCTCAGAGCTGTAACACTCACACTCCTGCCTCCACCTCTCAAGTACTTGGATACAAGTAAGCATCACCACGCTCAATTTTACTCTAGTTCTTTAGAATACATCCCAAAGGACGAGGAACATTTCCTTTTTTCTCTTTTGAACAACTTCTTTTTCAGTAGTTTAAAGAAATTATTTGAGAACAGATCTTAATGCTCAACATTGTTGGATTTTTAAAAGAAGTTTATTTATTTTGGTGTTAGGCATCAGACCTAGGCCTTCTCTATATAAAGTAGGAAGTTTACAAATATCAGACCTCTGGGTGTTGTGTGACAGACTTATTTTCTTAATGAAGACTTTCTGTCTCTGTCTCTGTCTCTGTCTGTCTTTCTGTCTCTCTGTCTCCATCTCTCTCTCTCTCTCTCTCTCTCTCTCTCTCTCTCTCTGTGTGTGTGTGTGTGTCTGTCTGTCTGTCTGTCTGTCTGTCTGTGTCTCATCACAGAAAGGGAGCCCACAAGAGACCTAAGTAAGAATTTCATCAGTGTCCAATTTGTGGAAGCAGTGAGATTTTGATTGGGATTACTAACAGGGGAATTGGTGTGGGGCAACTTAACCAGAAGCAGGAATGACTCAAAAGCAGCTGCATCACCAGGCAGTCCACCCTGACCTGGGTGAGAGGACTCCTGAAAACTGAAGCCCCTGGATTTGAACACTGTTCTCTCTGCAGTTGTGCTGATCAGAGCCTCCACCCACAGCAAATGTGACTTGCTTTCTTCAGTTCCTCAGGACCCTCCAGATTCTTCCAAGCTTCTATTCTTTCCAGATATATGACTACATGTTTACCTCCTGCTCACTCCTGAGGCCAGTGAGCCTCCCCTTCCTTCTAAGGGCAATTGTTTCAATTTGGAAGGAAGGTTCCTTTTGGGAGGAGCACACCATCCACAGGGACCTGGTCATTTCTCACTATCTTATAACGTCTTTATGATGTTTCAGGCAATACCCATATTTTTCTCAACATTTGTGCACTCCTACAGTACCAGGGATGGAACCCAGGGCTTTTTCTTTATGCACTTGTTTTGGCTAGACAAGCTGTTTACTAAGTTACAATCTTGGCTCCTAAAATATGTTTTCTTTTTGAGACAGGGTCTAACAAAATAGCCCAGTAGGACTTGAATTTGTAATTCTCCTGCCTTAGCCTCCAGAGTGCTACGATTATAGGTTTCTACCGCAAGCTTAGCTCTAATTCTAATTTTGTTTTCAAAGTGAGCCAATGCTCTTTGTTTGTTTGGTTTCTTTTTTCCTAAAAAAAGCCACTTTTGGGCTGGACTTCATGACATGAACTTGCAACTCCAGCACTTAGGACACTGGCACAGAAGGATTTCCATAACTCTGAGGTCAGCCTGGGCTAAAGAGTGGATGATGTCTCAAAACAGCAAGCAAAAAACAAATTGTACCTTTTCCTCTTGATTAATAACAGTATGTTGATTGTAATCTTAAGCTTCTGTATCCATGGTTTTATTCATAAACTACTTTGTTCCACCTCTTTGTATTTTATTTTTTATTTAGTAAATTTAATTATTTATTAGTTGCTGTCTGGTTTACATTTCTAGCCTTGAGGGCTCCTCCTGGCTCAGCCTCAGTAATGCAGAAGAGAACAGGTACTTACGACCTCACTCAGCTTGCTAAGGGTTTTTGGTCAATAGAAAGTATTGAATTCTTTTTTTTTTTAAATATTTTTATTACATATTTTCCTCAATTACATTTCCAATGCTATCCCAAAAGTATTGAATTCTTTCAAATTATCTTGTATCTACTGAGATAATCTCACGGCTTTCCTGTTTAATTCTAGCAATGTAGTGTTATTGGAGGATTTTCTCTATGAATGTATGCTTGTATTCCTGAAGTAGATTGGTTCGGTAACACAGGGTAGAGTAGGAATTTGGAGGGTGGGCATGTTTTACTGGTAACTTCTTTCACTGGAGTTGTGCTTCTGTTTCTCGGTGCTTTTCTGCTGTCCCACCATTCTTTTTATGAGTGTGTGCTGCTCTTTCTTAGGAATAGAGCCTTTACATTGGCCTTGCTTTGAAATGGTTGTAGCCGGGAGGGGGTGGGGTGTAGAGCTTTAACAGGGACAATGCCTTGGTTTAAACCCCAGCTCCCCTCTCCATATAGTTATGTCTAATCAATCTCCCACCACCACTGCTTTCTCTCTCCTTCCCATCTTCCCTCCCTCCTTCCCTTCCTTTCTCTCTATCTCTTCCTCTCCTTCTCTCTCTACATTATTGGGGATTGCATCCGCAACCTCATGCATACCAAGCAGGTACTCTACCACTGAACAATATTCCCAGCCCTTTATATTTTTTGATTTCTTTTTTGAGACAGTTTCTCTACATATCCCAGGATGACTCCACTACTCCTTGTTTGTTATAAATTAAGTCGTTAATTACCATAGAAGTTTGCTAGATAGTTTATCAATATACATACTTTTTCTTGTATATACTATTAAAGTGTTAAATTATATACATATGTTTCATGATACTGAACTCTCCTTCTACTTTTTTGAAAATCCTCATTTGATCCAAAGCTGTACACTGTTTTGTCATGCTGGAGGTGACCCTGGCACCAGTTGCATGCTAATACCCTCCACCACTGAGCTGCCAGCCCAGCTTTGCAGCTCTATGATTTTGTTTGTTTGTTTGTTTGTTGTTTTTGTTTTTGTTTTCGAGACAAGGTTTCTCTGTGTAGCCCTGGCTGTCCTGGAACTCACTTTGTAGACCAGGCTGGTCTCAAACTCAGAAATCCGCCTGCCTCTGCCTCCGGAGTGCTGGGATTAAAGGCATGCGCCACCACGCCCGGCTATATGATTTTTTAAAAAAATAAGTATTTTTAATATATTTTTTAAAATTCTGGTGGATTTTTGTAACTACACTTATTAGTAAATTGAGCCTATGCTTTTCATATTCTTGTATTATCATTGTATGGATTTATAATCTTAATAAATTAACTGTGCATATGTTGTATCAACTTTTCCTGGCAGGCATGAACAAAAATCTATTTATCAGATTAAGCACTGATGACAGACTAAAATAACTATTCTGTCCAAGACTATCTTGCTAAACCAATGAGTTTGTCGGGTGACTGCACAAGCACATGCGTGACCCCAAAACAGATGCATTCCCAAAAATTTCACCTCAGCACAGATGACTTTTTCATAGCTACATAGATAGAATTGCTTCAGTTAACCCTCTGTCTTCTCTATATACTCTGGGGCATCCAGAGACCAAGTACAGCTGAGACAGAATTAAATACAACTGTGAGAGGGTACACAGAAAGTAGTGAGTGGTGGGAATCTTTAATCCCAGCACTCATGAGGCAGAGGCAGGGGTATCTCTGTGAATTCTGAGGCCACACTGGTCTACAGAGTGAGTTCCAGGACAGCCAGAGCTACACAGAGAAACTGTGACTCACAGAAACAAAATAAAGTAAATTAATTAATATTAAGCAAGTAACTAAAATGTGCTTCTCTGCTGAGAGGCAGTCCACATGTATCCGTACAAGGATAAGTCTTTAGATGGCAGTTAGGAGCTGTATTAGTGGAGAATAGAGTCAATAACAAGTGGTATGGGAGGGGTTGAGTTCTTGAGATGTTTTCTGAGACAGTCTTGCTATAAAGGCCTGGCTGGTCTGGTTCTCACTATGTAGGTCTCTCTGGCTTTAAACTCATGAGAATACTTCTGCCTCAGCTTCCCAAGTGCTCTGGTGAGAGTGCTTGTGTTTTTGTTTTCTTTTCCTTTAGTAAGGAATGGATCTTATCCTGGCATTCTCCTTATGCTTTGTTGTCTCCCCCATGTCCTTCCTCACCAGGTGCTCACCACACCCCTCCATGGCATCCTCATTCTTCTCAGCCAGTCCTGCTTTCTTAGCCATGCAAGCCATTACCCTCTCTAGTTCCCACCTCCCATTTCTTCATCCTCTCATGATCTCCTTTCTAGTCTTGTGTGGCCTATGCACATATAAACACACACACACACACACACACACACACACACACACACACACACACACACACACTCACTCACTCACACACACACACTCACACAAACAATTTGAAAATTAGTTTCCTCATATAAAATAAAACACACATCATTGTCTTTCTGAATCTATCTTACTTCAGTTGGTTTTTGGCAGGAGCTCATTTAGCCCTGTCTGCTCTCAAACTTGTTATGTAGTTGAGGGTGGCATTGAACTCTTGATCTTCCTGCCTCTTCATTGTAAATGCGGACAATGTAGAAGTGTGCTACTCAGTCCAGTTTTTCTTTGGGGTGGGGGGGCATCTTATCTCATAATGTTCATGTCACAATTTATGACTGAAGGAAGTTAGGGCAGGAACTCAAGGCAGGAATCTGGAGGCAGCAGCTGAAGCAGAGGCCACGGAGGAGTGCTGCTTACTGCTTACTGGCTTGCTTGCTCCTTATGGCTTTCTCAGCCTCCTCCTCTTCCTCCTCCTCCTCTTCCTCTTCCTCTTCCTCCTCTTTCTTCTTCTTCTTCTTCTTCTTCTTCTTCTTCTTCTTCTTCTTCTTCTTCTTCTTCTTCTTCTTCTTCTTCTTCTTCTTCTCCTTCTCCTTCTCCTTCTCCTTCTCCTTCTCCTTCTCCTTCTCCTTCTCCTTCTCCTTCTCCTTCTCCTTCTTCTTCTTCTTCTTTTAACTTTTTATTGACTTTTTTCTTTGTAAATTTTATATTCTGCATCCCAGCCCCGGTCATGTCCCTGTCCCCTCACATCTGCCCTTTCCTCTTGAAACTCCCCACCCCAATAAATACACACCACACACAACAACAACAGCAGCAGCAACAACAACAACAACGAAGTGTAGAAAAATATCTCATGATGTAATATGTCACAGTGTGTCCCACAGTATATCCCTCTGTCTACATATCTTCACTTGTAAATGTTCATTGTAAAGAGTCATTGGTCTGGTTTGAGATCTCTGGCTTCTGTGACACCATCAATATTGGATCCTCACCACCAGGACTCCTCTTTGGTTATCCTGTGTCATGGAGTTCTGCAGTTTTGGGTCAGCAGGATCTGATGGCCCTTTCACATGTCCCAACTGTTGACAGATGATACAGAATTAGGGATGGGCCAACTCAGAGCCCTGGATCTGGGTCTGGGTGGTAGTCAGCCTGTTGGCTCTCCTTATCTGCACCGCCAGAGCAAGCTCTTCAGCATTGTTCTGGCTAGGCCACCCAGGGCCACCACTGACAGGAAGCAGGGTCAGTTCTCCCACTCTCATGCCCTCAGACTGGCTCACCTACATCCACACCTCCAGAGCCAGCTTCACTGTGCTGTCCAGTGGAGGCACAGGGTCCACTCTCCAACATGCTTCAGCCTGTGAGGGGCTTGGCCAGCTCTGCAGCTCTCACACCCTCACTCTCATACCCTTGGGGCTGGCTCACCAGTCGCTTTGCCATCAGGGCCAGCTGTACTGTGTTGCCCAGGTGAGGTGTGGCAGGACCCACTCTCCTGAGTGCTACAGGGAGTGCACATGCAGGGGCAGCTCCCCTGAACTCATACCCTAGGAACCAGCTTTCTGGGGACTACCCACAGCAGGTGGCAATGGGTGGGAGGGCACCACCCTGCAGTCAGGTCACTTCATAGCAGATGAGTAGTGAGGACAGCTCTCCTGTGCTCTCACCCTTGGGGCCCATCACCTGCACCCCCACCACCAGGATCAGCTCTGCTGTGCTGTCCAGGCGAAATGCAGGGCCTGCTTTCTTGAGTCCTGTAACTGGTGAGGGGCAGGGCTAGTTCTCTGGAGCACAAGAATCCGTAGGCAGGCTTCTTCACTGTCTGAAACAGCTCTCACACACTCATGCCCTCCAGGCAGGTTCACTCCTCTCCTCCCCATCCCTAACCAGGTACAGCTCTACTGTGTTGCCTCGGCAAGGCACAGGGCCCACTCTCCCAAGCATTGCAGCCTGTAGCCAGTGAGAGGTGGGGAAGGTGGGACCAGCTCTCCTGAGCTACTGCATCCAGTGAGGGGCGGGGCCGGTTCTGCACAGCCCTTGGACATCCCTGTGGGCCCTGGCAACTACCCTGACCAGGGACATCCTCACGCTCTCTGGTAGTACTATGAGCCACAAACATCCACACGAAGCCCAGCCTCTGAGTAGCCACAGACTCAGACATGGCCTTCAGTGGCAACTTAGACTGGGACTCTACCCAGGTGTCAGGGCTGGCCACTCAGAACAGGCTGCTCCTCTCCACTCTTGAGTCTCCAGTTCCATCTCTCTTCATAACGCTCAAGCTGCTCCGCTTCTCTTTTTCTCCCACCTGTCCACCGCATACTTGTATAATGTGGTGACTCCTGCTGCAGGCTGGTCATACAATGCTGGGCTCCTGGTTGATCGGTCCTCCTGTGGCATTGGACTGAGATCAGATCTGTGGGTGTCTTTCTCAGCCCATACTGTGTGGCATGGAAGAACACAGGTCTCTGTCTTCCTCGTCCCTTTCTATGCTGCCTGGATTTGATTTCATTTGAATTGATTTTTTATGTGTCCCTAGGCATAAAACAGCTTTGGCCACCAAGTCAGGCATCAGTTTAGGATGAACAAAGGACTGCCATCTGCTCTGTCCCTGACTGATAAAAGAACACCACCAACAAGGTGTCTCTTTGTCCAGTGCCTAGTCAGGAGGGGGCGCAGTTATTTTAAGTGATAAATTGCTCTAAAATTTATTGTGGTGATAGTTGATCAATTGTGTGAATTAAATTTTGTGAAAATACTAAAACTTAATGATGTGTACATTTAATAGGGTAAACTCTATGTTGTATAAAGTATATCTCAAAAAAGTTGTTATATAAACCTATATGTTTCAGTACCATATTGGTTAGAGGAAAATTCCAAGTTTTCAGTTGTATCAATTTTTTTCAAATATGTACAGAGCTGGTGATATGTGTATACCCTTGAGCTAAGCTGCCAATTCCCAGAGATTTTTAACTTCTTAAAATAGAAGTGCACAATTTGGTAACTTTCACCTTCAACATTTCTACTCACTGTATCACAGTAATCTAAATACTCCTGAGTCGGAGGCAGGGGAGTAGAAAGCCTGAAGCCAGTATCCACTACATGCTGAGACTCAAAGAGTCTTCATGACTCCATGTCAATGATATAATAGCAAATGATGTGCTATTTCAAACATGGTTTCTCACTAAATAGTCTAATGCTTCTTCATAGAATTCTTGGTCAATCAACTCTCCCCACATCTTTGGGCTCAGTGGGATTTTTGTATCTGTGTAGGAGTCCTCACTGTGTGTGCCAGCTGTGTGTGGAGGCCTGAACTTAACATCAGAATGTCCAATTAAATTGCTTCTCCTGCCTTACTTTTTTAAAGGCTGTATTTATTTGTGTCTTTTATCTGCATGGGTGCTCTGTCTTCATGAACACCAGAAATGGGGATTGGATCCCATTAGAGGTGCTTGTGAGTCACTATGTGGTTGCTGGGGATTAAACTCAGGACCTCTGGAAAAGCAGCCAGTGCTCTTACCCGCTGAGCCATCTCTTCAGCCCCCTCCTCACCTCTTATTTATTTATTTATTTATTTATTTATTTATTTATTTTTGAGACAAGGTCTTTCACTGAACCTAACTAAACTGGCTGGGTAGTAAGCAAGTGGGATCTGCCAGTGCTCTCGCCCCAGTGGTAGGATTTCAAGGGTATGGCAGCACACTCAGCCTTTACATGGGCACTAGGGATTCAAATTCTGATCTTCCTTTTTATGTAGCAAGTATTTCACCAGCTGAGCTGTCTCTCCAGCCTCCAGTCCAGGCTGTGTAGAATTTTTAATATCATTATACGCTATTTTGTCTTCTACATACACACACACACACACACACACACACACACACACACACACACACAAGGTTGGGGAAGGGAAAGGAGGAAGGAGAGGGAGGAGGGGGGCGGAGACTTGTTCACACTTGTGATCCCAGCACTCAGAAGGCCTAGGCAGCAGGATGGCTATGAGTTAGTTCATAGCCAGCCTGAGCTACACAGTTGAGACTACCCCATAGCAGCAGCAACAACAACAATTACAACGAAACAAAACAAAACAAAAACCAAACAAAAAAAATCCCCAAACCAAAAATAGATAGATAAATAAATAAATAAATAAATAAATAAATAAATAAATAAAACAGGCTAGAGAGATGGCTGAATCTGTAAATGCCAGAACCTATGTCAAAATGCTAGGAGTGGTGGTGTGTGCTTGTCACCCCAGGTCTGGAGAGGGGAAGAAAGGCCTGTTATTAGAGAATGGTGACTTGCCAGTCTAGCCTAAGCAATGAACCCTGGCCATTGAGAAATGCTGTTTTTTTTTAAAAAAGTAAATAGTGCCTAAGAAATGGCATTTGAGGTTGACCTTTGTCCTCCACAATCATGCACATACATGTATACTCCTCACCCCTCACCACACACACCAAACAAAAACAAACACAGTGCACAGTGCACATATGGACACAGTAGAACATACCTGTAATACCAGAACTTGGGAGGCTGAGTGAAGATGTTTGCCCCAAATTTGAGGTCAGCCTGGGTAGGTAGCAAGACCTTGCCTTCTAAAATCCCCAAACAATCAACAAATGAAATAAGTGAACAAAGTTCCTACCAGGCTGGTACCCGAATACAGTACACAAACTGGATGGTTCTATGGTACCCAGGTGGGAAAGGGGGCATAAAGTAGAGATAGCAGGACATGGAGATATTCACAGTATTGTATCATTCCATAGGCTACAAGAGACTGGAGTTTTCCTGTGGACAACAGCTTTCAAGAATTTCTTAAAAGCCAGATATACATTATACATCATTTTAGTTACATTTAGTACAGTTGGGAGGCAGAGGCATGCAAACCTCTGTGAGTTCAAGGCCAACTTGGTCTACAGAGTGAGTTCCAAGACAGCCAGAGCTACATAATTAGACCCTATCTAGAAACAACAACAACAAAAAGTTCTTAACGCTTTTCCAATGGAATAAAATGACATTTCAGTACAAAAGTCAGGATGAAATTTTTGCCGAACCTGTGGGTTGAGGCCTGTAATCCCAGCTACTCGGGAAGCTGAAGTAGGAGAATCGCGAGTCCAAGGTCTGCCTGGACTAGAGGGTGAGTTCAAGGTCAGTCAAAGCAACTTTGCACGAGTCTTCTCAAAATGAAAATCAAACTAGTTGGTGGTAAACATCAGAGATACTTGCTTTGAATCTATAAAGCCTTGGGTATCCACTGGGGGTGGAAAAAGAGGATGTTCTTGCTCAGAGTGATTGGGGTGGATTCTAAGTGCACTTTAGATATGCTAGTTCACCTTTCTGAGTTCCAGTTTCCTCATCTGGAGGATGATATAAATGCATCATTGTAGTTGCAGGGACCAGGCAGATGACTCAGACACAGGAAGTGCTAATAATGTTGGGATCTGGTTTCCTTGTAGTAATTAACATTACTAACTTGAAGTTCAATTTGTTTTGAAACAGGGTCTCTATACAGAGCAGAGGGCAGCCTGGAGCTCATGATGTAGATCAAGCCAATCTCAAAATGTCTGGCAACCTTCCTCTGCTGCTCAAAACCCACCCAAAGAAACCTAAAAATAAGCAGCACAATTTGGTGGTCTAATCGAGCTCTCTCTGATGGTTGAAATGCAAATTCATTCACCATTCTTAGCAAGGCTGAGTGAAGCTAGCTTCCTTCCTGTGGTTAGTGTTGGTACCATAATGGGATAGGGCAAGCATGACAGGCATATATTGAGCCTTTGCCAGGGCATCTTGGTGTTCGTTTTCCAGCTTTGTGGTGCTTTCTAGGTCTTCCAGCCACCCTGCCACTGAGGGATGGGTGGATGCCCTTTGCCTTTCTTTTCTTTAGACAATCCAACACCTGTGTGGTGTGTGTCCACTGCCTGTGTATTGTGTGTTCTTCATTATATGTTGTGTGTGCGCTTACAATGTGGTGTTTGTCCACTGCATAATTGTGCGTGTTCACTGACTACGTGGTATGTTTACACTGTGTATGTGTTATGTGTCCACCGCCTGTACGCTGTGTTTCTACTGACTTATTCACAATGTCATCTTATAAAATTTCTGGCATAAAACTTGCTTGTAAATTTTTGAGAAAGACCTGTTAACACTGCCTTAGAATTGTACATTAAGAGGGTTCTTTTGAAACAGGGTCTCTTTTAGTAGCTCAGGACTATCTTGAACTCAGTGTATCCCACAATGCCTCATACTGTCTGCACTGATCCTGCCTTAGCCTTCTAAGAGCTAGGATTTCACTCAGCAGCTATTATACCCAACTTTGTTTTTGTTGGACATTTTATTTATTTACTTTTCAAGTGTTTTCCCCTTTCCCAGTTTCCCCTCCGCAAACCCCATTCCATCCCCCTTCCCTTTGCCTCTAAGAGGATGCTCCCCGACCCAGCCACTCACCCACTCCCATCTCACCACACTAGACCCTTCAGAGAACCAAGGGCTTCTCCTCCCATTGATGTCAGATAAGGCTATCCTCTGCTACATATGTGGCTGGAGCCAAGGGTCCCTCCATGTGTACTCTTTGTATACCCAGCTTCTGATTTCATTTAAAAATTCTGGTTCTGAAAATCAAGCTCTCTCTGCCACTGAGATGCATTCCTACCCTCATGGCTACTGAGATATGGTGACAATAAGCTACTCAGTCTGCTCCGGGACTTGGGATCCTCCTACCTTGGCCTCCTGAATGGCTGGGGTGTGGGTTGGCACCACCATGCTTTTAAATTTCATATCTTGGGATTTTACTGTGAGTATGACTGCACTTTAGTTTGTAGTCAGTGACATATTATTTTGAGCATTTGTCTTTTATTGTAAAAGGAAGTGAATTAGAGTTAGAAAGCTGTTGGAAAACAGTTCAGTTACTTTTCTGATATTATCTTTCTAGTGGTTCTATGACATGAATGAAAATGGCCTCACATACAGCGTAGTGTAAATGCTAGTTATTAAATTACAATTCATTTCACTATTAGCCTTAAATCAGATAAAAGATGAAACTAGTATGTAGTGGTTTGGGGCTGGGGATGTAGCTCAGTGGTAGAGTACTTGCTTGGGATGCATGAAGTTATGGGTTCTTTCCATTCCTAGCAATGCAAGGGTAAAAAAGTAAATTAAGTAAAAATTCAGATTTTCTGAGTCTTTCCCCATTGGTTTCTCTATCCCTTGTCCCCACATTGGTGTGTCTCCTCTCTCCTCTCCTCTCCTCTCCTCTCCTCTCCTCTCCTCTCCTCTCCTCTCCTCTCCTCTCCTCTCCTCTCCTCTCCTCTCCTCTCCTCTCCTCTCCTCTCCTCTCCTCTCCTCTCCTCTCCTCTCTCCTCCCCTTCCTTCCCTCCCCATTTCCTCTTCCCTCCCTTTCTGTCTATCTCTTTTTTCCATAAATTGCCCAGACTGGCCTGTATCTTGTGACCCTCCTGCTTCCTGCTCTGCATAGCTAGAATTGTATGCTCCAGCCACTGGCCAGTAGCCTCCCATTTAATTAGTCTTCATTATTTTCAGGCCCAAACCCATATCTCAAAGAACATTAGAGTGTGCATCACAGCAAACACCAAATGCAAAATGAAGTAACAAGGACCATTAGCAGAACATTAAAACATAGTTTGTGCTTATTCAGAGGAGCCTCGGGGAACTTTTCCAAAGGCTGTAGTCATTCAACAGGTAAGTAAGTCTTTGCTCCACTCCTCTGCTTCTCCATCCTCTCCTCCTGTCTCGACCTTTCTACTAGTGGAGTTATGGATGTGCACTATTACATCTGACTCTACTTTCTGAAATAGAATAAAGTGGAGTAGCACATTGGACTTCAAGGTTGAAAAGTTTAAAAAATGTCAAAAGTAATATAACTGTGCCTTTATTATACCCACAAAACTTCTTACAAACAATGCAGCCTCCCCTCCCTCTAAACTGTTGCTAACTGGGAAACAAATTGAACACAGAAAATACCCAGGTGTCTACCAATAAGTAGGTTTTGTTTTAAAAAATGAATTTTATTTGTGAGTACACTGTAGCTGTCTTCACACCAGAAGAGGGCATCAGATCCTATTACAGATGGTTGTGAGCCACCATGTGGTTTCTGGGAATTGAACTCAGGACCTCTGGAAGAACAGTCAGTGCTCTTAACTGTTGAGTCATCTCTCCAGCCCTCAATAAGTAGTTTTGACATGGCTCTGCTAAAGTGAGAGTGTACTGAAAAAACGAGAAATCCAAAAAATTTTAAAACTTGGTGGGCCTTTTTGAGTTCTGTGGACTGTATCTTGGGTATTCTGTACTTTTTTTTTTGGCTAATATCCACTTATTAGTGAGTACATACCATGCATGTCCTTTTGGGTCTGAGTTAACCTCACTTAGGATGATATTTTCAAGTTCCATCCATTTGCCTGCAAAACTCATAACATCCTCATTCTTAATAGCTGAGTAGTATTCCATTGTGTAAATGAACCACATTTTCTGTATCCATTCTTCTGTCGTGGAACATCTAGGTTGTTTCCAGCTTCAGTGTATAGGGTTTTATGTTGAGGTCCTTGATCCACATGGACAGACAGTCAGTTAGACCAGCACCATTTATTGAAGATGCTTTCTTTTTTCTGTTGTATATTACAAATAAGGCTGCTATGAACATAGTGGAACATGTGCCCCTGTAGCATGGTGGGGCATCTTTTGAGTATATTCCCAAAGAGTGGTATAGCTGGGTCTTCAGGTAGATCTACCTCCAATATTTTGAGGAAACTCCAGATTGATTTCCAGAGTGGTTGTACCAGTTTGCAATCCCACCAGCAGTGGAGGAGTGTTTCTCTTTCTTCACATCCTCTCCAACATGTGTTGTCACCTGAGGTTTTGATCTTAGCCATTCTGACTGGTGTAAGGTGGAATCTCGGGGTTGTTTTGGTTTGCATTTCTCTGATCACTAAGGACTTATAGTGCTTCTCAGCCATTCAAGATTCCTCAGTTGTGAATTCTCAGATTAGTTCTATACCCCATTTTTCATTGGGTTGTTTGTTTTTTTTGGTGACTAACATCTTGAGTTCTTTATATATTTTGGATATATAAAGCCCCATAACAACTGTTCTTTTGCTTGTTTATTATGGCTTCTTACTTTGCATTCTATTGGATGTAGTCTGTAGGTTGCCAATTTGTCTTATAGACTATGTCCTTTGCCTTACAGAAGCTTTCCAAGTTTCATGAGGTCCCATTTATCAATTCTTGATCTTAGAGCATGAGCCATTGGAGTTCTGTTTAGGAAATTTCCCCCTGTGCCAATGAGTTCAAGGCTCTTTCCCACTTTCTCTTGTATTATATTCAGTGTATAGCGTTTTATGTTGAGGTCCTTGATCCACGTGGACTTGAGCTTTGTACAAGGTGACAAATATGGGTCTATTTTCATTTTTCTACATACAGGCAGCCATTTAGACCAGTACCATTTATTGAAGATGCTTTCTTTTTTCTGTTGTATATTTTTGGTGTCTTTGTCAAAGATCAAGTGACTGTAAGTGTGTGGTTTATTTCTGGGTTTTCAATTCTATTCCATTGATCAATGTGTCTGTCTCTGTACCAATACCATGCAGTTTTTATCACTATTGCTCTGTAGTAAAGCTTGAGGTCAGGGATGGTGATTCCCCCAGCCATTCTTTTATTGTTAAGAATTGTTTTTGCTATTCTGAGTTTTTTTGCCTTTCCAGATGAATTTGAGAATTGCTCTTTCCATGTCTTTGAAGAATTGTGTTGGGATTTTGATGGGGATAGCATTGAATCTATAGATTGCCTTTGGTAGGATGGCCATTTTTACTATGTTAATTCTGTCAATCCATGAGCATGGGAGATCTCTCCATTTTCTGAGATCGTCTTCGAATTGAAGTTATTGTCATATAGGTCTTTCACTTATTTGGTTAGAGTTACCCCAAGATATTTTATATTATTTGTGGCTATTGTGAAGGGTGTTATTTTTATAGGGATAGAAATGGAGAGAAGCCCGAGGAAAAGTAGGTCCAGAGACAGGCCCAAAGTGGAATCCAGCTCAAGAGGAAGTCCCAGGGCCTGACACTATTACTGAAACTATGGAGTGTTCACAAAAAGGGATCTATCATGACTGCCCTCTGAAAGACCCAACAAGCAGCTGAAAGAGTCAGATGCAGACATTTAGACACAACCAATGGACAGAAGCAGCTGACCCTTGTTGTTGAAGTAGGGAAAGCTGAAAGAAGCTGAGGAGAAGGGTGACCTTGTAGGAGGACCAGCAGCCTCAATTAATCTGGACCCCCAAGATCTCTCAAACACTGGATCACTAACACAGAAAGCATACACCAGCTGATATGAGGCCCTCAACACACATATATTAGAGGACTTCCAGGTCTGTGTTCATTCAGAGATGATGCACCTAACATTCAAGTGACTGGAGGCCCCAGGGAGTTTAGAGGTCAGGTGGGGTGGGGGGTGAGAATATCTATGAAGAGACAGGGGCATGGGGAGGAGGTATGGAATGTGGAACAGTCGGGGGTGGGTGGATCAGAAGCAGGGGAATAAAATATGGAGTGTAAAAAATAAAGTAATTGAAAAAAAGAAAAAAATTGATTGGTAAAAGTGCTTGTTGTACATGCTTATCATCTGGAACCCACGTAAAGATGGACAGAAGGAAGCAACTTCACAAAGTCACCCTCTGACCTCCACATACGTGTGCGTGTGTGTGTCTGTGGTCATGTGATATATGTGTTCCAGGGTGTGTAGTTCAGTGACAGAGTGCTTACCTGGCATGTGCAAGGGCTGGGTTTTAGTCCCCCAAATTACAAAGAATAAAGCAACAATCACACACACACACACACACACACACACACCAACCCACACCTCCCTCCTAAAGTTTTGGTGACTGTGTATTATTATTAACATTGGTTTATAAACACAGGGTCTTACCATACTGCCCAGGCTGGTCTTGAACTCCTGGGCTTAAGTAAGCCTCCTGCCTCATCCTCCTCATAAAATAGGCATGTGTTAAAGCTATTTTTTTCACCAAGAAACACTGAAAGGGGGCAGGAGAGATGCTCCAGCAGTTAAGAGCACTGGCTGCTCTTCCAATGGTCCTGAGTTCAAATCCTAGCAACCACATGGTGCCTCACAACCATCTGTAATGAGATCTGATGCCTTCTTCTGGTGTGTCTGAAGACAGCTACAGTGTACTCACATATGATAGATAAATAAATAAATAAATAAAAGATTTAAAACCAAAACAAAACACTGAAGGGAATATGGGTAAGGGAATGAGTTGGGACTTGCATGTGCACAAACTTTGGAAGAGGATTGTTCCTTCCTTGGAAATTTTGCTGGATCTAGGCTCCTAAAACTTTTTAAGTCTTGGCTTTAGCTAAGGAAAGAAACTAGGCCAACTCAAGTCAGGGCAGGGACCAGACGAGTGCCAAAACTGGACTGGGAATGGAGCCAATGGTAGTAAAGGCTTTAGGCCAGGCTGGAACTAAGGCTAGGCTCCAGTGTGGTGAGGCAGCAAACAGTTAGGCCCAGTGTTTTATAGCCTGCTCTGTTCGTTCTGGAAATTCTAGAGTTGAACATGTGGTCATAGGAGCCAGTCTGTCATCCAGCTCTTCAGCCTTGTTAATCTTCCACCTTGGATAAATTTGAATCATTTGCTATAGTTACCAGCAAGTGAGCAAAAACTGCTTTTTTTTTTCCATATTGAAGTTCCATGTGTGCCCATCCCAAACGCGAGGGGTTGGAGATTAGATGCTTATGTGTTTGTTAGTCTGAATTACAATGGCAAGAAAAGAAAAAAAATGGCTTCAGATTCTTCAAGCCTGGGTTATTCTCTAGTAATCCGAGCCGACCAGTTTAACTCCTGCATTTCAGGTGCTTGTGCGTAAAATGAAATGGACACCAGGACCTTCTTCATAAAACTGTTGCACGAAGAAAATGAGATCATAAGGCATTAGTCTTTGTCAGCCTTTTTTTTCTCATCACCTAAGTTTTCCCATTAGTTTTGTTACATATAAACTCAATGCAGACCACATGGCAGTCTTAGCTACTTTACTAGCTTGTGAAGGAGGGCTTTAATATTCCAGGACACAGACCTTTAGATTCTTGAAACATAGAGACTAAAAAATATTATTTTATATGACCAGGACACATTCTTTTAAACCATACTTAATATTACTGAAGCAGAAAAAATGTAATTTGGAAAATTATCCTTTACTCC
This sequence comes from Mus caroli, assembly GCF_978045245.1. Classification (NCBI taxonomy): domain Eukaryota; kingdom Metazoa; phylum Chordata; class Mammalia; order Rodentia; family Muridae; genus Mus; species Mus caroli. Next base: position 70,026,437 of record NW_028227260.1, read on the forward strand.
AGAGTCCCACGCAATTTTTTTAAATAAAAATGAACTTTTTATATACAGAGAAGAGTAAACAATCAACAAGCATTTTAAAGAAATATTTTAATGAAACTAACCATGGTCCCAGATGGAGAAATGAAGCAGAAGCTGACATAGGAAGTTAACATGGTTTGGCTTTCTTAGCAAAGGTGATGTTTCTTTCTTAAAGCCCCATAGCAACTGAGGGGGGCTGGCTTTGTTGTTTGTGTGTGTTTTAAAGAAATGATCTAGGTAGATTCAGCTGGCCTGGGGTTTGTGACCCTCCTACTTCAATGTGTTGACTGAGTGATGAGATGAGAAGTAGTTTTGTCCTTTGATAGGCAATCCATGTAACCATAAAGGTTAGGTCTAACCTTAGGAGTAAGGACTAGGAGGATAGGGGAGGCTTTACTTAGGAAGGGGAAATAGAATAGAGAGTTACAAAGGGATGTGGAGTGGGAGGAAGCTGAAACAGGAGGGTTAAATGGAGAGGGGGAGGAAAGAGGGAGGTAGGACAGGGAATATGGGGAGAGACAGCTAATACTAAGGGTCATCTGGGGGGGTCATATAGAAACCTACTATTGTAGAAAGTTCTTAACATGTACACATTAAGAATATATACATTTAACATATATGTGATAACATATATATGGAATAAATCTAAATGGAATTATCAAATTACCAGAAGAGAAAGGTAAACACATCAGCTAGAAACCCTTCAATCTACAATGGTGACCCTGCTTACATGATCTGTTGGCACAATACTGGCACAAAAGTTGTATGAGTAACCAATCACTATCTGGTTGGATTTAAGGCCCAGTCCATGAGATGGAATCCATGTTTGATACTGCTCTGTTAGCCAGGAACCCAAAATTGGATAGATCATGGACCTAGGCAAAAACCAAATACTATTGTTATGCTAAAGCAATGTCTCAATATATTGACTCCTAATGACATTCTGTTATACCCATAATCAGTGTCTTGTTTAGCCATCATCAGAAAAATTTTCACTTGCAGTAAATGGGAAAATATGAAAAATATGAAAAAAATGACCTACAACTGTACAATGTGTAGAGAGTAAGAGACCTTGGAACATCCAATCTTAAATGGAATGTCTCCATCAAACCTCTCCCTTCAGGTCTCAGGGAATGTTGCAGAAGAGAAGGCAGAAGAATGTAAGAGCTAGTGGGGATGGAGGACATCAAGGAAACAAGGCCTCCTAGATACAGCAGGACTGACACCTATATAAACTCACAGAGGCTAGCACTGGTGTGTGTGTGTGTGTGTGTGTGTGTGTGTGCCTGCCAGTTGGGATCCCAGCTCTGAGAGGCGGACACAAGCCCCGGTTCTTCTTCATAACCCATACGCTATCTTCAATTCATTATCACTAGCAAAGAAAAGATTAGTTTTCTCCAACAGAGTTTCATATAATCCATACTTAAGGGCAAGTCCCATGCCAAGTAATGGATGGGCAACTCAAAAAAAAAAAAAAAAAAGGAACACAGTGTTATTTTGGGAGATATTTATCTCATAATGGTTTGCCTGGGCTTTTTTTTTTTTTTTTTTCTTTTTAAAACTTTACTGTTCTTTTGCTTGTTTATTATGGCTTCTTACTTTGCATTCTTTCTTTTTTATTCTCTCATGTATTACATCCAGAATGTAATTTCCTCTCTCATTTATATTATTTATATTCCCCTCCCTCTCTCTCTTTCTGTCTGTGTCTGTTCTCTGTCTCTCTCTGTTCTCTCTCTTTCTCTCCCTCTCTCTCTCCCTGCCTCTCTCTTCTCTCTCTCCCTTTCTCTCTCCCTGCCTCTCTCTCTTCTCTCTCTCTCTCTCTCTCTCTCAGTGTTTGCATGTTTATGTGCTTTCCTTTTTTTTTCTTTTGTTTTCTCTGTTTGTTTTGTTCTATTCTGTTTTTTTTCTATCTGCCTGTTTTCTAAAGAGAGAAAAAAGACATGGAGTAGGGTGAATGGGTAAGTGGGAGGAGATGAGGGTCTGGAATCTATGTTCAGAATATATTGTATGAAAAAATCTGCTTTCAATAAAAAGAAAGAAAATAGAATAAAAATTCAACAATAACAATAATAACAACAACAAAAGACGAGTGCTTGTGTTCATATGCCACTAGAGCAAGCTCAACATCTGGTTTCCTTGTTTCTGTTTCTTTCAAGTTGTCAAACTATTATGCAATGGCAAGAGACTGATCCTGACCTAAATGACTGCTTCATTAAGTCAAATGGTTTGATTCTGATTCCAGCATGAATGATGGACACACAGATGGACACACAAACTGATAAACATCAAGGCCCCAGCTGGATAAACCAGGTCAAAGGGCATGAAGCCTTGATGACATCCTGCAACTCCACATTAGAGTGGTTTGCTACTTTGAATCACTCCAGGGTTTCAGGTTTTGGTTCTTTAACCCCAGAGGGGACAGTGACTTCAGTCTAGGAAGATCCAGGAAGTTGAGAGACCATATTAAACCAGCACAAACAAGGTTAGTGGGGGTCACCAACTCTGCTGGGAATTGAACCCATAGCTTTGAGCATGCCAGGCAAGCCTCTATCAGTGATATACTCTGAGACTAGATTTTTTTGTGTGTCAAAATGCAATTTTTTTCTGAATAATAATGAATGGCTTTTATTGTCTTATATTGACAATGAACAAGTGTCACTGTGTGTGTGTTTAATCTTTAAGAATGTTTCCTAAGACTATCATTATGACTAATCTGATGGCTTTCTACCTTTAGTGCTATTTATCAGAACAAGAAGCATGGAAGAGTACTTAGATATTACTCATATTAAGGAATGTTTGTGTACTAGCTATTCTCTCTCTCTTTCTCTCTCTCTCTCTCTCTCTCTCTCTCTCTCTCTCTCTCTCTCTGTGTGTGTGTGTGTGTATTTGCATGTGAGTCCAGGTGCCAAGGAGGCCAGAAGGTTCAGATCCCCCTAGCATTAGCATTTCAGACAGTTGTGAATTGTCCTATGTGGGTACTGTGAACCAAAGTCTGGTCTTCTGCAAGAGTAATATGTGCTCTTAATACTGACAAGTCCCTTTAAGCCCTTAGAAGTTTTTTTTGTGTGGTGCTGGGAATCAAACTGAGGGTTTTGTGCATAAGTCTTAGGCTTAAACAGACTAACCAGTATTTTAAATGTTGAGGTTAAAAATATGGATCCTGAGAAATCTTTGTTTTGCTTCTCTTTTTAAAGGAATCTTGTTTAACTCAAGGTCCTTTAGCCTACACTTTCTCTATCTTTCTTATAGAAGTTTCATGTCCAATCATTTTGTGTAGTAGCAGTATAGTAGTAGTAGTAATGTAGTAGTAGTGATGATTTTATATGTGTGTGTGTGTATATACATCATACACATGTGTGATGGTTTATATGATTTATATCAATTTATTGGAAGGTAAACAAATGACCCTTAAGGATATTTAAATCCCTAGAACCTGTGCATATGTTGTCATAAATGACAAGGACTATGTAGATGTGGTTAAATTAAGAATCATGTGATAAAATGATTATCCTGGCTTATCCTATGAATTTAATGTAATTCTAAGAGTAATTATATACACATATACATATATATAAGAAATTTACATGCATAATTGCAATTATAACTCAAATCAAGAGACTTACATATAGGAGCCTTATAGCTATCACAAGGAAATAATTTAATTTCTATTTTTGGCAATATTTTTGTTGGGAAGAAATTCAACATGGTAATCAATTGCAGACTTTTAAGTATAAAAATATATTATGGGCGGACAAAATTCTTCGAGGAATATGTAATATACAGTGTCAAATTAAAATCAAATGGTAGAACAATGTAAAAATTTTCAGCATTATGTGAGAAGTTATATTTTATTTTGCTTTGAATGTACCCACAGTGAATTTAAAGTCTACTTTGGGTATTTTCTCAGAAAAGATAACCTTTTAAATTTCTATCTTTGCAATACTGGAGATCAAACTTAGCTTGGTGGCACATAGCTATAATCACAGCACTATGGACACAGAGGCAGAAAAGCTATCATGAGTTTGAGGCCATCTGGGCTATATAGTGACATTCAATCTCTTTAAAAATCCAGCAAAAATAAACCCCACCTAATAAACCAGGGTCCTGGTCATTTGAGGTGTGTGATCTACAAAGTTACATCCCCAGCATTTGTTAACCTTTGAAATAATAAAAGTAGGCAATGGGGCTGGGGATGTGGATCAGTTCACAGAACTCTTGCCTTGCATTAGCAAGATTCTAGCTTTGACTCTTGCGCTGCAAAACAAAGAAACAGAAAAACTAGGGAGCATTCAGTGCTCTAGGACTCCAGTTGGAAAGTGTGGCAGCCTGGGGGATGTAGTCTTTCATTTTGTAGATCCCATGATTCCTTCCTGTGGTCTCCCCACCACCCTTTGCTCTCGCAGATCTATTTCTCTGGGATTTGACCCTTCCTTCTCTTTCTTTCTTTCTTTCTTTCTTTCTTTCTTTCTTTCTTTCTTTCTTTCTTTCTTTCTTTCTTTCTTTCTTTCTTTTCACTGTAACATTCATTTTTAAAATTTTTTATTAGATATTTTCTTCATTTACATTTCAAATGCTATCCCTCCCTGGATTCCTCATTCTGTGATATATTTATGATTGTGAACATCATTTCTAGAAAAACAGCCAGACAAGGCAATTCTAGAATTGTCACTTAATTAGCTGTGTGTTCTGGGGCAAATCCAACCTTAAATGGGTATAAGGATCCCAACCCTATGAGGCTGTTTTGAAGACTTGTGAGGTGTTTCATTGTCATTGCTGTTTAATTTCGTGTATCCCCTGGCTGGACTAGATATGTAGAGCAGTCTGGCCTTAAACTCAAAGATCAGCCTACTCTGTCTCTTGAATTCTGGGATTAAAGGGATGCACTATCACCTCCAGACACATGTATGATAGTTTATATGATTTATATCAATTTAGTGGAAGGTAAACAAATGGCCCTTCAGGATATGTAAATCCCTAGAACCTGTGAATATGTTGTCTTAAATGACAAGGACTATGTAGATGTGGTTAAATTAAGAATCATGTGATAAAATGATTATCCTGGCTTATCCTATGAATTTAATGTAATTCCAAGAGTGCAGAAAAGGAGCAGGGAAGGCAAAGGAGTAACATTAAAGTAGCATGAGAAAAGACCTGGTAAACCACTGTTGACTTCAAAGATCGACAAAAGCTTTGAGGGCAGCTTTTAGAAGCTACAGAAACAAGGAAATGGATTTTTACTTGGAGTCCAGAAGAACATAGACATTCTGACATCTTGACTTTAGCTTAGTGGTGTTCATTTCCAGTGTTCACTCCCACAATTTAAAATAATACATTTGTGTTAATTTAAGCCACCCAGAGCCGGGTGGTGGTGGTGCACGCCTTTAATCCCAGCACTTGGGAGGCAGAGGCAGGTGGATTTCTGAGTTTGAGGCCAGCCTGGTCTACAGAGTGAGTTCCAGGACAGCCAGGGCTACACAGAGAAACCCTGTCTGGGAAAACCAAAAAAAAAAAAGCCACCCAGTTGGTGGTAATCAATCAGTTACAGGAGCAAGCAGACATCAACACAGGTAGCTTAGCTATAATTACTGTATTGCCCTTTTTTCCTTCTTGCTTTTACTGATATAATTTAATGTAAACACTGCTGCAAATCTAGTTTGCCTAATTGCAGCCACTCTTAATTTGAGAGTTGTCTTTATAAGCAGTCCAGGTTCTCCTACAATAGACAATGAACAAAAGGCCTTTTGGATAAACAGAAAGACAATCTATAGTAACTTTAGGTTCTCCATTAACAGACAGCAAATCACATGCTGTAGTTATTAGCCTGACCATTGACTTGGGTCACAGAAACCACTCTGTGAGGCCCTACTCTCCATGTTCAAATCCACTCTCTGTTTCTTCACCAGAGGTTTCTGGACCTAGAAGAGATGCTACAGTAGGCACCAAAGCCCATGAGAATTAGCGTCTTGTACTAGGAGACACAGGAAAAGGAGGAAAAGAGTTGGTGGGTCAGAGGAAGGGTGAAAGAGGAAAGAAAAAAAAGAGGACTATCCAACCAAACACTGGTGGGGGTCAGCCTCCCATCATCCATCCTTTTGGGTTTTGCTACATTTATGGAAACTTTGCACGCACCCTCGGGGGCCTGGGCGGTACACCTGCCTCTCTAGGATTGTTGTGCCTGGGGCCGGCTTAGGGAAGTAGAACTAGGAGAGCGGCCACCCTGGAGGGTTGGTGGGAGACCGCAGGGTGGAGTCATGGTACGAGAGAACAGAAAGACTACATATCCCAGGCCGCCACGCTTTCCAGATGGAGTCCTAGGGCGCTGACTGCTCCCCAGTTTCCGTAGGGAAGCGCCGGGCTACCACAGCTATTGTGCGTAGCTTTGTCGCCCTCCTCTTCTCGCTGCCTGCTGCTGTGTTGTTGGAGGAAAGCAACGTTTCCTTGCCGCTGGGCTTAACTCTCTAAGTGCCAAACCCCACATCACGATGGCTCCCGGGAACCAGTAGGCGGTCTCTGCAGCTTCCGAGTTGTGGGCGACGAGCCCCGAAGACCCGAGGAAGACATCCGAAGGGATCCCGTGCTCTCGTTCGGTCTTGGGGTTAGGGCTCGGCCAGCGTGAAAAGGTGGCATTGGCTTTAAGAAGGGGGAGGGGAGGCACAGTCTGCCTCTCTTGGGGAGCCGGGGAAGGAAGCCTCGGCTGGCTTGGGAGCGCAAAGAGGCGGCCCCCGGGCCCGTGCTCTCCCCGCCTCTACCCTGGGACGCCCGAGACACAGCGTTGTGCTTTGGGGAGACGATGACCAGGGGGCGTGCTGCTCCCTAGGCTGCACCCTGCCGGCGTCAGAAGACGTTGGTAAGCACTCCTGGTCACCCGCAGCCACCACCGGACTACGCGCTCCAGCTACACACCAGCGGGCGCTCCCAAGAGTTTCATTGGAACAGGTACCTGCCTTCCAAAGGGAGTGAGGCTAAGAGTCGCTAGAAGTGGCTCCTGAACACAAGCCACTGGGTCTATTCTGCCGATTATGCCACTGATGCTCTCGCTCTTTGTTTCTAATCCCTAGCCCCTCCGCTATCCTAATCATGGGGCATCCCCCGCTGGAGTTCAGCGACTGCTACCTCGACAGCCCCGATTTCCGCGAGAGGCTCAAGTGTTATGAACAGGAGCTGGAGAGGACCAATAAATTCATCAAAGACGTGATCAAAGACGGCAGCGCGCTTATCAGCGCTATGAGAAGTAAGTGGAAGGCTTCCATGAGCTGTTTGTCTGAGTAGGTGGTTCTGGCCTTTAAACCTTTCCATACCAAGGCAGGCAGGCGGGGGGGGGGGGGGGGGGGGAGGGGGTGGCTAGGAAGATCTGCAGTGACTCTCAACCCAGGTCTCTGGGTCTGATGGGTTTCTGAACATTTGAGAGAGGGGTCTGTAGAAGTGGAAAGTGGTGAAGACAAGTAGAACTCTGGGGCCTTTCCCTTTGGTGGCTCTGACTTTGTAAGACTTAATCTGTAGCTGGGACAGAGACCCTCTAGCTTTGGATTCACTCTTTCTTAGTAGATTCTTATTGAGACAGCCTGCCCAACCTGTCAGATAAGGGCAACACTGCAGTGCAGTGCAAGCTGACTTCCATGCTTACCAAAGAACTACCCCACCACCCCCTAAAGAATTGGGAATGTAAGGCTTTAGTTCCAGTATAATGATGTTTGTCCTAGGCTCCAGTTATTGAAGAAAAGTGTGGGGCAGTAAAAATGTACCCTTCCCCAATCATTTTCTAATGATCGTTGATTGGCTTTACCTACTACTGAATTCCGCTTCAGCGTGGAACAAAGACCTGTCTAGTTCATGGTCCAGGGGGGCCCAGATCCCCTGGGTATAAAATGCAGGACCTAGGGTGTGGAGCTGCAGCCAGGAAAGGATTTTACCTAGCTTTGCTTTTTCCGTGGTCAGAGCTTCCTTTTTATTTCTGCTAGTTGTCAGGATGCTCAAAGAAAAAGAATAGTTAACATCCCCCAATGAGAAAGAGAATAAGCAAGCCAACCCTCTGTGCCAAAATATATATGGGAAAGAATGGAGGGTAACGATTAAGTAGAGCGAGGATTAATTAAGTGTGCTCTCCTTGGCTGAAATGAAAGATAATTGTGAAAGGTAAAGTCACACTGTGAAGGAGTCTCTGTCTGTTTTGAACTTTGTTTTGAGTGGATTTACCCTCACCTCATCCTAGGTCTAGGTTGTGTGGTCCCTTGTGCCAGGCTTCTAGAGCCAAGCAAGAGTTGAGGGAGACTTAGAAGCTTTGGTGTTTCGAGCCAGTACTCCTCCTGGGACAGCTCTAGTTCATGGTTGTCTAATTCGCTGTTATCTGGCCACTTTTGGTCAGAATCCATAAACTGTTCAAGTTCCTTCGAGTTCTTCAAGTGAGTTGGATCATTTAATGCTTTCTTGTCTCGCCGCCTGGTCAAGAGTACATGTACACTGGCACCTCGAAGATGGGCTATTTAAAATGCTAATCCTCGCAGACTTGTAGGCTAGGGTTTTTGGGTGTGTCTCCTCTTAATAGGGTTCACTGAGAGGTTGAGGATCTGGAGGTTGTGCCACAGAAATAGAAACTTGAGGAATCTGTGCACGGAAAGGGGCAACTGTTTGGGTTGTGGATCCCTTCTAACTGCAAACTGCTCGTAGTATTCGCCAGCAATGAGCTCGTTACAGGTGTGCTATTTAGTTAGGAGGTGGTTCTGTGATATGGATGGCAAGGTGAAATTATGCTTAAAATGGTCAGCTAAGGCATATCCAGGTGATTAAATTGTATAAGTAAACATTCAGTTCAAAAGAACATTTTTGGGAAAGGCCAAATGCATGCACCCCTCCCCAAGTGATGGGGACTTAATTCAGGTCTTTGCATATGCTAGCTATACATACAGGTCTTGTTTTTTTTTTTTTTTTTTTTTTTTTTTTTTTTTTTTTTTTTTTGAGACAGGGTCTTAATGTGAAGATTGGGCTAGCCTTGAACTGCTGCTCTTTCTGCTTTCACTTCCCAAGTGATGTTTTACAAGCATGCTGGAAGAGCAAAGGTTTTGTAAATTAAGAGGCAAGTAGTGGATTGTCTTCTTTCTCTGTTTTCTGAGACTACAAGTCGAAAGAGTTAGCAATCAGGCTCAAACCTTTGAACATGGGCTGCAAGTCTGACAGCTCTTAGGATAGGGGATTCTTTGAAATTTGCGGCAGTGATTTTTTTAATTTCAGAGTCAATGTATCTCATAATAGGATGGAGAGGTATTAAAAGCCCCATGATTAACCCTTGCCTCATTGTTTTTCTTTAAGCTATACAGGTTCTAAACACTTGAGTAGCTAGAGGCAGAGATGGAATGCTTCCTACTAATTTTACCACAGTAATATTTGTCCCTCACATTCTGCTTCTTTACACTGTGACTTTTTTCAGGGCAGGTGGGTGGGTACAATACAGGTGTGCTCCTCCCGAGTGAAGGAAAGAGGAAATCATCACACTGGGATTGGATTTAAAGACCTGGATTCCAGTCATGGCTTTCCCATTTTGAGATCTGGCACAAACCATTTCAATCATGAAATGTAATTCAAAAATTAAGAAAAAACATCTTTGAGAGAGAAATGTTAAAAGGTCCCAATTTGGTAAATACTGATAGTTTTTATGGTAATATACAATAATAGATTTATACAATATGAAATTGGTGGTGGGCTGGGCATGTGGGCTAGGCCCATGTAAGGCCCTATATTCCATCCATAGTACTGGAATTTAAAAGATTGCTATATTAATGATGGTAATTATACCTTACAAGGTCATTGTGAAGCTCAAGAGAATTAATTCTAAAAGAATTTTGTAAAATGGAAATGCCTAAAAAAGTATGTTGTTGATCGTATATCTTTTGGTTACTAACACGTCTGTTGATGAATGTGTAATTTCAGTAAGGTTTCTAGCTGCATATGCATCAGAAGATGGCCTAGTCGGCCATCAGTGGAAAGAGAGGCCCATTGGTCTTGCAAACTTTATATGCCTCAATACAGGGGAACGCCAGGGCCAAGAAGTGGGAGTGGGTGGATAGGGGAGTCGGGGGGGAGGGTATGGGGGACTTTTGGGATAGCATTGGAAATGTAAATGAAGAAAATACCTAATTAAAAAAAAAAAGAAAGGAGATACATAAGTAGAAGTAGTTGGAAACAGCCTTTTTCCTTGTTGCCTGGCTGGAAAAGTTTACTCACCTGGGCACACTTTAGCAATAAGATTTGTATTCATGCTCATGGATCCATCTTAGGCTCTGGAACCTGGCAATAAAAGGCAGGACAATGATTGACAATGAATTTTGGTGTCAAATCAAATGGCTAGCATTCCTGCAAAACCTGAGACATGGCACACTGAGCTGCAACACTCAGTAATTTCCCTTGAAGTTGTTAACCCAGGTGAAACTTTATGCCAATACTTTGTCCCACTGTGCTTTTGCATAGAGCTCTGGATAAGGCTTTAAGCAATGAACATGTGTGTCCATTAGTCCATGAAATGTGGTCCTATTTGAACACTGTGCTGGTTCTTTCCCTTCCCTTCCCTTCCCTTCCCTTCCCTTCCCTTCCCTTCCCTTCCCTTCCCTTCCCTTCCCTTCCCTTCCCTTCCCTTCCCTTCCCTTCCCTTCCCTTCCCTTCCCTTCCCTTCCCTTCCCTTCCCTTCCCTTCCCTTCCCTTCCCTTCCCTTCCCTTCCCTTCCTTCCCTTCCCTTCCCTTCCCTTTCCTTCCCTTCCCTTCCCTTCCCTTCCCTTCCCTTCCCTTCCCTTCCCTTCCCTTCCCTTCCCTTCCCTTCCTTCCCTTCCCTTCCCTTCCCTTCCCTTCCCTTCCCTTCCCTTCCCTTCCCTTCCCTTCCCTTCCCTTCCCTTCCCTTCCCTTCCCTTCCCTTCCCTTCCCTTCCTCCCTTCCCTTCCCTTCCCTTCCCTTCCCTTCCCTTCCCTTCCCTTCCCTTCCCTTCCCTTCCCTTCCCTTCCCTTCCCTTCCCTTCCCTTCCCTTCCCTTCCCTTCCCTTCCCTTCCCTTCCCTTCCCTTCCTTCCCTTCCCTTCCCTTCCCTTCCCTTCCCTTCCCTTCCCTTCCCTTCCCTTCCCTTCCCTTCCCTTCCCTTCCCTTCCCTTCCCTTCCCTTCCCTTCCCTTCCCTTCCCTTCCCTTCCCTTCCCTTCCCTTCCCTTCCCTTCCCTTCCCTTCCCTTCCCTTCCCTTCCCTTCCCTTCCCTTCCCTTCCCTTCCCTTCCCTTCCCTTCCCTTCCCTTCCCTTCCCTTCCCTTCCCTTCCCTTCCCTTCCCTTCCCTTCCCTTCCCTTCCCTTCCCTTCCTTCCCTTCCCTTCCCTTCCCTTCCTTCCCTTCCCTTCCCTTCCCTTCCTTCCCTTCCCTTCCCTTCCCTTCCCTTCCCTTCCTTCCCTTCCCTTCCCTTCCCTTCCCTTCCCTTCCCTTCCCTTCCCTTCCCTTCCCTTCCCTTCCCTTCCCTTCCCTTCCCTTCCCTTCCCTTCCCTTCCCTTCCCTTCCCTTCCCTTCCCTTCCCTTTTCTTTTCTTTTCTTTTCTTTTCTTCTTTTTGTCAAATTGACACAGCAAGAATTGTGTGGGAAGAGGGAAAACCAATTGAGGGATTGCCTCCATCAGACTGTGTGTAGGCAGGTCTGTGGTAATACTTTCTTGATTGATATATAGGAGGCCCCGGCCTAAGTGCCACTTCTGGGTGGTTGGTACTGGTGGAGAAAAAAAAAAAGCAGCCTTCATTATCCTTTGCTTCAGTGCCTGCCCAGGTTTCTGTCTTGAGTTCCTGCCCTCAGTGGTGAATTGGGTCCTGGGAGTTGCAGGCAGAAATAAAGTCTTTCCTCCTCAAGTTGCTCTGGCCAATGTTTTTATCACAGCATCAGAAAGCAAACTTAGGACAAATAATTAGGTTCATTTAAGTCAGTGCACAGAGGTGCTTGATACCCACCAAATATGACATATTTATAATTTTTGAGCATATGACAATGATAACTTAAACTAAGAGAGAATAAAGCACCATAACTGTGACAGATTAAACAGTTTTGCCTGTTTTTCTGTGGGCCTTTACTGGCATCCTCTCCTTCTCTCTGTATCTCTCTCTTTGTGCGAGTGTGTGTGTGTGTGTGTTGGAATATGTGCATGCATATGTGCTGAGTGTAGAATACAGGTTCCTTATGCATGCCAGGCAAGCCTTCCTCCTAATCTATTTCCTCACGCCTGTTCCTTTTTGTGTGTGTGTTTCATGTTAAGAGTTTTAATCTTTTGATGTTACTGAGTATTTGCTCTAGGCATTGTTCAGTGTAAATGATATGACTCATTGCTTATAGCCCCCAGAAACTCAAGACACTTAATGTAGACTATATATAGCTCATGGACCACATGCCATTAGTTCAGTGAATACCTGTGCATATACTATGTTCTGATCTTTGTTCACATGGCTGTTGAGTACACAGAGTGAGTCACGGATGGATATTGACCTTATGAAGTTCCAAGACTAGTAGTGGAGATGTGGACTAGTGATTACTGCTTCATAAGGTATTAAAGTTCAGAGCTTTAGAGGTGGGTGGTGGACATGACTGGATGACATTAGCAAGAGAGCTCGTTTCTTGGGGGAAGACAGAGGAAGCAAAGGAGGAAATAACTTTGGAGCTTGCCAGAATTAGCAGCACTTTGACTTACTAAGCTCTTCTTGTATACCAGTGCTTCCTTAATTAAAAACTCTTTTTAGATGGTATACTTTATGGACAGCCTATGTCAAAAGAAAGTTTTTGCTAGGTGGGAGCATAGTTTTTTTTTTTTTGTTTTGTTTTGTTTTTGTTTTTTTGTTTTTAGCTTTCTTATAGGAAGATTCACTGAGAGATTATAAAGAGTAAGGAGTTAGCACCCTCACACAGGTATTTGTGACTTTTTATTTTTAGACAGGGTCTCAGTGTGTAATTCAACTCAGGTTTATGTTGAATCCACTATGTATCCCAGGCTGGCCTTGACTTCATTATCTTTCTTCGTAAGTGTCTCAAGGGCCGTGATTACAGGGCGTGCCACCAAACTCCACTGGATTTATGACATTAATGTGCTTTGCTTTCTTTCTCTTCCTTCCTCTTTTCCTCCCTTCCTTTCTCTCTCTCTCTCTCTCTCTCTCTTTCGTTTTAAGACAGGATCTTGTTCTGTAGCCCAGGCTTGCCCAGAACATGCTAGGTAGCCTAAGCTGACTTCAAACTTTACAATCTTCCTGCTTTGGGTTTTTGAGTGCTGGGCATACAGGTGTGAACAAGCACATCCAATTTTAGAGATGATCTGTGTAGCTCAGGCAGGGTTTAGGCTCCAAATTCTACCACCTCAGCCTCCTGAGTGCTGGAATAATAATAGGCCAGCATCACCACCCCTGTCTGTATTTCTTATATATAGCTCAGGATCAATAAACCTTGCTTGTAAAGTATAATATTATGCACAGTTGAGGTTTCAAGGCCATGCATTCACTCACTACTCCGATGTTCTGTAAAAGCAGCCGTAGAGCAAGGGTCAGTGAACTAAGCATTTTGGGAAACCTCATTAACATTGAACTGTGATTTTTCAACCCCTTTTCACACGTCATGGTACTTTATTCCTTAGAGTGTTCTCAGGCATTACAAATCTAGGTAGTGGTGGCATGTGCTTCTAACCTGGCACTCAGGAGGTACAGGCAGGAAAATGGAGAGTTCAAAGCAAACCTGGGACACGGTGGATTGTAGGGCATCCTGGGCTGTAACCCGGAGATCCTGTGCCTAAAACAATGTATCAAAAGAGAACTTCCCTAGAAATATGAAAACAATTTTTAGTGCTGCCATGGGAGGGTGACATATAAAAATAGTAAGTGGGGCTTGTTTTTACCAGCTGCAGTTTGCAGACTGTTGGTGAAGCCATTTCAATTAAGTGGACAATTGCTGGCAATGGAGCAACTGGAATTATTGGTAGGCTGCAATGTCACATCTCACATTTACTAGTAAATTTTATTTGGTATGCAATAAATTATGTCTGCTGTGGATTCAAGGATCCCAGGCTCAAAGGAGAGAAGAAAGAAGGACGAAGTGGCTAGAAGTGTGTTAATAGGGCTGCGGCGTCTAGGGGGAAATCTAATAGTCTCTCCACCTTCCAAAGACCCTAGTACACCCTTAGTTAATTGTTTTTAAATGTTCATGTTTCTGGTGTTTTTTTTTTTTTTTTTCTATTTTGGTGTGACAGAGTCTTGCTATATAACCCATGCTGGCCTTGAACTTGTAGCAGTCTTCCTAAATTCTGGGATTATAGGTATGTGCCCTAACACCCACATACACTGTCTTTAACTAAAGAAAATGCTTTTCTTTCTCTTTTATTCAGTGTTACAAATTGAACCTAGGGCCTCACGCATGCTAGAGAATTGCTCTGCCACTAAGCTATGTCTCCAGCTATGTCGATCAAATGTTCTTTGTAGGCTGGTTTGAATGGATTGTAGTCTAGATTTACTAGCCAGAAAATCTTGGCCTCTTAAATGCTAGGGAAATGGAGCATGACCTTCTTCAGGGAGAAAGTTTTTCAAGGACTAGAAACTGATTTAGCAGAAGGAGGATTGCAGTATAATGGCAAAGGATCCTAGACAAAGTACCCAGATACTTGGGTATGATTCGGTTTTGTTTCAATAAAAATGGGGAAAGGAGTAGGGCTTCTATATAGCTCTATAGCTATGTCGATTCTACTTCTAAAACTCCATTATGTGCTATAGTTTAACAATTTCAGAAAGAATGATTAGACTAATTATGCAATTCATATGTACATCAATTTTCACAAAAATTTTAGTGTACATGACAGTAAACAAAAATAAAACAAAATTTAGTGTTTCAAAGCTAAGAATAGTACCATATATGTATAAAACAGATGCCAGAAAACACACATAACTGTCACACATATGTTGGATTAATGAAAGTAATGTTTTAAAGGATCCGAAATAGCTGGATATGGTTGCTTATACCTGTCATCCCGGCACTCAGAAGTTGGTGGCAGGAGGGTCAGGAATTCAAGGTCATCCTCAGCTACATAGTGAGTTTGAGGCCAGCTTGTGATCCATGAGTCCCTGTCGTAGAAAAACATACATAAATGAATGAATCTAGCCTGGGGTGGTGATACAAAGATGTAATCTCAGTTCTAGTGAGGTGGAGGCAGGCATATAAAGAACTCAAAGGCATCCTTGGCTATGCATAATTTGAAGCCACCCTAGGTTACATGAGACCTTGTTTCAAGAAACAAATTCAAAGATGCTGTGTTATTCCTCTCATATTGCTGTGATAAAATATGGTGACCAAATCAGCTTAAGGGAGAACGAGTTCTTTCTAGCTCTGGCATAATCCATCATGTCGGGGTAGTCAAGGCATTGGGACATTGAAGCAACAGGTCATATTGCATTCATAGTCAGAAACAGAGAGCGATGAAGGCTTGCTGCTGTTCAGTTCCTTGTCTCCAGCTGTACAGTCCTGGATCCCCTGCCCACGGATGCTTCTGCCTACAATTAAGAGGAATCTTTCTGAATCAGTTAACGGAATCAAGATAACTCATCACTGGCATTCCAGAAGCCCATTTCCCAGGGATTCTAGAGTCTGTCAAGTTGACAGTTAACACTGACTGTCACGGATGCATTCTGTATCAAAAATGTACATGAAGTCTGTAAAGTGATTGTAGTATCATTTATGTAATTTGATATTGTAGCCTTAATATTTTAAAAGAAAATTTCGTTCTCACAGTCTATGCTTTTATTTTGTTTTGAGAGTTAGTTACTGTTTTTTTTTTCCATATACATTTACAGACAAGCATTTTACATGTTTATACCAAGGTTACCTTTGGGCATCTTTTCAGTTTATGATTTATGTATTGCTTCCATTGCAGAATAGGCTGCTTCCAAGCCTGCTACTAGATAGCTCTCTGTGTGATCTTGAGCAAATCTTTGACTTTTGAGTATCAATTTTCTCATTTATAGACTTAAGGGTGTACTCATTGATCAGGAGGGGTTTTTTGTGGGATTAGCATTCTTTTTTTTTCCGATTACTGTTGCTCAGTATTTAGTGATTCTGTCAAAATCAAGCAAATGCATCTTGACTCTACGAGAGTAGCGCCATAGATAAAACAAAACTAATGCATCTGTCATGGATAGACAACTTGAATCACACTGGCCTGTTTGACTGTGAACTTGTTTCAGTTCTGCCCAGAATAACCATGATTAGGGAGTCTCTGTGGAGGTGGGTATAGTGCTTTGATACACAGTGGGAGAGTGATATATGTTCTTAGTCAGAAGTTCACCTGTCATTATGCTCAGTGCCATTGAGCATATGGAGATGTTTTAGATCCCCAGAGTAAATTGATCAGTTTACTGCTGTGTGATGTGGGACTGCTTTTAGTAGCTGGGAAGCCGCACGGAGTGGGATTTAATGCAGCTATATTACCATGTTCTTCCTTGGAAGCCTTTGGAAGACTTACATTGCAGAGTAGACTGAGGCACTGTGGGAACTAGGATGGCAAAATGGAACAATTTATAAGAGATGATGTTATCAGGGTTGGGGGACTAGTGCTGCCATAGGGTGCTAATGATTTTAGCTTGACGACTTGCCTATTAAGGAAAGTTTTCCAGTCGGGTTTTAGGATGGTGAAGGAAAATTATTTTCCAACATAGCCTAAACCATTTGTTTAATCTGGCATCTGTTCCTCTAATCAGCACCACAGAATTTTCCTAAAAGCTCACGAGGATCTGGAAAGATACACAGTTTTCCAGGGGTGTCCCCTGGAAATATCAAGTTGATTTTTTTTCTAGTCAGAGGGTCCTTATGAGGCTTACATCAAGTCCTAGACCTTGGGCATTGTAAAGGCAATTCAGTTTAATTCAAGAAAGATTTACTAATCACCTACTGTGTGCCAGGACAGCCCTGCTATAGATTATGCTCTCTTGGAGCACCCACTAAATATCTAGTCATCTCTTTATCTTGTTGCAGTTTTGAGAAGGAGTACAAAGAGGAAGTTCAGGGTGAAATATAGTCTGTCATATCTTTTGAGGTTCAGATTTGTGGGGTAAGAAAAAGGAACTTGACTATGACAATGTATTATCTATTGGCAAAAAGAAGCAGGAACGAAGAGAAAGAGTACCCAAGTCAAACAGCCCTGTGCTTCAGCACTTTGGTAACAGCCGTGGTAAGGAACAAGCCATTAGTAATTCTTTTTTTTTTTTTTTTCCTTTTGGTATTTAGAGACAATGACATACTATGTAGACCAGGCTGGCTGTCAACTTTTAAAATATTTTGTCTTTTGCTCGTCTGTGTGCGTGTGTGTATGTGTGTGCACATGTATGATTGTGCACTTGTTTGTGTGTATATCGACCTTATTTTTAAAATTATCATATTTTAATTTATTTGGTGTGTATGTGTGACTGTGTGTGAGCATGAGCAGGCCACAGTGCACATGAGAATATCAGAGGACAATTTCCGGACTCCATTTTCTCCTTCTACCAGTTGGGGCCCGAGGTGTGAACTCAGATCGTCACTCCTGGCAGCTCGTGTGTTTATTCACTGAGCTGTCTCACTGGACTCCACCTTAGTTTTTGAGATAGGGTCTCCCACTGGACTTGATCTTCACCAATTTCGATAGGCTGTCTGGCTGATGACTTTGAGGGGTCCTTCTCTCCCTGTCCCCTTAGATGTGAGTGCTGGAGATCCAAACTCAGGCCCTCAGGCTTGTGTGACTAGCACTTTAATAACAGAGCCATCTGTATAATCCCTGGCCTCCGACTTCTGTTTCCCTTGCTTCAGTTTCTGAAGTGTTGAGATTGCAGATCCATGGTACCATACCACGCGCCACCATGCCCTCCTTTTCCTCCTTCTGAGTTGTACTTCCCCATTTTTTCACCCTAGAGGCAAGCAGTGCCAATAGTTTGTCTGTCCTTTAAAAGAGGACTCTATTTCAGTACTTCTTTCAATTTCTTTTTCTGTAGGAATGGATTCTATCATAGGAAGGCATTGGTCTCTTTGGGACAAGCTTTCTTCAGTTTTATTTGTGGTTGAGACCAGGTATCAAGGTGTATGCCTGTAATCTCAGCACTTGGGGACTATTAAGTTTGAGGCCAACTTAGGCTACATGGTAAGATCCTAGCTTATCAAAAAAAAAAATCGCCCCTGAATGGACTGTAGACACTGTCTAAAAGCAAATAGACACTGTCCTTGCACAGACAAGGTTAAATAAAAATTTTAGAGCCATAGATATTTATTAAAGGTAAAAATAATATGCAGTGGTTTGTTGAAGAAAAGCTGCCGGATCTCTTTAACAGCTGTGTTGTAGCCCACATTGCTCTTCCTCCTTAGATTTGGTATAGTGTAGAAAATGAAAGCTTACTAACAGTTGTAGCCTTGCAGCATCTTAAGGGGTAAAGCAGGATTTTGGCTCCTCAAAAAGTCTCATAGCCAGAGCCTCGCCATGTTTAATTACCTTTGAAGGCAGTCCACTAGAAAAGGTTCCTTCTTGGGGCTGCTTTAGACTGCACCTGGCATAGTTGGCTTGCTGAGAACAGCACTACTTACAGGGTGTTAACACCACAGCTACCTGAGACTTCGGTGTTAGGCAGGGCAAGGAAGCGCTTGACCCAAAACATGAAAGCAATAATTGAGAGTTCCAACCTGTATGATATGCCATATCATTATTCTAATTAGACAGGGCAGTGGGGCAGGAGAAGTAAATAAGACTGCAGATGGAAGAAGTGCTAAAGCTATCTGTCTCATCATAGGACATGATTCTGTGTAGTGCAGCGGTTCTCAACCTTCATAATGCTGCAGCCTTTTAATACAGTTCCTCATGTTGTGGTGACCTCCAACCATAACATTATTTTCATTGCTATTTTATAACTGTTTTGCTACTGTTAAGAATTGTAATGTAAGTATCTGTGTTTTCTGATGGTCTTAAAAGTGACCTCTGTGGAAGGGTCATTCAACCCCGAAAGGGTCTCCCCCACAGATTGAGAACCACTGGGGTGTAGAAAAGTCTAGGGAATTTGCAGACGGTTACTCAAGTTAGTAAATATTGCAGAGTTGTAGGACATACATTCAGTATAAAAAAAAACCAACTGTATTTCTCTATGTTGACTTATCTGAATTTGAGTTAAGAAAAAAACACTTACAATAGCACCAAAAGAATAAAAGCTTTATAAGTGAAAATGTAAAAAAAAAATGACATTCATTAATCTACGTGTTTACGTGTGTGCATGCACACAGAAGTCAGAGGACAAGATGTGCAAGTCAGGTCTGGCCTTCTACCATGTGTGTCTTGGGGACTGAACTCAGGTCTTTAGGCCCGACAGTAAATGACATTATACACTAAGCCATCTTGGCGGCTTAATTACAAATATATTGAAAACATTCTAGTGCCTTTACTCTGAAACTTAGAAAGCATCACTGAGAGCTGTGGATAAAGTAAAGCAGTAAGAGGGCCTGCCTAGCATGAGCAAGGCCCTGGGTTTGATTCCTACCTCCACCCCCCAAAATATCATCGAAAAAGATTAAAGCTCTGATTTAAGATGGAAGGCATGAAGGAAACAAGGCCTCTAGACAATAGGTCTGACACACATTTGAACTCAGAGACTGGCAGCATGAACAAGGCTAAGCCAGATAGGATCTCAGGGCTAGGAGGAGAAATAGACACATACTCTGTCCTTAAACCAGAAACTATTTCCAATTAATAACAGTTTGAAAAGGAACAAAGGGTTTTCTCTGGTGGAGTATCACTGGGCATACAAACCACAGTTAAAGTCAGTCCAATGACCAGCAGCAGATGGCCAACACAAAGCAGATTCAATGGTAATTTTGGAGGTGTGTGTGTGTGTGTGTGTCTCACCATCTGCTTGTGATTCTTATGCTTTTTCTTTGGCTCCTTTCCCCCCCCCCCCAGTTTGTTTTGTTTTGTCCTTTTCTCCTTTGCTTTTATTGTATCTTATTTTCTTATTTTTTTTAGATGACTTTGTTTTCTAACGAGAGAAAGGAAGGGTGTGGATTTGGGATGGTGGAGAAATGGGAGGATCTGGGATGAGTTGGCGGGGGATGGGGAACATAATCAGAATACAGTGTATGAAAGAAAAGCCGTTTTCTATTTTTTTAAAAGACAATGCTGTTTTCATTCTTTCTGTCTTTCTTTCTCTTTCTTTTTTACTTTTCTGAGACAGGGTTTCTCTGTATAGCCCTAGCATTCCTGGAACTCACTCTGTAGACCAGGCTGGCCTCAGATTCAGAGATCCGCCTGCCTCTGCCTCCCAAGTGCTGGCACTAAAGGCATGTGTCACCACCACTGGGCTAAAATGGATATATTTGTTATGATGACAACAGCAACAAAAAGAATCCAATTAGAAATGATGGAAGTAGCCATGGACGGTGGTACCCACTTGCACTCAGGAGGCTGAGGCTGGAGGGTAAAGAGCTCAGGGCCATTCTCAGACACATAGTTCATTCAAGGATCCCAGGTTATTAGAGATTCTATCATCTTAAACAAAAGAACAACAACAGCACCAGTGACAACAAAGACAAAATAGGTGCAGGCAAGAGGTGGAGATACTTAACACCAAGCTCGACTACTGGATTTCCATCTCCAGGACCCATGTTAGGAAAGGAGTGAACAGAGCCATAGCTATAAGTATTCCTCTGGCCACCATGTGCATGCTGTGTCATGTGTGCACTCAGGCATACACACACATACACACACACACACACACACACACACAGTACAAACAAACAAATAAATAATAAAAATGGAAACAAACGGCAACACAGACAAACAAAAGTATGAGCAGTTGAGAGTCGTGAGATGGCTCAGTAGGAAAGGGTGTTTGTTGTCAAGACGACCTGCATTCTGTCCCTGAAACCCACATAGTAGAAGTAAAGAATCTACTGCTATGTTACTTTTGTACCCTGGAGCTTGGCTTAAAATCATTCTTTGGAGGAAATGCAAGTAAAAAACACAATAAGATATCATACCTTATTCACTAGGATGGCTATAATAACAAAACAAAATATTATTGGAGAATTTGCCCCCTCCCCCTATTTATTGTTGGGTAAATAGCATGTTTTAGCTACTTGGAAAGTTTAGCTGCTAGTCTTTGTTAGTTCTTCAAAAATGGTTAAGCAATTGACCCATAAATGAACTATTCTATTTTATTATCTGTCTATCTCTCTGTATCTACAGACACATACACACCATACACAGGCACAGACACAGACACAGACACAGACACACACACACACACACACACACACACACACACACACACACAGTAGAATTAATATCTATAATGACCAAAGTGGGAAATAACCTAAATGTCCATTAACTGAGAGTTGAATAAGTGTACAATGGAAAGCCATTTATAAAAGACATTGTTTATGATTCCTTTACTATTCAGAAAGGCAGCCTACTAGAGTATTAGCATGCTAGTGTTTGCTCAGAGTTGGACGGTTAATATGTATTGTGATTGCCAATGGGTGAGGAATATCTTGTTTGGAGTGGTGAACACTTCTTAATTACAGTATGATGGTGGTTGTACAGCTCTGTGACTATACTAAAACTCACCGACTTGTACATTGGGTGAATTTTATGCTATATAAGTAGTATCTTTGAGCTGTGTTTGGAAAAAACAGAAGTGCTTCTCTATTAAATTTAGACCTCCCTTCAGTTCTCCCTTGAATCAGACTTGCAAGTTTTTTTTTTTTTGAAAGATTCACATGTGTAGCATTGACTGTATATCCAGGGGAAGGAAGCCAAAAGAGAGAATTACTCCTTCAGTGACCAGGAACTAGAGCCCAATTTGGGACTAGCATGGGATTCTCTGGTTTCAATTTCAGGCACTCTGAAGACTCTGATGCAGGTCTCTTGCTTCAATCTGTCTGGATGTCCTTTGTTGGGGCCACGAGTGTGTTTGTTTGAAATGACCGGTTGGGAGGGAGATGCTGTATTAGTGGACCGTTCTCCTTTATTCCTTGCCTGTATCATGACTGAGATCAGGTGTTTTCCCAGTTAAGCAAGTCTCACTTCACCCTAATTAGCATCTGATGGTGTTTCGTTATAGAAGAACGGTACTATAGCCTTGTGATGTGACAACAGCCCTTTTTGTCCCTTCTCTAGGAGTCTGGAACAGCTGGTTGGGCAGTGCTAGTGAACCCCCATCCTCTCTGCTCATCTATCTACTTAATGCAAACAGCTGCTTTTTGAGTAGCGGGGAGTATACACTGGGAAATGTGTGGCATTACTCACGGGTGACAAATTTCTCTCCCCTCCCTACATTATTTTTGTCCTAGAGCAGCATGGAATTTCTCACAAGTGGCCAGCAGT
Source organism: Mus caroli (assembly GCF_978045245.1). Taxonomy (NCBI): domain Eukaryota; kingdom Metazoa; phylum Chordata; class Mammalia; order Rodentia; family Muridae; genus Mus; species Mus caroli. The sequence goes on from NW_028227260.1 coordinate 70,048,801, forward strand.
AGGTCCAACAGTACAACACCATATTAGGAACTTCACAAAAGGCCGTTCTTTGGCGAAAGGTTTTCATTAAGGACTACCCAGAAGCAGGAGGGCCACACTTCAGCTTCCAAATCTCTTTCCAGAGCCAGGCTGTCATGGAAATGCCTTTCTCTGTGAGTGGAAAAAATATGTACTATGCACGTGGTTGTGGACAGCTGGAGACTACTGCTGAATTCACTCCTCCATGATTGGTAGATGGGAGAGGACAGTGAGCAACAGTCCTGTAGAAGAGCTTGCCAGTCGCCCCTTACAATTTTCTTTAGAACAGAAAACTTGGAAACAGGAGAGTTGTAAGGCGAGTCTCTGCAGAGTTGACTTGTTGAATTTCTCTTGTCCTTGAAACCCGGGTATGGCCATCTCCTATTCAGCTGATCTGGCAAGGCCATCTCCAGAAGTGCAAGGCTGACTTTCCAATCTCTGCAGGATGGTTGTGACTGGTACTAGATGGGAAAGAAGAGTGAGTTAGGTATGCTAAGTGGCAGGCAGCTCAGCCAGGGCTTGTAGTTTCCCTGGTAAAAAGAAAGGGGAGAGAAAGCTGGGGTTTCTTGGCAGTTTGTTTGCCTTTCCTTTGTGAAAAAACAGATGCTGTTTAACCACTTTCATTCTTTCCTTTTTTTTCTTTTGAAATGAGGACCCCAGCATATTGCCCAGACTGATCTCTAGTGATCCTTTCACCTGTGTAGCATCCGGAATAGCTGGGATGTAGGGGCCATTGCACCTGACTCCCTCCTCTCCCCTGCCCTTTGTTCTTCTTCCTTCCTGTCCCTTTCCTTGCCTTCCTTTTCTGACAGTGTCTTACTGGGTAACCCAGTAATGATTTCAACTCATGATTCTTCTGGTATTACAGGCCTGTATCCCATGCCCCTTTCCCTAGTTTTTCACCAATGGGCAGTGTCTTGCCAGAATAGACTCATAGAGTGCAAAGGGTCTTTGTGAAATTTCACTAAACTCTTGCATATTTCAAATGAGGAAAGGGAAGGCCAACACATATCCCAGAGCCAGTTAAGCACAGACTCAGTACTGAACCTACTCTTTGTCCCATTGCTATGCTCTGTGTGTGACCGTCCACACTGGAAGTTCTTTACCAACCACTGTTTGCTGAGCTGCATTTTTTACTTTCAGAATTATTTTCGCCTAGTGAGAGTCTCTTCAGTGTTTCTAGCCAAGAATGCACCCCCAGTGTGGGTCTGCACACTGCATACTGCATATCTTCATAACACCACACATTTTACAGATCTGCTGGAATGAAGTAGGAGAAGGTTCAGTGAATCTGAAGATATTAAAGCTGTAGGGTTTTTTGTTTGTTTTTTGATTTTGTTTTTGTTTTTGTTGTTGATTTTTGTATGACAGAACCTGGTGTAATAGATGATCAAGAGAGCTTTTATAACTGACCACCCTCAATCTGTAAACGAGGAATAAATAATTGTAATATAGTCCAGTTAGAGTTTAAGTATATCAATGTTTGTTTTGGGTAACAAGGTAAGGGGGTGTGTTTGTGTGTGAGTGATCCTGCATGTGGATTTTAATGTAGATCAGAGTGTAAACTACCATTTGCAAAGAACTTTATACTATATGAGGTCTTTTCTTTAAGTGATGTCTTTATTTATTCCTTGAGAAATTCATACAGGGTATTTTGACATATTCTTTTTCTTGCCCCTAACTCCTCCCAGATCCTCTCCCACTTCCTTACCTACCCAGTGAATTCCTTCTTCCTGATAAGTTCATTTCACATGCATTCTTTTACTTAATCTGTGAAGGAAGTGTTATTGCCTGCAGTTCATAGATGGGGAAGCTAATGCTTTGTGAACTTCTTCAGTATGTCTTTGGGATTGCTGCACTAGTCAGTATCAGGTTTCTTTTGTTTGTTTGTTTGTTTTTTCTTTTTGCACTTCCACAGTGTGCAAACTGTTCAGTGTTTGGGGACTGACATATATTGGTTGAAATCAGTTATATCTTTAGATGAACTTGTAGCTATACTGATGCCATACATAACAGTGACTCATAAAACTAAAGATATCAGGGTGTTGGGATGTAGTTCGGTGGTGGAGCACAAGCCTAGCATGCATGAGGCCCCGCGTGCTATCACCAGCACTGCACAAAGCCTACTTTCTTTATAGTATTTTTCAGTTCAGCAGAGTTTCACCTACCATCTTAGAGTCCCATGAGTTAGTCAGGCAGGACATTATGTTGTTGCACAGGTAAAGTAACCCAGAGCACGCAAAAGTTCCTGTTTTATTGATGATGAAATTGAAGTCCAGTCATTTGCTCAGAGTTACTCAAGGCAGCAGTCTGGGCTGTGAACCCTAATTGGGATTCTGAGGGCTCTATTATTTTTTTTTCCTTCTAAGTCACCCAGTGTTAGGAGTCAGCTGTCATGCCTTGTTTGGATCTGTGACATCTTTGTCTCTGTCCTGTATACCTTGTTATTGCAGTTGCTTGATTCCCTCAGGTCTCTCTGACCTTCCTTCACTCTCAGTCTTCTGCTCCTTGAGCCCAGTCTCCTATTACCATCTCCTTATGGAGCTTGCACACTTCCAGCACCCCTATCAGGGTCCTAAGCTTCCCCTTGATGCAAGACCCTAGGAGCCCCTTCAGGTACCTTGCCTTACTGTGCCTTGGTTTTTCATTTGCTCTCTTAGCCAACCGACAATTTATCTGCTTCACTTCAAACAGTGATTTCAATCAAGTCTTTCAGATCCATCACTGTCACATGACAGGCAGCATCCATTCAAAGAGGTCACAAGTAGCTGCAAGGAGAGAGGGATTTAGGGCTATTCCTTTGCTTCCCTCTTACCCATGTGCCTTCAATCAGTTCCTGCTTCCTTGGCAGTAGGGGGATAATTGGCATGGTTTTGTAGCAGTGCCCCATTATAGGGATTTCCACTGCAGTAGGCAGCTTTGTACTAGCTAGCCTATGCCTGGCACCATTACTGAGGCAATTGTTGCTTTTGGGTCAGGTCTAACAAGTCCAGCAAGATCTGGCTGATTAAAGCATTCAGTTGCCCACTGGGCAAGGCAGCACTTGCTTGGTTGGTCTTCATTCCAGGGAGAATTTTGAAGTGTGTGTGTGTGTGTGTGTGTGTGTGTGTGTGTGTGTGTGTGTGTTCTTTAAGGAGTTAACTCTTCTTGGTAATGTGTGGACCTCCAGTAGCCTCTGGCTATTCTGGAAATTTCTGATCAGTTGTGTTACACAGGTTTCTCATGACATGCATCTGCGTTTATGAGCCAAGCAAGAGTTAATAACATAATGTTCATTTTTTCTTTTTAATTAACATGTAGTAACTCTATTATGGGCTACAGTGTGATAGTTCACTCCATAGATACAATACACACTGATCAAATAACAGTAAGTTTCATTGTCTTACAATGTTTGATATTTGTAGACACTAAGTTCTTTCTCGAGTTCTTTATAACATATATAATTACATTGTGAACTTTAGTCACCCTAATATTCTGTAGAACAACACTTATTGCTCTTGTCTATATTTTGGTGCCCATCATTTGATTTCCCTCCATTTTCCTTCCCCTTATCCCCTTTCAGTCTCTAGTACTTGGTATTCTGCCTCCTTCAGTTTGAGGTAAACTTTTTCGCTTTCACAGATAAACAAGAACCTGCTGTGTTCATTTTCCTGTTCATGACTTATTTCATGCAGTATACTGTCTGTCCTCCAGTTCCATTAATTTTCTCACAAATGATAGTGCTTTGTCTTTTATGCCTGAATCCATTGCATGCAATTTTCTTAATATCCTGGTGTTTAAAGCCAGGTATGGTGGTTCATGGCTACAGTTCTAGCACCAGAGAGGCTAGAGGATTGCATCAAGTTGGAGGCCAGTCTGGGCTACATAGTGAGTTTCAGTCCAGCCAGCACTATGTAGCAAGAACAAGACAAAAATCTAGAAAAATGTTAATGAAAAATTCTCTCATCCTCCTGGCAAAAAAAGAGAAATGTACCATTGCTGTCATTAGCTTTGAAATGCTCTGTAAAGTTTTCCTTTGAAGATAATTGGTGGAGGGAAACTCTGTAGTCTTGCATTGTTCCTCGTTTGCTCTTTATTGAAAGTTCTAGAACTAAAGGAAGATGGGGAGCTCCTTTGTCTCTCTCTGTACTAAAGCAGGGGTCAGCATCTTACCCAACACTCATTTTTATAATAATATCTACTTTTTAAAGAAAATAATCATAATGCATAAGCCCACCCCTTTGATTTGATATATTCAATGGTTGGTGTGGCAGATGGCAGAATTAGTTCATTGAATCCGGGAAACAGTAGCACTCACAAGACTGAAATAAACAGAGCAATGCTGATTGGCTGTGGTTGGCTCTGGCAAGGCATCTCATTCCTTGACTGTGTCTGGCGTTGGCTGGGCTTGTGTAGTGAGGTGTGCAAGGAAGTGCTTCTGGAAATAGCCTACTTCCTCATACTGTATGAATGCTTGGTATCCAGATGGCACTCTGAGGTGACTTGCCACTTGAATGGGCAAAGGGTTGTTTTCTTAGTTCCCACCCTGGGGTATAACACAGTGTCAGTTCTCAGTTCTGATCTAGGAGTTTTGCTTTCTCAGATGCCCACTCAAAATCACAATAGTTCAATGGTTCTCTAGTATAAAGTTCTTTTCTTTTCTTTTCTTTTCTTTTCTTTTCTTTTCTTTTCTTTTCTTTTCTTTTCTTTTCTTTTCTTTTCTTTTCTTTTCTCTTCTCTTCTCTCCTCTCCTCTCCTCTCCTCTCCTCTCCTCTCCTCTCCTCTCCTCTCCTCTCCTCTCCTCTCCTCTCCTCTCCTCTCCTCTCCTCTCCTCCCCTCCCCTCCCCTCCCCTCCCCTCCCCTCCCCTCCCCTCCCCTCCCCTCCCCTCCCCTCCCCTCCCCTCCCCTCCCTCTTTCTTTCTTTCTTCCTCATCATTCTCTTCTTCATCTTTCTTCTCCTTCTTCCTTTCAGTTTGGACATAGTTTAGTTATGTTGTCTAGGCTCATCCCAAATTTTTAGTCCTCTTGCCTATTATGTTCTGTCTTTGGGTATTTTGGATCATTTATGAAGGTCCTTTTGTGTGTATCTATTGCTTTGGAACTCTGAGCTCTGAGATGAACTTTTCAGTTGAGGTGATTTAGACTGGTCTTAGAAAAAGACAAGGTGTCGATGTTACACTCTCTCTTTGTCATAAGGTAACAGGGGCTCATTTCTCTCTTTGATAAGTTTGTGAATTTCTTGTTCATTAAAGGGGCCAGAGAGCAGTTCCCTTTATAGTCAACAATGATGTAATATACTAAGCAATGAAGGAGATGGGACAGGAACCACAGAAGTCACCACAGGGCACACTGCCCGGGCAGGCTGTTTGCAACTGGCTAGATACTATTTCACTGAAGCCTAAAGAAAAGGAATGGTGTGAATAACCTTTTAGTTTCTTCAGTTCCTATATATTCTTTGTGTTTGATTGTATGATTTTTATTTTTTATTTTTATTTCAGTGGCATTATTTTGGGATGATTTGATGAGGATTTTTTTCCCTTGAAGTGTGTGGCAACTTATGTGATTTCTGATAACTTTACCAAAATGAAGTGAGCTGGACTCTAAAGCTCAGCTTGAGAGAGTAATCACAGGTTCTCCTTTGTAAGCAGGTCAGAGAGAATATAAAACTGACTTTTAGAAGAGGTTCAGAGAGGTGCTTGTGGGTGTGTGGATGGCGGGAGTCTCCCTCAGTTGTTTCCTATCTTTTTTTTTTTTTTTTTTGAGACAGTGTTTTTCCTTGAACCTGGAAAGCTTCTGTTTGGAGTTAACCTTTGTTTTGCTGTCTTGAGACAGAGTCTAAGACATGCCAGGTAGGCCTGGACCTGTCTGAGGGTGAGGATGCAGCCTCATATATTTGGCTAGGCTCACTTCCCCTCCCCGCCCCCAGCACTGTGGTTACAGATGTGTGCTACGATGCCAAGGCTTTGCATGAATACTGGGGATGCAAAGTCAGGTTTTCATGTTTGCATGGTAAGCACTTTATCCACGGGAATGCTTACCTATTCTCTACCACTTTCTTAAAGTCTCAATTTTCTCAACTTTATGGAGACTGTAGTGCCAACTTCAGTCACTGAATATATGCATAAGACAATGTAGTTGAAAATAATACCCTCCCCCCCACACCATGCATGTCTGCAGTGCTGGGGACTGAATCCAGAGCTGTATACATGCTAAGCAAGTGTTGATCTTTATCATCAGAGTTAAAAATTCTTAATAAACGATTTAAGTACTTACACGTATATTCATGGTAGTATTTATGTGATAAACTTACATGGGTAGTATCGGTAACTTGGCTGGAGTTATATGTGCATCTTTCTTTGAAAATTCCAGAGTGCCTTTTAGGAAGTGACAAGCAAAGGAACATGAGTATAAATATCATCCTGCCATAGGGCCCTATGAGAAATTGAGGGACAGTAAAGTAGGAGCTGATAAGAGAGCCGTTCTAGGTCACCATATCTGAGCAGCCACATTCTCACACAAGGTATTGCTGTGTCCTCTTCCCTGAGACACGTCCCCCTCCCACCATTTGTAGTGTGCTAGTATTTCAGTGTGATACTGAAGAAGGGGACAATCTTTGGATGCTGACAAAGTTCCTAACGCCGTTCCTGGTCCTCAGCGTTCTTTATTTGATTTGAATGCATTAGAGAACCTTCTTTTTCTAGGCTATGGATTGAGGCTGCCAAACAGTTAAGTGTCTTTTGAAAGGATCCACAGAGGCAGTGGCCATGTTCATAACAGGATTGGGTTGTCTGCTTTGCATCTTACCCACCATCCTTCCTTGTCTAGGCTTTTGTTCCTGTCACTTCATAAGAGGGGTTTCCTTCCCCCTTATCAGCTGATGGCCTGCTTCCTCTTAAATAGGGAGATTGACTTAAGAATGGCATGTAGTAATTCACACTACACTGTTTTACCTTGGATTGTTTAGCTACTGAAAGAAATAGTAACAATCCATTCACAGTATTTTTGTTGTGGTTGTTAGAGAAAAAATTCTAGTAAACCCAGGAATAGATGAACAGGACGAAAAGGAAGGAAAGAAATCACATAAAAAAATTTGCTTACTGCAGCAGAGCTGAAGTTGGACCAAAGTGCCTGGGTGTGGGCAGGGAAGGATAGGCAGATGTGGTGTGGGTTTTCCAAACAGATGGGGTTGGCTAGCAGGAACTAATATTCGTATTAGTGTGTGCTGTCGGTGTACAGGGGATGAAACCTTCCCTAGAATAGAGTCCTTAAATCTATGTACACTCTCCAAGGGCATCATATTGATTATCTTGCAGTTGCTTTTTCCTAATAAAGCCATAGGGCCGAGCTAGTAAACACTTATTGCAATGTTCAGAGAACTCCTCTCAAAGAATAGATTGATACTGTCTCTAGAAAGCTGGCTATGTCTTTAACCTTTTACTATGCCCTAGTTGTTATAGAAGTCATTTTGAACCGCAGAAGAGATTCATACATATGATCTTCTATGCATTAGACCTAAACAAGTTAGAGAGGAAAAACTTCACTATGACTGAAGTCTATTTCACTTTCTTGTCTTTCCCTTTGCTTCTTGTTTGGCTTAGAGTTATTGCAGCAGCAGACCTTTCTAATGGCTGGCTGCAGTGACCAAGATGTAACTGTAAACCAGGAATACTCATTCCTAGTCTAGATTCAGAAATCCTCCAAAAGGTTAATATTGGACAGTAAAGGAAACACTTCCAAATGAAAGTCTGTACTAGATTTCCACCTTCTCTCCTTTCAGGCCTCAAGTACATTGTTTAGATGGGACCCTCGTTTGCCTTTGTTTGAACCATGTTAAATTCTTTGAAGTTTATGAAACAGTCTTTTTCACTCTCAATGATGACATGGACAGGAAAGAGGCTATGTTAAATAGTGTCTGATAAATAGTTGTCTTTTTTCATGAATCAGAGTCTCATCTTAGCCCAGGCTCGTCTGGAACTCACTTTATAGCCATGAATCTCCTTGAACTCCTGATCCTTGTGGCTCCATCTCTTATGTTCTGGGTTGTAGGTGTGTACCATGAAGCCCAACTCTGTTTGTTTGCTTGTTTGTTTTTGAAATGGGGGTTCACTGTGTAGCTTAGGCTGCCATCAGTTTGTCGATCTTCCTGCCTTTAGAGTGCTGGAATTGTAAGCATGGGCTTTTGCCTCTCTCTCTCTCTCTCTCTCTCTCTCTCTCTCTGTATGTACCCTGGAACTGGCAGTTGTGAATTGTCATGTGGGCGCTGAGAATTGAATCCAGGACCTCTGGAAGAGCAGCCAGTGCTCTTAACTCCTGAGCCACCTCTCCAGCCCTATCTGGATTTTTTTTTTTTTTTTTTTTTTGCCTTCCTGAAATACCTTCAATTGTCTCAGGACATTCTGAATGTTGTCCTGAGCATTCCAGGACATTGCTGTCACATTTTTAAAGTTTATAATACTCTACTTAGTGATGGTTGTCATTTTTGTTGCACCTCTAGTGTTTAGAATCAGTCCATATCTCCTTTTCCCCCCCTGGGTTGTAGATAATCAAATGTTCTCATGGAATACTGTATTACACTCATGGAGAACATCCAGCGTGAGCTGTGGCTTAACAGGGAGAGTACTTAGATCATTGCTAGCCATGTTCCTACATCATCATCATCATCATTCCTACATCATCATCATCATCATCAGCAGCAGCAGCAGCAGCAGCAAATGATGATAATGAAGCAGTAGTGGTGGCCATGGCAGCAATGATGATGTGGTCATACATGCCTGTAATCCCAGCACTTAGGACAAAGAGAGGCTGAGAGAAGAGAGTCATTGAGATTGTGAGTTTCAGGCCATTCTGAGTTTCACAGCAATATTCTGTCTCAGAAACAACAAATCTCCCTGAGAATCGAATGAGATAATAAAATAGAAAATTCTTAAGTTCTTTTGATAAGTTGAGAGTGGTGGCACTTTTTGGATGGTGACAGATGGATCAGGAGTTTCAAGGTCATCCTTGTCTAGTGATTCTGAGACAAGTCTGAATGCATGAGACATCATGTACACATTTGGAGATCAATTTTGTGAACCACAATAATGTGGTTCAGTGGTAGAGCATCTAGCAGGAACAAAGTTCAGGATTTGGTCCCTAGTTCAAAAACTAAAGAAGGAAAGTGAGATTTCTAAATCTCACCATATAGAATAATAACTGGGAATCTTGAGGTTGGTTCTTCAAAGAAATTTCTAAATAGTTGAAGCTGTTCTAAGACTGGCTCTTAATAGATAACTGATGTATGCTGTTTCTACCTCTTAAAGCTTTTGAAACAGCTAGCATGCCTGCCAATAATCCCAGAACTGTAGAGGCCTAGGGAAAGGATCATGTGTAACTTTAATTTTTTCAAATCCTATTTTTAATGATGGCTCTTAAATGCTTTAACTTCCCTTGTAGCCCACCACCCACCAGAGGTAGTGGAAAAGAAAGGATGGGGTGGGGCGTGGACCTTTTTAGAATGGTTCTTTGGAGCAACAGTCTGTATTGTCTGGAAATCAGCAGTTCAGTTCACAGGTTAGCGGTCAGAGGTAGCTTGGTCCATTCACAAGCATTTCATGGATAAACTTAGGAAATAGGAAATAACAAACCTTTAGAAGTAGAAACTAGAGCCGGGTGTGGTGGTGCAAGCCTTTAATCCCAGCACTCAGGAGGCAGAGGCGGGCGGATTTCTGAGTTCGAGGCCAGCCTGGTCTACAAAGTGAGTTCCAGGACAGCCAGGGCTATACAGAGAAATACAGAGAAACCCTGTCTCGAAAAACCAAAAAAAAAAAAAAAAAAAAAAAAAAAAGTAGAAACTAGACTTGAAGAAGAAACCTAGAAACAAAATTTTGATAAGGAAGTGACAATCAAGAATAAACTGAAACAGGAAAGGAAACTTGAAATATCTGGGGATAAAAGCTGATTTAAGATTTGCAAAGCATGGACCGTTGGAGCCATTTTATGTAGGGGTCAAGAGTACTATGCACCTGAACATTCCACACATCCATGATAGTCTGACGTGTTTGATGGAGTCACAGTAATGGGACTGAGTCATCTTCAACAATCTAAGGAGGCAGGCAGAACATTTTTTTTCAAAGATATATTTTGTGTATGAGTGTTCTAACTGCATGCATACCTGCATGTCAGAAGAGGGCACCAGATATCACAAATGTGATATCACAACAGATGGTTGTGAGCCACCATGTGGTTGCTGGGAACTGAACTTAGGACCTCTAGAAGAGCAGCCAGTGCTCTTAACCACTGAGCCATCTCTCCAGCCCCAGAAAATTCTTAAATATAAGTTATCTACTTCATACTTGAACAGTTGAATTATAACATTTTCAGTGTTTAAAGGCATAACATTTATTTAAACTGGAAATTAGCATAAATTATCTGATAATCCAGAGCAAAGGAGGGCATTACTTCATTAACTAGTATAATACCAAAAGATTATTACTGTTTTGCCATTAGGTAGTTTTATATTCTTATGTGTAATTTATATGTAAAAGGTCATAGACAAGGTGCTGTTTTGCCAAATCTGTAGTGTCATTTCGAGATTAATACCTTATTCTGACCTTTTCTGTAATGCCACCAAACATGATATTTTTATGACTATATGTATATCTTATTTTCAGTGATGGGGATTTAACCCAGGACCTAGTATATTTGACCCAAGCACTGTACCAGAGAACAGCATCACCAGCCTTTGAAATCTTTAAATTCTACAGGTCTTCCCTGTAGTTTTGTTTCATCATATATACAGTGAGATAAAGTATTTTTGTTCCCGTTTATAGGTGGAAACCCTGAGGGTTATGACAAGATCAATGACAATATATTGATGTAAATAAAAGGCAATGGATTTAAAGTAAACCTACAGTAGATCTTTTCACTCTAAAGCAGTGTTTCTCAATTTTTCAAATGCTGTGTCCCTTTAATACAGTTCATGTTGTACTGACCCATTGGCCTTTCTTCTAGGATGGGATGGTATTCTGGGCTCAGAAGCCCAGAAACCACACAGTTCTGAGGTGAGACAGTGTTCTAAGGGAAAGGCCTCCTGAGACATGGGAGCCCAGGAACCACATAGCTCTGAGAGGAAGCCTCCTCAGTAGAGGCGTTGCAGGTCTCAGGGGCCTTAGCCACACTCCTTCTCTTCACTTTTTCCCTTCTTCTCTTCATTGCTTCCTGTCTTCTTCCAATGAGTCACACCAGCCAGCAAATCTCATAAAAAAGATTGGAGAGTCCAGGGAGATGAAGGACGAATCTAGGAATTGCTGGCTATGCTCCTGGGAGGGAGCAGACAACAGGGAGTTGGACAAAGCACAGTGTTTATTATAGGAGTTCTTGGGGGTGGAGCTTTCTAGGGTGAGGCTTTCTAAGGTGAGGAGTTCTAAGGATTCTTTTGGTTTTTTTATTTAAAATCTTCGTATTCTTTTTTTTATATATATTTTTTATTACATATTTTCCTCAATTACATTTCCAATGCTATCCCAAAAGTCCCCCACACCCTCCCCCCCCCCCACTTCCCTACCCACCCATTCCCACTTTTGGGTCCTGGTGTTCCCCTGTACTGGGGCATATAAAGTTTGCATGTCCAATGGCCTCTCTTTCCAGTGATGGCCGACTTTTGATACATATGCAGCTAGAGTCAAGAGCTCCGGGGTACTGGTTAGTTCAGGAGTTCTAAGTTTCTAAGGATTTCAGGTCCTGAGCTTGGGGAAGCTCAGGGATTGGTGAGTTTTCCTGTTCAGGGATTGGTGGCTTTTCTTCAGACTTTTTCACCTAAAGTTAGTATAATCTGGGAAGGGTCCTGCTGAGGGACTGGAAATGACCTCTGTGACAGTTATGACAGTTAGGGCGGTCTGGGGGATGGACACGGCTGCTGGAGCTCCTCAGGCGGGGGCCTGGCCACTTTCCTGCCTTGAGCAGGCACAGAGTTTATAAAGTATATACAGTTTACAAAGTCGACAAAGTTTACAAAGGGGACCCACTGCAGGGAAAGACTTTCCTGCCATTTGAGTGGCGTGATTACCTAACAACTCCTAACCATAAAATTAATTTTGTTCTTCCTTTATACCTGTAATTTTGCTAGTTATGAATTGTAATGTAAATATCTGGTATGCAACCCTCAAAGCGGTCACAACCCTCAGGCTGAAAACTGCTGCTCTAAAGCTTTTGTTTTCTCCAGGTCTTCCATATAGGTACCATCATTCATCCTTGTATTTTGGAACAGTTCTGGAAGCAGCTAGGGCATATAGACATCATCACCTCTTATTCCCATTTTACCATATGAATTAATTGAAGTGAAAAATGTCAAGTGACTAGCTCAAGGGACACTGATGACCAGTATAAGAGAAAAACATTTCATATGGAATAATGGGCTAGATGATGGATAAATAAGTGCTGCATTTGTATTTATGTAGCATTTGGCATTTTAGTGTAAATAGTGTACATCAGCTCTATGATCATGTTTGCATCAATTAATTCCTTTTAATTTATTTAAATTGTATGTGTGTGTGTGTGTGTGTGTGTTTGCATGCTTACACACACTGGCTAGTCTTAATGTCAGCTCGACACAAGCTAAAGTCATCAGAAAAGAAGGAGCCTCAATTGAGAAAATGCCTCCGTAAGATCAGTCTGTAGGCAAGCCTAAAGGGAATTATCCTAATTAGTGATTGATGGGGAGAACCCAGACCATTGTGGGTGGTGCTATCCCTGGCTGGTGGTTCAGGATTCAATAAGAAAGCAGGCAGAGTAAGCCACAATGAGCAGTAAGCAGCATCCTTCTGTGGCCTCTTCATCCGCTCCTGCCTCCAGGTTCCTGCCCTGTTTGAGTTCCTGTCCTGACTTCCTTCAGTGATTAACAGTGAAGTGGAAGCATAAGCCAAACAAATTCTGCCCTCCCCAACTTGCTTTTGGTCATGGTGTTTCATTACAGCAACAGCAACCCTGACTAAGACAGTATGTGCTTGTGTGTGTGTGTGTGTGTGTGTGTGTGTGTGTGTGTGTGTGTGTGCTGATGCTTATGGAGGCCAGAAAAGTTCATTCTCTAGAACTGGACTTACAGGAGGTTGTGAACCACTCTATGTGGGTACTTTAAATTTAACTGAGGCCCTCCACAAGAACAGCACACAGTCATCACCACTGAGCTCTCTCTCTAGTCCCACCAGTACGTTTTTTAATGATGGTAAAAACCACTTTAAATTTTGTACTTTGACCGTTTTTCAAGTGTACAGTTCAGCAGGGATATGTATACTTAGTCCTCTCACCATTTCCATTTTACAGTAATGAAATGTTTTCCCTCTTAATATTAATTCTCTCCCCCAGACCTTTTCAAGCTTCTTTCTACTTTCCACTTATATTGTTTTGGCTCTTTTATTTACTTTATATGAGTGGAATACAATATTTGTCCTTATGACTGGCTCATGCTGCTTAGCATAAGGTCTTCAAAGTTCATTCATGTTATAGTGCATGTCAAAATTTCATTCAGTTTAAAGGCTGCATCTATCCTTTGCTTATTGGCTCGTTCATCAGTGGACATTTGGGTTGTTTTTACCTTTTAGTGATTGTGATTGGATTCATGCTACAATGAACATTGCTATGCAATCACGCCTCTGAAGTTTAGGTTCAAATTCCATTGCCTATATAACACGAAGTGGATTACCTAATAGTTGTATTTAAAAATTTTAAGTAAACATGGTACTATTTTCCATAATCGCTGTACCATTTTGACACCTCAGGGCAATTTTAAAAAAATTGCTGATTTGTTACTTGTACGATAAGTAAGTCATTTGGCTTCTTTATCTGTACAAAAGCTTAATGATACCAGTCTTCTCTATCCCAGACAAACTGCTGTGGGAACTTGCAGAATGGTGCCAACTGTGCTTTGTTATGTGTGCCTCCTGTGTGATGCTCCGCTCAAGGAAACTGCTGAAAAGTGAAGTTCTGGGGAAAATAGGCATTTTCCATGAACCTTGGTGGTATGCAGCTGCCCCATTTGATCAGGAACTTCCTGGCCCACTAAGAAGTGTGTAACATGCAGTACCTAGAGCTTAGACTTCAGAATGCTGCCTCTGTTGGGATTAATCATTGCTCCTTTGATTTGTTTTGCTGAGTTCAGGATCACACACCAGGTACTCAAGAAAGAGCCAGTTGGCACTTTTCTGTGAGTGTCCACAGCAGTACATCTGTGATAGGGAACTCTTTATTTAAAAAAAAAAAAGTATTTATTTAGATCTGCCATAAGGCCTTACTAATGTAAGCCCAAGCTGGTCTTAATCTACTGGAGCTTCTGCCCACATTGTGGGTACTGAGATGACAGGCGTACTGCAGCCTCACCCAGCTCAGTTTATTTATTTGTTTTAAGTTGAAAGGCATAGTTTCTCTTGATTCGGTTACTAAATAAGATGCTCCCCGACCCCGCCTAGATTTTTGCAGATTGGAAATGGACTATCATTTCAACATCAACACCTTTGAAAAGAAAACATACTTACATATGTAAAACAATGCTGATCTGGAGGGAAGAGTAGCAATTTTAAAAAGGCTCCTGGCTGTCGCATATAGCTGTAATAAGCACTATAGTTCCCTAAGAACGTTTCTTACTGGGAGTTTTGTTTCCCTGATTTTATTTTATTTTATTTTATTTTATTTTATTTTATTTTATTTTATTTTATTTTATCAGATAGTGTCTTACTACATAGCCCATGCTATCTTTAATTTTATAGAAATCTTCCTGTCTCTGTCTCCCGTGTTACTGCTATGCATGGCCAGGTAAGTGTTTTTGGCTGAGTCCTGGGGATAGAACTCAGGGCCTCCTGCAGGCTAGATGAACACTATCACTGTGGTGGTCCATTTGGAGCCCTATTTGAGGGTGTTTCATTGGACTTTTCAATGTGCCTCTCTGCTTTAGGGATGATTCTGTGCCCCTCTTGGGTTCTGTATTTGGATTCTGAGGCTTGTGGTCTCAAGACTTTCAAAACAAACCTGCAGAGCATAGATACCTCTAATGGAGAGTGGTTTGCTGAAGTGTGCGGACCTGAAACCTTTGAAACTAGGTTTCTTTCCTCCAAAGTGCACAGCCATGCTCACTGTGTCTTTAGCTTTTATTTTTTCCATTGTCTTCTCACCTCCTTGTCTATCATTTGGTGGAGGCTTTGGAAAATTTCAATCCTGTGGGCCACCGCCTTTCTTTTGAGGCAGGCTGCCTCTGATGCTCCTGTACAATTACAATCCTTTACTAGGCACTCTATAATTTATGATTAGCTGTTTTGGTTGCTTTATCACAGAGGAAAAGTGTATATGGTGTTGGTGGTCAATTATCAGTTTCAGAAAGTCCTCCTGGTCACGTGTGGAATCTGTCTCGTCCCTTTTCATTATGAAAATGAATGGATTCATTTGCAACTTTGTCAGCATGCCTCTGGACATCATGCCAGACTTATTTCTAGTTTGTTGTTTTGATTTGATTAGCATGTGCTTTGTGATATGTAGTACCACCTGTGAGTCTTCCTGGGCTGTTCAATGAGAACAGACCACCAAGCCGGTCCACATAAGATAGGTGAAGGGATTAACTTACACTTGGGCTTTAATTATTACATCCACTCTGGCATTTAGTCATTTCCTTTTTTTCTGCTTTGAGTAAAAACCCAGCTCAGCATTTTCCTCACATCCCACTGACTTCCTTATTTTGGTTTCTGGTATTGCTAGCCAGACGTGAAACTTCAAAGACAGCCTGTTCATTTGTCTTCCCCTCTGCTGTCCCTCCCTACTTCCTTCCTGCCTTTTGCCCTGACATCTCACACGCAGTAGACGGTCACATCTGCGAGGGTTCCCTTCAGCACTGTGTCTTTTGCAATTACTGCAATTTTTCTCTTGCCCACTTGTCTCCTGCTGCTTTTCAAACCCTGCTTACTTTTATCTGAGAAAATAGTAGTTCCCTACTATTTTCCCCTTTAAGTTCATGTAGATGAAGTGCTCCAAATGGAAACACTCAGTAAGCAACCCCCAGAAATACTCCATGACTCCTCACGCCATGGCCTTCTTTAGGAAAGCACTTGTTCCAGCTTCATGGTTTTCCACCATAAGTCCCCCTCCTCTGCAGTTATAGTTGAAAATTTTGAATACACTAAAAACTGGAGAGAAAATGAAAATTACCCTGTGTGTACCCATATCCAATGTCAACAATAAACTACTTTATGGCTATCCTGTTTTATTGATAGCTATTGCCCTGTTCCTTCCCTCTTGGGTTTGGATTAATTTGAAGCAATTCTCAGATATCCTATTATTTAATTTCTAAGTACTTTCCATTAAATGTATTTGTTCATATATGTGTGTATTTCCGGGGACCAAATCCAAGGCCTGGTGCATGCTAGGCAAGAAGTCTGTCTCCGAGTGCCACTCACAGCTCTGAAAGTGATTTTTATGCTATTAAATTGTAGCAATGCTATCATAGTGACTAATGTTGGCTACTTTGGAAATGAACATTGAGAGACATCTTGGAAAACAGTCAGAGCTGATGATCTCACTTGGGGTGGGGAAAGCACAATTGGGCATCTATCATCAACAGGGATCATACATGTTCATAAGAGTGTAAGTCAGTGGTAGAATGCTTTGTCATTGGTGGTGCAGTAGAAGATTGAGCCCAGCACAGTCACCACCATCCTGGAGGTGTGAATCTGAATCCTTGACAACAGCTTACCCAGTTCATTCCGTGCTGATGGTCAAACCCATGGCTTCTTACATGCTAGAGAATTGCTCTACTAACTGACCTTCCTCCCCTGGCCTGTCTCCGTGTTGGAATTCTTGCTTCTCAGCTGGTGCTGGGCTTCAATGAGGCCCCTAAACGAGTGGCTACTTCCCACCCCCCAACCTTCCTGTGTTTTTACCTTGCTTCATTCAGTGTCTGTGCTGTTTGATGCTTTTTCATGAAGATTTGTAAAGATGTCATTGTTTGCTCTAGGCCAAGAAGGCACCAACAGATCAAAGAAAGATTTCATCCAAGTCCAGCTTGGAGAACCAATGAATTTATTCAGGTTACTCCTAGGAGTATGTGAGGGGTTATTTACAAGAACCAGAGTAACTCAAAGGAATTTATAGTCACCTTTATATTCTCTCCAGGACCACTGATTCTGGGGTCAGCAGGGAGAGGTGACTAGCTTCTCAGGTCAGAGTCTGGTTCCTCAGCATGCTCTCCTTCTAGAAAATGATAATTCTCTCACCAGGGACCTAGCTTTCAACAATATTCTTCTGCTTGTCTCATTGCCATGACTGTGAGCCAGTGTATTTTGTAGGTCACCACAGAAACTCTGCTCCAGACTGGCATGATGGTCATGTCACATATGAAGTTAAATAGCTCCACTACAACAATCTGCTGGGCATGTGTGACACCTCTGCCATTTCCCCTTGAACACTTTACAGTTTTAGCTCTTATGTCTTTGATAATCTTTCTTTCAGCAGCGCTGAGGATCATAGGCAGAGTTTCACATGTGCTAGGCAAATGCTCTACCCGTGAGTTGTACTGCCAGCTCCCTTGAACCATCTGAATTGTTATTATTATTTTTGCATATGGTAAGGCTTCATTTTCATTGCTTGGCACATAGATGGCCAGTTTTTTCCAGTACCACTTTTTGGGAAGATTGCCTTTTCCCCATTAGATGGTCTTGGGCTATTTGTTGGGAACTAATTAGCCATACTCTGTGGTTTGTTCCATTTGTTTATGTGTCTGTCTTTATGCCAGCACCACATTGTTCTGATTAGCGTAGCCTTTTAGTAAGTTTTGAAACCAGAAGTGTGATTCCTCCAATTTTGTTCTTCTCTTTTTTCCAAGGTTGTTTTGTTTAGTTAGCGTCTCTTGAGATTACATGTGAAGTTTAGAACTTTTCCTATTTCTGAGAAAAGCACTTAGGGCTTGTAGTGAATCTAGATTGTGTTGGGTGTTGTCCTTCTACAATATTACTTCTAATCTTTAGTTTCTTAAAGTGTGCCATGTGTTTAATTTCTTAAAGCACTGTTTTGTGTTTTCTCTTAAATGTATTTTTATATCCTACTTTAAACTTACTTGTTTTTTGTTTAAGGCTGTACTAAATGAAATTATTTTCTTTATTATTAAAAGGTTTCAGGTTTGGAATTCAATGTGGACATCGAGGATGATTGTTCTCTTGGGTAAGACATTTATTAGGAGAGTTATTAATGCTGCAGACGGGCAGAGAGCAGCATGGTGCCCATGTGGAAGAGGGAGAGTCCCTTACAGGTTTCAGAGAAAGCAGGATGGTTCTATGCCATGTGATTTATGAGTAGCCTGTTGTGTGTGTTTGGAATCAGGCTGTCTTTGAATTAGCTAGGAGGGTAGGAAGGGCAAGAATATGGAAAAACCCGTTATGTCATTATTAATTTACTTTTATTTTATAGGTATGAACATTTGCATGACTGTGCACTTTGTGCTTGACTGGCGTCTCGGAAGCCCAAAAGAGGGATTCCAAGCCCCTTAATGGAGTTACAGATGGCTGTGAGCTGCCATGTAGCTGATGGGACCCTACCTAACTGGCTCCCCAGAAAGAGCAGTAGGGATCCTTAACTGCCAAGTAGTGTCTTCAGCTCTGAAAATAAAATAAGTTACTCTAGTTCTGGGACTCAGATTGCTATAGTTTGGAAATTATCATGCTTCAAACAAAATGGGGGAGCTTTTCAAAGTGGGTGTGGCTCCAGCTAACATTTACCTTTTTGGATTGCTTGTCACTGATACAGAGAATTGTAACTGATTTTTACATATCCACATAGTTTCTCCTAAGTGATTCTAAATCTAGTATATTGACAGTGAAGAGTCATCATGTCCTATCCTCATTGTCTGTAAGTGTATTAAACATTAAAATTTACCTTTATTATTTTCTCTTTGTGGTGCTAAGGCCTTGGTTATGCTAGATAAGTACTGGATCAACGAGCTCCACATCTAGTCCCTAATTCCAAAGTATTTGTTTTCTCATTTGAACAGTGGCTCACTACATAGCCTTGGACAGGTTTGTACCTACTCTGCAGCCTTGGCTGGCCTCAGACTAGCTCTGTAGCTGTGGATGAACTTGACCTCTCGATTCTCTTACTACCACCTCCCGGAGCTGGGATTGTATAGGTCTGGGCTGGTTTATACCTGGTTTATGCAGTGATGTGGAGCCAACTCAGGCCGTTATTCAACTTAGTTAAACACTCTACCATATCCCCAGCCCCTTCATGTATTTTCCAAGTCAGGAAACTTTGCTTATCCAAGTTCAGTGAATTTGTTCTCATCCGGGAAGCTCTCTGCATCACATTCCCAGTATAGTCTGTTCCTTTGAAGTGCTAGACAGAATCAAGAGCTTTTCTCTTCTTTCTTACTGAGTTTATGAAATATCTTTACTTATTTATTAACATATGTCAAGTACACAAGGCAGTGTGCTTGACGGTGACATTTTCTTCTGTGTATATAGCATGCTTGATTATATTTACCCACCTCGTACTAGTGGATTTAAACAGGGGTTTGGGAGTTTCATGAAAGTCAGTAACAGTTGTAGAAAGTTTAGCTGGAAGAAGTCAGCTGGTGGGTGGTAGGGAAAATAATGGCCTTGTCAGAGTCAGTACCCCTGGCATGTATGAGAATCTGCTGGTAGCAAAAGATTATTAGAAATAAAACACTGATAAACAATAAGGCAGATTGTGCAATTTTGGGTTTGGCCTTCTTTTGAAATCTTAGGCCCTAGAGTTTGGATACCAGCCCAGCGAGGCCACTGGCAACCATCACTAGTGCAGATTCAGGATTTTTACATTTCTGAAACTTCAGGCTATATTCTGGAAGACTGCTGCCAAAGTGGGGCTGGCCACAGAGGCCTTTTTTCTGCCATAAAATGACTGGCCTTTGAAACACATCCTTAAAGGGAATTGGTTTATTCACGATAGTCTCTCAATTTCAGGAAGGGGTTAACATTGGCTTTGGTTAGCAATGGTTTTGGATAGTGTTATCATTATTTGTGCCCCAAACCATCAGTAAACCCGATTTTCCTTTAACGCCATTCTTTTTAAAGCCTCAATGCAGATGCTGGCCGTTGTCATAGACATTGGTGCTCTCTCTGATTGTGTCAGTGAGTTCATTGCTGCTGCTCTGCATTTTGTAGTTAATTCTTTGAAACGTAGGGTCTTTATTTTAACTGAATACCTTCAAGTTGACAAGTCACAGAAACAGAGACCAGATTGTTTCTAATCTCTTAAAACAGAGTTCATACTGGGATTTGTACAGAGAATTTCGGAGCAGGCATTAAAAATAGTAAATGAAATTAATAAGCAAGTTTTTTTCCACTCCACCCTCTTGACTCCTGGGATGAAGCCGATGAACAACCACACATGTTCTTGTAGTGGTGTCTGCCGAGGGGACTTTCCCAACCTTTTCTTATGTGCTCCCAACTCAGTTTTTACTTGAATTTCAAATGTGAGCAACAGAGTCTAGTGGAATTTACTGTTTGTGGATTTTTAAATGAATAGTTATTAAGGAACATCTGGTTACACTTGTAAAAATTCTCTTTCTCTGAGTGTGTGTGAGTGAGTGTGTGTGTGTGTGTGTGTGTGTGTGTGTGTGTGAGAGAGAGAGAGAGAGAGAGAGAGAGAGAGAGAGAGAGAGAGAGAGAGAGAGAGAGATTCTTAAATAGTAAGGTTCCATGCCAGATCAGATCTTAGTCTAAATATGCAAAGTTTTACAAGAGATTTTTCTCTTTCCTTTCTTCCTTCTTTCTATTTTCTTTTTCTTTTCTTCTTCCTTCCTCCCTCCCTCCTTCTCTCTTTCTCTCTTTCTCTCTCTCTCTCTGTTTCTTTCTTTCTTTCTTTCTTTCTTTCTTTCTTTCTTTTCTTTCCTTCTTTCTTTCTTTCTTTCTTTCTTTCTTTCTTTCTTTCTTTCTTCCTTCTCCTTTCTTCCTTCCTTCCTTCCTTCCTTCCTTCCTTCCTTCCTTCCTCATTCCTTCCTTTCTTTCTCTTTTTTCTTTTTTAAATTATTTTTTATTAGATATTTTCTTTATATACATTTCAAATGCTATCCCGAAAGTTCCCTATACCCTCCCTCCACCCTGCTCCCCTACCCACCCACTTCCGCTTCTTGGCCCTGGCGTTCCCCTGTACTGGGGCATATAAAGTTTGCAAGACCAAGAGGCCTCTCTTCCCAATGATGGCCGACTAGGCCATCTTCTGCTACATATGCAGCTAGAGATACGAGCTCTGGGGGTACTGGTTAGTTCATATTGTTGTTCCACCTATAGGGTTGCAGACCCCTTCAGCTCCTTGGGTGCTTTTTCTAGCTTCTCCATTGGGGGCCCTGTGATCCATCTTATAGATGACTGTAAGCATACACTTCTGTATTTGCCAGGCACTGGCATAGCCTCATACGAGACAGCTATAACAGGGTCCCTTCAGCAAAATCTTTCTGGCATTGTGCAATAGTGTCTGGGTTTGGTGGCTGATTATGGGATGGATCCCCGGGTGGGGTAGTTTCTGGATAGTCCATCCTTTCGTCTTAGCTCCAAACTTTGTCTTTTCTCTCTCTTTTTTGAGACAGTGTTTCTCTGTGTAGCCTTGGCTGGCTGTCCTGGAACTGGCTCTGTAGACCAGGCAGGCCTCAAACTTAGAGATCCACCTCTCTGCCTTGGAAATGCTGAGACTAAAGCCCTGTGCTACCATTGCTGGCTAAGTGATTTTCTTAATCAGACATTTTAGGGAGTGACGTGCATAATTCCTTTCTGTTTCTTATCTTCTCTTCATTCGGTGCAAATTATCTCTCTTTCTCCCCCTCCCTTTGGTTGGAGCTATATTTGAACTCATTTCTCCTGACTCTGCCTCCACTTCCTAAGTGCTGGGACTGCAAGTATGTCCCACTGTGCCTGGATTTAATGATGTGTATTCATTTAAAATCTAGAACTTCATATATCCTCTACCACTGAGTCACACCTCTAGCTCTCACTGTTTAGACTTAATAAGACAAATGATAACAGTGTTTTTGTCTTATTAGCCTATGACAAAAAATTGTAGGGCTTAATCAGATCTTAATTTTATTCAGTTTTTTTCCCCTTGGCAGAGCAAAAGTAATATGATCTTGTCCTCTTTGTGATTGTTCTGAAAATTGCTATTTATCCTGTGTTCCTAGATGTTTTTATCTATACCAAAATCAATACCAGTCTTGTCTACACATTGTCTAGGAGCAGTAATACATTGAGTTTGAGAACTTCTGATGTAGTTTGAACCTCTCAAATTTCATAGATAGAAATTGAGGACATAGAGGGGTCCACTCAGAATTACACAGCCTGAAAGAGCACTCTCTTGAGTTTAACCTTAGTGTCTTTTATTGCAGTATATTTTGAGGGGCCCAATAGAAATGTTCGAGTCCAATGGAGTAGTCAAGGTTTCTGTGATCTTTATTAAGGGGAAGGTCTTGGCTAGGCATAAAGATGGTCAAATGGTAGAACATGGCATTTAAGCAAAGAATAATATACTTCTTTTTTGTTGTTGTTTTTAAGTTTTATTAAGTATCGGTAGGATAGGATACATGGGATTATTTCAGTTCTTCTGCTTTTGTTAAGTTTGTTTTTTGTCCCAGCACATGATTTATCTTAGATAAGCTTCCATATGCTGTTGAATAGAATATGTCCTTTAAAAAAAGCTTTGTATTGATTCTTTGTGAATTTTACATCATTCACCCCAATCCCACTCACCTTCTCATCCCCGTGTACCTATTCTCCACCCTTGCAACCTGAATAATATACTCTTAATTTTATTAATTCAGGACATTTACTACATATGCTCTGTGACAGTGTGGAGAAAATGGTGCACTTTTAAAGGCTGTGTTACATTTTCTTTAAAACTTTTTTCAAACAATGTCTGAACTTAGCCCAACTTACTATGTAACTGATGCTGTTCTTTAACTCACAATAACCCTCTGGCTTTAGTGAACAGAGTACCAGTGCTATAGGCCTTCATTTTTTAACAAGAATATATAAGAAGAGATGGTGGTAGGAGCAAAATTACGTAAGGATCTAGAGCAATGGTTCTCAACCTGTGGGTTGCAACCCTCTGGGGTTTCCCAGGGGTCCCGTATCAGATATCCTGCAGATCAGATATTTACATTATGATTCGTAATTGTAGTAAAATTACAGTTATGAAGTAGCAATGGAATAATTTTATGGTTGGAGGTCAGCACAACATGAGGAACTGTATTAAAGGGTCGTAGCATTAGGAATATTGAGAATTACTGACGTAGAGGTTGGTGTTACAGTAAGCTGAAATGCAATGAAATCTTTGAAACCCATTTTTTTTTCCATTTTGCCCCTGAATGCTCACTAGGAGTAAAGTAAACCACCTGCTTTTTAAATGTGTAATTGTAACTCTTCCCCATAGTTACACATTGCCATAGACATTTGGCCTCACTGTCCAGTTAGGGTTGGTCCCAGTGGGTGGGTGGGTGGGTGGTGCCTGGCAGATTTCTCCCTAGGCACAAATTCTGAACTTAGACCCGGCTGAAAGCTGAGTGCTCAGTTTTGTCACCAGCAAGGCTGAGGAAAAGGAGTAAACAGAGAACTCTGTGGGGCCTTTGCCTGAGGTCAGCAATGTGATTATATCTCTCACGGATGAGAGAGAGAAAGCTTGAGGGAACAAGTTAGGGATCTCTCTCTCTCTCTCTCTCTCTCTCTCTCTCTCTCTCTCTGTCTCTCTGTCTGTCTCTCTCTGTCTCTGTCTCTGTCTCTCTCTGTCTCTCTCTCTCTCTCTCTTCCTCCCTCCCTCCCTCCGGAATCCCTGGGGATTTGCTCTCTTTAGGACAGCTTGTTTTTTCCAGTTATTTGCCTTGTTTTTCACATTGAGTTTCCCTTAGAGGATTCTCCTCCAGCACTGCCTGTTGACTTTCTTTTTGATTGTGCCAGCATGTGTTTTGAGTGAACCTAGTCATGTTGTACATGGTCTGAAATGAGAGGTAGTTCACTTTTTCTCCCCGGTCACCCCTCATCCCATGTAATATCATTTTTAACACAAACTCCATGCTTAGCAAGATGGTGCTCACCCTCCTCCAGGGTAGTGCAAATGCTGTGATATCTTCTCTATCCCAATAAATGAAAGTGAACTTTGTAGAGTCTATAAGCTTTGATAAAATACTGTTTATAATTTACCTTTGTGGAGAGACCTATATTTTTTTTCCTTTTTTCTTTTGGTTGTTGTTGTTCTTCATTCTATTCTAACTTGTTCGTAAATATTCCTTAATTTTTAGTTAGGGTAAAACCAATTGGGTTCACTGACATTTTCTTACACACATTGTTGCACTGTGCTCACGCTTTCCTCCCAGTGTCCCTCCCTTGTAACTCCTCCCCCTCCCATTTCTGCTTTTCACGACATACACATACATATAGACAGATATGTTTTGCATATTAAAGAAAGCGTGCCATATGTTGTCTTCCCTCCTCACTACCTTTTCTTATTCCTCTTTCCCCTTCCCTTTAGCTCACTCCTTCTCCCCACTGAGAGGACAAATAAAAGTGGGTGTCTCCTGCCTTTGGGGATCTTTTCTTTCTTGGTTTAAAATATTTTCCTGGTGACTTAGCTTGGTATTTTAGTCATGCATCATGTTAGTATGTCTTCTATGATCCTGTTGCACAGCTCTTGATAACTCACAGTATAGATACTCAAGATAAAAACATCAGTGCCTTCCATTAACCCTCTATGGATGGATCCTGGTGTTTTTATTTTATATATATATATATATATATAGTTTTTGCAGGCTTTTGCTTTTGGCAGTCACTGAAATGTTTTCAATCTTTTTAATTTTGGCTTCTCTGAAATGTTCTATAAATGCAATCATGCAATAGGTGACCTTTTGAGATAAATTTTTCCCACTAAGCATAATTCCCTTATGACCCATATAAATATGCCAAGAGTTCATTCCTTTTTATTGCTTAATAATAGTCCTGCATGTGTTTGTGCCAGTTTGTTTACCCAGTCCCTAGTTGAAGGATACTTGGATTGATTAAAGCTTTTGGGTTTTTGTTTGTTTGTTTGTTTTGGTTTTTTTTTTTTTTTTGGTAATTACAAATGCAGCTGCTGTCATCTTGGGACTATGTCGATAAGTCGGTTGCCTCTGGTTTCTCAGTTAATACACATGTGTTTAATTTAACAAGAAACTACCAAACCTTTGTCCAAAGTGTAATAGTTTTATGTTCCCATTAGTGGTGTAAAAGAATTGTAGTTTTTCTGTGTCTCTGCTAGTGGCCTTGACATAGGCACTATATGTTATTTTAGTCATGTTAGTGGAGTATGTAATGCCTTAGTTTTTATCTGTACATTTGATAAAGTATTTTGCCCATTATATAGTTGAGTTGTTTCACTACTTTAGAGTTTAGCGAATGCTTTATGTAATTCTGAATATGGATCTCTTGTCAGACATATGATTTGCCAGTATTTCCTAACAGCTTACCTTTAAAAAAATCCTTTCAATGAGATATTTCACAGAGAACAAAACATTTGTAATTTTTTGTTTTATTCTATTTGTATGAGTGCTTTGCCTGCATGTATGTATATGTACCACATATGGTGCCCATGGAGGTCAGAAAAGGAAGCCAGAGCTCTTAGAAACGGAGTTAGCAGACGGTTGTGAGCCACCATATTGGTGCTAGGAACCAAACCTGGGTCCACAGTACGAGCAGCCCATGCTCTTAACCATGGAACCATCTCTTCAGCTCCAGATTTTCAGCTTTGAGGGACTCAGTTTGTTTCCTTTTCCATTAGTGGATTTTGTTTCTGAAGTTGTGTCTAAGGACACTTCACCCACCGCAGGTCACAATGATTGATACTGTCTCTTTATAAGTTTTCATGCTCAGGTTCAGTTTGAGGACCTCACACATGCCAAGGAAACTCCAACTTATATCTAGAATTTTATAGCTTTAGATTTTTTAATATAAATTTGCTGTTTATGTTGAGTTGGCTACTTTGGAAGCACTGAGATTTAAATGGGAGATTTTTGTTTGTTTGTTTGGAGCCTGAGGCATTTACCTTTGAGATCTTAGAAGTCACTTACACCTTCATTTGCCTCACTTTTATCTTTGCTTAATTGGGGATAAGGCAGACTGAGCAGTATACCGCAGGATACCTGTGGTCTCAGCTCCTCAAAAGAAGTCCAAGAATTTGAGGTTCGTTTGAGCTATAGATGGAAACCCTGTCTCAAAATAAAAATCAAAGATGGAAACCCTGTCTCAAAATAAAAATCAAAATGAAATGATGGTAGATCTGCATCTTAAGGTTGGAGTGAGAATTCCCAACTATAGATGTAAACACCTAGCTCTTAGCAGCCATTGCGTTTTACAGTTTCAAAGTTTGAGGTTTAACTTTGTAATTTATAAAGCTTGGTAAGATATACTATGTTGTCCTCCCCCCACCCCTTCCAAAGTCTTTGGGGCATATAAGCCAGTGCTGAGGTCAGATCCTGGCAGTTAGAGTCCACTTACCAGCAGGAAGAGATAGCAGTTTCTAGTTAGGGCGACTGAGACCAGGGAGAATTCAATACAAGGAAAGAATGTGTTGTCAAAGCAAATGTGAAAAGGAAGTCAAATGCCATTGGACAAAGGGGTAAAAGCAACAGAGTTCAAGACCGTGACTATGGAGAAACTGGGTGTCAAGTCTCCTTTTATTGACTGCCACTGTGTGTAAAGTGATTAGCCTGGCACTTTCTCTTCAAAATGCCCTTTAATGGCTATGATTGGTGTTTGAAGCATCTACCCTTTGTTCTCCTAAGGAAGTCAGGCTAAGATGGGTTTGCTGTGAATGCTACTGCTTTCCCGACAGCAGCCTGGCAATGTGCTGGACACCCCTGTTGGGAAGCTTTCTAATACTTACTTCTGAGCAGGGTGAAAGGCTGAAGAGCCCTGTCCGGAAGCTGACTGTGTCTGTGGTAGGTCTTGCCTGGGAGCCATTTCAAAGGCTGGATGCCACAACCACTTTTTTGATCCCCACCATGCTTTCTGGCACTTAATGCGGCCGGCTCCCTGGAAACTCCTCTTGCTTCCTCAGAGCAAGAACTGGCAGCCTCAATGGTGTTTTTCCTTTCTCTTTGTTCAGTGTTTTGCCAACTTACCTGAATAACTCTTTTGTGTCCACGTGTTCATAATACACTGTAAGGACGTGCTGTTAACTGAAAGTCATAAGCAGTTTAAGCAAAACTCTTTGTGTAACAAGTGAAATGTTTTTACCTATGTGGACTGGCATTTCTGGAAACTGTCCCTGAAACTGAAAGGATCCTTCAGCTAAGAGGCACAACAAAGCCAAAGCATTTTATTGCCTAGGGATTGGGGAAATAAACATTGTGGAGTTTACATGCAAACTTCCAAGAAAATAATGACACCTGACTTCAACATGCTACAGATTAGAAAGTTCTGTCCTCCTTTTTTAATTTGATCTGAGAACAAGAATGAGGGCAGTAGGGCAGGAATATATAATGCTATATATAAGCTATCAGGTGGAGCTTGAGGATGCCGTGTTGCTGTGCATGGTGGTTGATAGAACTGACTGTAAAGAGATTGAGTATCTCTGAAATTTTAAGGTTAAATGTATATGATATAAATTTGGGATTTTCTCCGTGTGTAAGGATGCTACTCACAACATTATTGGCATCTAGACTACAAAATCATCACTAATGTTTCTGAAATGTTTTTATTATCCCTAATGGAAACTATAAACCATTAAGTAATTCCCCTTCCCCTTTCCTTTCAGAGTATATAGACCTGTCTGTATGACTGTTTATCCTACATATCTAATAAAATTAAAATAATATTTTTCAGATCTGTCCATGATGCAGTATGTATGTAAGATGCCATTTCATGTTTTTCTTTTGTTTCTTTTTCTTCCTTCCCCTGTCTCCTTTTGTAGTCCTGTCTATCTCAAAACTCTCTATGTATGCCAAATTGATGTTAAACACACATAAATCCTGTGTGTGCCTCTTGAATGTTGGGAATAAAGGTGTACACTACTATGTTCTGCCTTTCCTTTTTCAAAAATACTTGGTGAAGTGGAAACTTCTAGTTCTTTTGATAGTTATGCCAAATGATGGTTTGCTGGGGCACTCAGGTGAAAGGATGTCTTGCTAAAGCAAACACGTGAAAGAATGTTTCCTTGAAGCGGACACAGGTGGTAAGATGTTTGGATATGGCAAACCTGTGAAAGGACGCTTGATGAAGGAGTATAACTATGACCCCACAGACAGTGGGAGATGAGCACTGAGCATTGGTTTGCTCTGCCTTGCTATTCTTGGCTAAAGACAGACATATATTGGTTCACCTTGCATAGTGCTGTTGAGCTGAACTTGTGGTAAAGCTTCCATTGAGAGAAACTCCCCCAAAGAACTGCTTGTGAGGTTCCTACAGCAGCTTGCTGCTTCTGTGGCCGTGCCTCAGGCCGATTGGTGAACCTGGTGGTTTCTTCAGGGTTGAACTATGGCTTCCTGTTGTCTGCTTGCTGAAAGGACTGGACTGTAACTGCCAGTTCATGCCTGGTGTCTGCCTGCCCAGAGGATTGGTCTGCAGCTGCTGAATTGTATTTGGTGTTTGCTGTAGGTGCCCAAGAAGATTGAGCTCGCTCCCAAAGAACTATTGCTGAACAGGTCTGCTTCCCCCATAGCCTAATAACTTTTCTGCTACTGCTGCTGGGTGGTGGGCTAGAGGAGAGGTTGAACCCTTATTAAGGTAGGTTGCTAAACATTTATGTCTACGTAAAAGGGGGTTGAACCTTGGGTCTTTACCCATGCTAGGCAAGTGCTCTATCATTGCTTTGTCTCCTTTCTCCTCCTCCCCTCCCCCTTTTTCCTTCTCTCTTACATTTTTATTGTGCTAGATTTCTTTATTAAAGTTAAAAAATTTTCACATTATGCTTACTCTATTCACACCAATTTTTCCTCTCTCTTCCAAGTTCTCCCATGCACTGCCCCAGTGTTTCCCCTCAAATTCATGTTATCATTTTAAAAATCATTGTATGTATATATATATATGCACACACACATATATGTATATATGCATATATATATGCACATACATACATGTATACATGAATATATAAATACAGCTTTCTGAGCCCATCTAGTGTCTTTAAGGCTGACCATACCATAGATTGCATATATCTGTTCATGTATGATTGGTGCCCCATGAAATTTCCCCCACCCATGTTTATATGTCAACTTGGTATTGTCATCATTCAGGTCTTGTTTAGACAGCCATATTGTTGCGATTTCTTGGGTAAAGCTTCCCTGTTCTCTATAGAGGACATAGTCTCATTGCTGACGTCTAGGGCCTCTGGCTTGTAGAATCTTTCCACCTCCTCATCCATGATGTTCCCAGAGCTTTAGGTGGAGATGTGCTGTAGATCTATATATTGGGTCTGGGCACCCACAGTCAGCTCTCTGCATTTTGACCAGTTGTGTAGCTTTCTGTAATTGTCTCCATCTGTTGAGAAAGAAGTTTCTTTGAGGGATGAGAGCCACACTTTATGTGTGAATAAAGATAAGTATACAGAATGCAGCTGGACATTTACTGGTTTAGCAAAATGGCAGTGATTTAGGTTCTCCTCTAAGATCTATGACCTCACTAGTCATGGATAAGTTGGCTAGGTTTGATTTTCCTTCTGTTGAGTGAGCCTATAGTTCAACTAGACAGCTGGTGGTTATTGCCAACGTATAAGGGCCACTATTGCACCTTTAGGGATATCTTGCCATTCGGGTCATTGCGGTTCACAGACTTTCCAACTATGTAGGAGTGTTAATTGCTCCCCTCCCTTGACAGCTTGCAAAGCACCTTCTGGCACTATGAAAGCTAGACTTCATGGAGGAAGCTTTCAGGTCAGATCTGTTTCCTCAGAGTCCTTTGTCTGAAGAGCATGGTGTCTTCCATAACAGACTTACCTTCAAATTCTGGAAGGGCAATGGCCCTAGCTCATAGTAATTTGAGAGTTTCTTGGACTCTTCTGACTAAAAACTTTAAAAAGTGGTTTTTCATGCCTGGCATTTTTGTTAGAGGGTCTATGGCTCTTATGGGAGCATTATCACCCCATTTGGCACAATATATTTAGGTAAATATAAAATGTTAAAGATTCCTTATAGCTTTTCAAATATACTTAGTGTTACTGATCCCTCTTCCCTTCCTCTGCCTCTGTATTGTCCTTCATCTCTTTTTCCCAGTTAAAGCCCTCCTCCTAGTTCCCCTCTTATAACCTCTCTGTTCTGTTATTTCTCTCTCAAGATCTGGGGACTCACTGTAGAGCTCTGACTAGCCTGGAATTCACTATGTAGACCAGGCTGGCCTCAAACTTGCAGAGAACCATATGCCTGTGCCTCTTGAATGCTGGGTTTAGAGATATATACCAGTAGACCTGGCCTTTCCTTTTGTTTGACAGAGACTTACTATATAACCCTGGTTTGGCCCAGAATGTAGAATACTGAATCCTCTACCCCCTGAGTGTTAACATTAGAGGGTTTTATTAACATGGCTGGATAGAATACATGGGGGAGACTTTAACTTAAGTTTTCTTTTAGCATTTTATGTCATTTCACTCTCTTCTGGACTCCAAGGATTCTGATGGGAAAATCGCTGTTAGTCTTGATGAAGAACCCTTTGATGAGATGAATTACTTTTCTCTTGCTGCTTTGCAAACTGTCTCTGGCTTAAGGAAAGGATTTAAGTGTGTGCATGTACATGTGTGTGTGTGCATGCGTGTTGGTGTCTACTTGTACATGTAGATGATGTACAAGTGTGCATGCAAGTGCCATCACTCATGGAGGCCAAAAGAGGGAGTTAGATCCCCTGGTGCTGGAGTTATGGGAAGTGAATTTGTACTCTCTGGAAGAACAGTATGCTTTCTTAATTGCTAATCTATTACTCCAGTCCTATCTATTTGGATTTTGACAGTCCATTTATTGTAGGTTTCAGCTTCTATCTAGTTGAATTTATCCCATTTAGGGTTTGGGGTTTGGTGTGTTGCTTGGTTGTATAGATTCCTCCTCCTCCCCACTTCCTTCCTTCCTTCCTTCCTTCCTTCCTTCCTTCCTTCCTTCCTTCCTTCCTTCCTTTCTTTCTTTCTTTCTTTCTTTCTTTCTTTCTTTCTTTCTTTCTTTCTTTCTTTCTTTCTTTCTTCCCTTCTCCTCTTCCTTTTCCTTCTCTCCACAATCTCCTCCTCAACTTCTTCTTTGACTTTTTTTGGAAAGGGTTTCTCTGTGTATCCCTGGCTGTCTTGGAACTCACTCTGTAGACCAGGCTGGCCTCAAACTCAGAGATCTGCCTGTATCTACCTCCAGAGTTCTTGGATTAAAGGCATAGATTAATTGTTTGAAAATTAATTTGGGGAACATTATTATTAGGACATTATTTCTTCAAATAATCATTTTTGTTTTCTGAAAGTGCCATTATATGCAATCTAGCCATTCTTTATCTCATATATATATTATATATCATATATGATATCTCATATGATGTGTATTATATATAATCATATTATATATCTCATTATATATATATGGTTCATGCATCATTATCATGATTCACTTTAGTTCTGTGTATTTTTCACTAGCTCTTTTTATGTATTTAAGACAGTCATTTTGACAATTTTGTTTCCTAAGGGTGGTAAATGGATTTTCCCCAGGTTGTTTTTCTTTTTTGTCAATTTATTCTTTTGATTTGACCATACTTGTTTCTTTGCCATTAATTTTATTAAAATGTAGATCATTATAGACCCAGGATATTCTAAAGGAAAATTTACACATACCATAACATGCATGTATGGTAAATTCAAGATTGTGCTCTCTTCAGAAGATAAATTATATTTCTACTTGATAGTATTTACCAGAGCTGTAGCAGTGTTTATGTCTTGAAGCCCTAATCCATCCCAGAGTGAGCAAAGTGGAACCCATTAGTTTTTTAAAAATAGTTATTTTTGTACAGTATATTCTGATCTCCTTCCAGATCTTCCCTACCTTCTCATCCTTTCAACTCCATGACTTCTTTCTCACTTTTAAGAAAACAAGCAATTAAAAAAGACAAAGAAGAACAAAACAAAAAAGAACAAGCAATAAGAATGAAATAATATATTTCAGTAAAAAGGGGAAAAAGAAGAAAGAGGCATGAGAAATTTACACACACACACACACATACAGCTTGTCAACTTGACTACCTCTGGAATTAACTAAAACCTAAGTGGCTGGGTTCACCTCTGAGGGATTTTCTTAATTAAATAATCTACCTTAAATCCACATCTTTTGAGGTGGGATGGTACACTTCCAATCTGGGCCACACCTTCTAGATAAAGGACATGGAAGAAGGAAGCTTTTTTCTTTTCCTGCTTGCCCTCTCCTTGCTAGCATATCCATTTCTTCACTGGCACTAGAGCCTACATCTTTAGGATTCCAGGGTCTACTGAGACATCCAGCCTTGTGAACTGAACAACTACTGCATTCTTGAACCTTCTGTTTGTACACAGCCATTGTTGGACTTGCTGTACTGCAGTCTATAAGCCATTGTAATCCTGTAAATATTTCCCCTGTAAGTTCTGTTCATCTAAAGAACCTTGACTAACACACCCATTAAAACCACAGAATAGAAAACCACAGTTTACAAGCAAAGAGATCAGTAAGGTAAAAATAGCCCAAACAAAACAATATGAGACAAAAATAAAAATAAAATAAAAACCTTCAAAATATCTTTGACTTCATTTTGTGTTAGTCATCTGCTGTTGGGCATGGGGCCTGTCATTAAGTGTAGTTTTTCTACCCAGTAAGAGTAGATAATTACAGATAGCTTCTTGGTTGAGGATGGGGGCTGGTGTCTGTGTCTCCTCTTGGCACTGTGACCCTGCCTGGCTTGAACCTGTGCATGCTGCCACAGTCTCTGAGTTCATATGTGTGTCTGTTCTCTTGTGTCTGTAAAGACATGGTTTCTTTGGTTTCATCTAATCCCTCTGGCTTTTACAGTCTTTTGCTTCCTCTTCTGAACAGTTCCTGAGCCCTGAGGAGTTTCATGAAGACATCCAATTTAGGGCTGGGTGTTCTGAGGTCTCTCACTTTATGCATATTGTCCAGTTGTGGGTCTCTTGTTTCCCATCTACTGCAGGAGGAAGCTTCTTTGGTGATGGCGGAGCAAGACATGACTTGAGTCCAGGTCAAGTATCGCCACTGGGAATCCCAGGTCAAAGTGTAACTTGTGATTTTTGTTGTTGGAAAGTGAACATTAGAATATTGTGATAATTTTGGAAGTAAGATGTGCTTTCATTTTAGGGTTAGCCATTTATTCTTTTGATTACCGAAGTTCAAAGAGAGGTCTGGTGTAGAGTTTTTTTTTTTTTTCCTACAAAGTGTATTTGCAAAGCGATTACTCTCTATCCTGTGTGGTCACAGGTATTGGTGTTTTCAGTAACAATTTGACATATACTCTTTTCAGTAATGCCAGGAGATTACAAAGACACCACCACGATCACCACCACCTCCTCCTCATTGACAGCAACAAACTGTTACTAGGCTTTGCAGATGGACTCCCCTCTATTCCACACCCTTATGCCCAAGCTCCTCTTCCCTCTGTTTAGTTTAACCTCTGGTTGGTTTTATGCAGAGTAGGCAAGTGTTTGCTCACTGAGTCATTTCTCTAGTCCTCCCCTCTTTCTTTCTTTTGCTGGACAGTATCTTACTGTTCAAGTTTGCTATCCCTCATGAGTAAGCTGGGATGGAAAGGTATGTCATTACACTCTGCCAGTCTAGTTTTGAAGTAGTAGATTTTCTAGCCTGAGTTCAGTATTAGGAAAAATTACCACAAGTGTCTGGCTTCAGTCCTTCATGAAGCCCTCCCAAATTGGTTTGAAAAGAAAGTCACAGGAGTTTGCAAATAAAGTCTGTTTTGTTTCCTGTGGAACTAGAGCCCAGAGCCCATACTAGGATACAGAATGAACAACTTTAAAACATCAAAATGCCACTTTCAATAGGCCAAAGTTCAGAGGCTCAAGACATGTAAAAATGACACACACGCTCCTACATTGAGGTTGCCTTAAAAGAAATCAGCCTTCAGTTGCTCATTGTGAACCTTTGCCTACATTCCAGAGCTCTGATAATGTCTGTTTAAAACGGTTTCTGCTTTATTTTGATGTTTCTCTGGGGGGTGGGAACTGTCTTCTCTGTCCTTTTATTACTGTTACCCTGACTCCAGTTTAAAACCAGAAACTTCCATGTTTTTATTTTGTAAGTTTAAAAGTAAGCATGCAAAGTTATGGGTTTCCCTCTGGCGCTTCCTACTGCTCAGTTAGCTGTATTCTTACTCCCCTCCCCACACCGTCCTTGCCTATTTAATGCCTGACTTAGCTTGCTGGTCCCTTCCTCCCCCCTGCTTATACTTCTTATGTCACATGTAGTTCATTACTGCCTTTTAAACACTTCAAAATACTTGTCATTTATGTGTATTGATGTTGCCTGCATGAATGCCTGTGCACCTTGTGTGTGCCTGGTATTTGAGGAGCCAGAAGAGGGTATCAGATTCCTTGGAACTGTAATTGTAGATGGTTATGAGCCACCATGTAAGCACTGGGAAACGAACTTCAGGTTCTCTGCAATGCAGCCAATGCTCTTCAACATCAAGTCATCTCTCCAGCTTCTTTGAACTCTTTTTTTTTTTTTTTTAAATTTAGATTGTCTAATGTTGAATTGTGTATCAACCAGTTACTAGCTCTGTAGTCTTGGAGTAGCTACTCATTTTCCCTCTAATACAAACATCTGTTTTTGAGGGTGGTAGCAAGAAATAACAGTCTTTTTGTTTCTTTTCCAGACAGGGTTTCTCTGTGTAGCCCTGGCTGTCCTGGAACTTGCTTTGTAGACCAGGCTGGCCTCAGAACTCAGAAATCTGCCTGCCTCTGCCTCCCAAGTGCTGGGATTAAAGAAAGAGCAGTTTTTCTACCACATTTATAATGGAATTTTCCATGAGTTAAGTATCTAGTAATATATTGTGCCATAGTTACATATACAACTACTAGATAACAGGTGTCAAGGCATGATGTGTTGTTAGAAATGTTAAAATGTAAAAACACGGTGTTTTCATCATAGTCTAGTTTCAGGCTTTTTATTTTGCTTTTCGTGCACCCAGCGCTGAGTGAGCAAATGAATTGCTTATGGATATAGAGGAAATTACACTGTAACGTAATTTTGGATCAATGTCTCTGATGTATGTTGTTGTATATATTGTGATATCAGGGGCCTAGTTGTCTCTCCAGTATAGTAGTTTGCCTTACAAATATTGTCTTGCTAAGTTCTCCGAGTAGCATGTGTTAGATGTGTGCTGGCACATCTAAATGAATAGAAAAGGAGGAAGTAACTGAGTGTGTGTGTGGTTGTGTGTGCATGTGCTATTTTGTTTTATTTTTGCTGGCACTGGGGATCAAACCAAGGCCTTGCACATGCTCCATAAATGTTTTAACAGTGAACCTGTGACCCTATCCCTTGACCTTTTTAAAAAAAATTTGATTTTTTGAAGAAAATCTTAGGAAAATCTGGTAGGATTAATTGAGTCAGTATAGGATTCAAAATCAGTTTGTTACTTTCTTGCCCTTAGACCTTGGGAAGTCATTTTAATTCTCTGAGCAGAATAGTTTTAGAAATAAACAAAAAGAAGTAATTTTTACTCCATAAAGCTGTTTTAGCATATGAAATAATATCCTATCTAAGTATAGTGATGGTTACATGGTAGGGTTACACCAAATACTACTTTTATATTTTATTTTGTTTTAATTCTGCGTGCAAAATAGCTTTAGAATCTAGTAAATGGAAATAATTTTTATTTCATAGAGATTTTTTACAGTATGAAATATTATCTAAGAATAGTGAGGAGTACATGGCAAGGGATTGATTTGCACCAAATATTACTTTTCTTTTCTACTTTATTTTTATTTCGTCTATTTATTCATGCATATGTTGTGGGGTATAGGTCAAAAGTGAACTTGTTGGATCTCTCCTTACACTATACGGATTCTGGGAATCAAACGCTGGTCATCAGGCTTGGATACAAGAACCACGTAGGCAGCCCCCTCTCTCTCTTTCTAAATTTGTTTTGGGGATGATACAGAAATAGGTCCACCAATTTTCTCCCTTCTCAGCTCAAACCTTGCATGTAATTAAGGTGTATAAAATTAGAACAACAATTGGTCTCTAGGGTGATTTTGTAACTGTGGGAAAGGTAGCAGCTGGAAGCTGTAATTCTCCAGGTCGGGGGTGGCATTCCTGATGCTGACTGAAAAGCTGTTTGTGAGAGAAGAAGATGGCTATAGCTTCATGCCAGTTTGTACATTTGGAAAGGCTTGCTTCCTGCTGGTGTTTTCTTCAGAGACAGTAGTAAACATGCCCCTATTCATTTGATACACCTTTTGTCAACCTGCTAGACTCTTTACTGCCTCTCCAAATTGAGTTTTATTATTCCTCTCTCTGGGAATGTTTTCTTCATGTCCATGCCTGGAAAATGTGGACTAAGCCTTTAAATCTCTGCTCACATGCCATTCTCTTGTAAGGCCTTGGGCCAATGGAAGTTGTCTTATCTCTGGAAATACACATTATAATTTAGTTTATACCCTTCATGGGTATTTTTGTTCCCCATTCTAAGGAGGAATGAGGTATCCACACGTTGGTCTTCCTTCTTCTTGAATTTCATGTGTTTTGCAAATTGTATCTTGGGTATTCTAAGTTTCTGGGCTAATATCCACTTATCAGTGACTGCATATCATATGAGTTCTTTTGTGATTAGGTTACCTCACTCAGGATGATATCCTCCAGATCCATCCAGAATTTCATAAATTTATTGTTATTAATAGCTGAGTAGTACTCCATTGTATAAATGTACCACATTTTCTGTATCCATTCTTCTGTTGAGGGACATCTGGGTTCTTTCCAGCTTCTGTCTATTATAAATAAGGCTGCTGTGAACATAGTGGAGCATGTGTCCTTATTACCAGTTGGAATATCTTCTGGGTACATGCCCAGGAGAGGTATTTGTGGATTCTCCGGTAACACTATGTCCAATTTTCTGAGGAACCACCAGACTGATTTCCAGAGTGGTTGTACAAGCTTGCAATCCCACCAACAATGGAGGAGTGTTCCTCTTTCTCCACATCCTCACCAGCATCTGCTGTCACCTGAATTTTTGATCTTAGCCATTCTGACTGATGTGAGGTGGAATCTCAGGGTTGTTTTGATTTGCATTTCCCTGATGATTAAGGATGTTGAACATTTTTTCAGGTGCTTCTCAGCTATTCGATATTCCTCAGTTGAGAATTCTTTGTTTGGCTCTGTGCCCCATTTTTTTAATGGGGTTTTTTGGTTTTCTGCAGTCCATCTTCTTGAGTTCTTTATATATATTGGATATTAGTCCCCTATCTGATTTAGGATTGGTAAAGATCCTTTCCCAATCTGTTGGTGGTCTTTTTGTCTTATTGACAGTGTCTTTTGCCTTACAGAAGCTTTTCAATTTTATGAGGTCCCATTTGTAGATTCTTGATCCTATAGCACAAGCCATTGCTGTTCTATTCAGGAATTTTTCCCCTGTGCCCATAACTTCGAGGCTTTTCACTACTTTCTCCTCTATAAGTTTCGGTGTCTCTGGTTTTATGTGGAGTTCCTTGATCCACTTAGACTTGAGCTTTGTACAAGGAGATAGGAATGTATCAGTTAGCATTCTTCTACATGATAACCGCCAGTTGAGCCAGCACCATTTGTTGATAATGCTGTCTTTTTTCCACTGGATGGTTTTAGCTCCTTTGTCAAAGATCAAGTGACCATAGGTGTGTGGGTTCATTTCTGGGTCTTCAATTCTATTCCATTGATCTACCTGTCTGTGACTGTACCAGCACCATGCAGTTTTTATCACAATTGCTCTGTAGTAGCTTTAGGTCAGGCATGGTGATTCCCCCAGAGGTTCTTTTATTGTTGAGAATAGATTTTGCTATCCTAGGTTTTTTGTTATTCCAGATGAATTTGCACATTGCTCTTTCTAACTTGTTGAAGAATTGAGTTGGAATTTTGATGGGGATTGCATTGAATCTGTAGATTGCTTTCGACAAGATAGCCATTTTTACTATATTATCCTGCCAATCCATGAGCATGGGAAATCTTTCCATCTTCTGAGATCTTCAATTTCTGAGACAAAGTTTGGAGGTGGGACAGAAGGAAGGACCATCCAGAGACTGTCCCACCTGGGGATTCTTCCCATAAACAGCCACCAAACCCAGACATTATTGTGTATGCCAGCAAGATTTTGCTGACAAGACACTGATATAGCTGTCTCTTGTGAGGCTATGCTGTTTCCTGGCAAACAGAGAAGTGGATGCTCACAGTCAGCTATTGGATGGAACACGGGGCCCCCAATGGAGGAGCTAGAGAAAGTACCCAAGGAGCTGAAGGGGTCTGCAACCCTATAGGAGGAACAACAATATGAACTAACCAGTACCCCCAGAGCTCTTGACTCTAGCTGCATATGTAGCAGATGGCCTAGTTGGCCATCACTGGGAAGAGAGGCCCCTTGGTCTTGCAAACTTTATATGCCCCAGTACAGGGGAATGCCAGGGCCAAGAAGCAGGAGTGGGTGGGTTGCGGAGCAGGGCAGGGGAGGGTATAGGGGAATTTCAGAATAGCATTTGAAATGTAAATGAAGAAAATAACTAATAAAAATAATTTAGTTTACATACAGATTTCCTCTATTGGAGAGTATGGTAATTTTAGGGCAGTGGTTAGTGAAGTGGGTGCATTCACTTATTCTTTATAATATATATATATATATATATATATATATATATATATATATATATGTGTGTGTGTGTGTGTGTGTGTGTGTGTGTGTGTGTGTGTGTGTATGTAATGTAAAATCCTTGCCCATGGAGAAGTACTGACAGCTGAACTCCATTATGGGATGTATAATCTTACTAATCATCATGCTCACAAATTTCGGAGGTAGAGGTTAGAGAGAAGGTAGGTAAATCAATGTTGGGTACTCAAAACCTGGAGTAGAAAGTTCTGAATTCCAAAGCTCTCATCCACAGTCTCATCCACAGTACCCTAGTATGGTGTAGACCAAGAGAAGTTCTTGTCATTGTGGAATTGTGTTCCCATTAGCAGAGTGACTCTTTAGCTCTTGAAATGGGGCTAATGTGAATGAAGAAACAAATTTTTAATAGTCATGAATTTCTGTTTAAGGAATTGCATATAGGGGCTGCCAGATGGTTCAGAGGTTAAGAGCACTGACTGCTCTTCCAGAGGTCCTGAGTTCAATTCCCAGCAACCACATGGTGGCTCACAACCATCTGTAATGGGATCTGATGCCCTTTTCTGGTGTTTCTGAAGACAGTGAAAAGTACTCACATACATAAAATAAACAAATCTTTTTTTTTTTTTTTTTAAAGTCAAGAAAGGAACCACATATAGAAAACTATACTCCCATCCTTAAACAGAAGTCTAGGGATTCTGTCTTGACTTTAAGTCAATTGATCTCTCAACTGGTCTTATTCTAAAGTTTAACTTTGTTAGGTAAACCTAATTTAGGAGTTTATTTGAGCAAGGAATGATTCATAAATCAGGCACTGCTTAACTAGGAGAGGTTCAGAGAGCTCCACCCAGCAGTGTGGGCAGGCAATGTTTACAGAAAGAAACAAAGACTTGACATTACAGAAACAGCTGGTTGCTTGAGGGTGTGTGGAAGCATGTGCCTTCAGTGGACTGGTCTGATCAGTTTGAGCTGGCTCGAATTCAACTCCCTGTTACAAAAAGAAAACTTAGGTTACAGGTTGTTTCTGTCCTAAATTAGGTTGCGGTTTACTGCTTATGAAGGCAGATTTAAGTAAAATTTAATTTAATGTAGTAAGAGAATCTGAAATTCATCTTGCTGGAAACAGTAAAATGAACTCTTATCTGGACATGGTGTCTCGGGGCCTATAATCCCAGCATTTGGGAGGCAGAAGTAGAAGGGTTTATGTGAGTTCAAGGCCAGCCTGGACTGCATAGCAAAGGACTTGCTTCCCCACGCCCTATCATCCCCCGCCCCTGCCCTTGCCCAAAACAAGTAAATCTTCAACTCTTTCTTTTGAAAAAAATATTAATTTATTTTCTTATTTCACGTGCATGAGTGTTTGGGCTGCATATCACGTTTGAAAGAGTGGCACATGTGTGCTTGGTGTCTGAGGCAGCCAGAGAAGGGAGTCAGATCCCTTGGAGACTAGTTCCACACAGTTGTGAGCTGCCTCCTTTTGTCTCTGTTCCTTCTATAGCCCCCAGTTATAGAAAACATTGTATGAGTGAGAAGGGAGATACTTGTTTGTATTCCAGTGATAGTGGGAAACTGGCTAGGTTTTGACATTTTGCTGTGAGTTTTCTATTAATGGTCTTTATTAAGTTGAGGGAGTTCTCCATATGTATTCTTTTTAGTCAGATTCCTTTGATAGAACAATATGCTTTATTCTTTAGCTTATCTACAGGATGGTTTACATTGCTTAAAAGCGATAAACCAGCTTTGTATACCTGACATAGCCCACTTGATTAT
This sequence comes from Mus caroli, assembly GCF_978045245.1. NCBI lineage: Eukaryota > Metazoa > Chordata > Mammalia > Rodentia > Muridae > Mus > Mus caroli. The sequence continues at coordinate 70,089,357 of NW_028227260.1, forward strand.
GATAAGTAATTTGCTTTGTGCTTTGATTGATTCAGTTACTAATATTTTGATTTTGCTAGTGACTTTTGCACTTATATTCCTGGGCCCTATTGGTGTGTTCTCTCTTTCAGTCTGACAGGGTCTTAATGTATAGATCAATGTGGCCTTGAACTCATAATTGTCCTGCCTCAATATGTCACGTGCTAGGATTGCCAGTGTATACTTGGAATTCTAGTAAAGCAAACTAAGTTTTCTTCCCTGAAGTGTTTTCCAATCTGCCTTTTTATTCCCCAGGTCACTTATATTAAGGGCATTGAGTTGATTTACCTAATGTTACTGACTAGTTTGTCAAATTGGAGTGATAATGTATTTATGCACACAGATAATTGCAGCCACTGCTCTAATCACTTTATCCATGAAAACTCATTTACTACTCACAAGAATACCTTTAGGACGGGTGCTATTAGGGTAGTAAAGTGTTCCAGGAGGCTTGTGTCCCAGAATCAGCTATTATATTTCCATTGTGGGATTTCTTGTACTTCCTTAAAAATACTAAAACCAGTCATTTCCTCCTCTAGCTACCCTGCTAAAGCCATAAGACATCTAGGAAGTGTAAGCCTGGGAGGATTATAGCTACTATAAAGAATGTGGAAAACATACTCACCCTTTCACAGAATTACATTGTTAGCATAATTTTAAAATCCATCTAAAGAATAAAACAGTACTTCATATGCATTTTTTGCTTTGTTTATGTTAAAAGTTACAATTATAATTTTATGATAAGTTTCAAAGACTGGGCGGGATGTGGAAAATGATATCTAATAGGGTAACCATTGCTGAACAGAAAGGGTGACTCAGTTTATCTTTTTAGAAGCAGAAATGTGTTAGTCAGGGTTATTTAAGGAACTGATCTAACTGGAATTTTTTTTTTGCTAGTGTTTCTTTTCTTTCTTTCTTTCTTTCTTTCTTTCTTTCTTTCTTCCTTTCTTTCTTTCTTTTTATTAGATATTTTCTTTATTTACATTTCAAATGCTATCCCGAAAGTTCCCTATACCCTCCCCCTGCCCTGCTCCCCTACCCACCCACTCCCACTTCTTGGCCCTGGAGTTCCCCTGTACTGAGGCATATAAAGTTTGCAAGACCAAGGGGCCTCTCTTCCCAATGATGGCCGACTAGGCCATCTTCTGCTACATATGCAGCTAGAGACATGAGTTCTGGGGGTACTGGTTAGTTCATATTGTTGTTCCACCTATAGGGTTGCAGACCCCTTCAGCTCCTTGGGTGCTTTCTCTAGCTTCTCCATTGGGGGCCCTGTATTCCATCCTGTGACTGTGAGCATACACTTCTGTATTTGCCAGGCACTGGCATAGCCTCATAAATAATAAAAAATGTAGGATAGCAAAATCTATTCTCAACAATAAAAGAACCTCTGGTGGAATCACCATGCCTGCCATTAAGCTGTACTAACTGGATTTTTAAAATGTGATATCTTATAATGGATATGGTCCAAGAAACCCAATAATGGCTGTCTCAGGGCAGAAAGGGTGAGAATTGGGTAGTTGTTCAGTCCATGAGGCTGGATGTCTCTTCTGGCAATGAAGTCTGGGAGGATTCCTGGAGAGCTGCTAGTCTTTAGTGACTTTGGAATCCTGAAGAAATTGGCAGCAACAGGATAGGCAGATTTGCCAGAGAGAGTGAGGGCCAGCCGACAAAAGGCAAAATTTCCCTTTCATGCCCTTTTATGTGGGCTGCCACCAGAAGGTGTGGCCCAGATTTAGGGAGGGTCTTCCTTCAAATAATATGATTAAGAATATCCCTCACAGGATTGCCTAGCAGCCTGGGTCCCAGATAGTTCTAAATGGAGTGAAGTCCACAGCCAAGGTTTGCTATCACAGATGTGTCTAAATCTTAGGTTAAAAGGTGAAACGCTTTGAGTGGAGGAAATGGCTCAGCAGGTAAGAGTTGATTGCTGTGCAAATACAAAAACCTGAGTTCAAATTCAATGAATCCATGTGAAAAGACAGGTGTGTGCAGAGGAGTAGAGGAGTGTGGTGTGGAGACAGGAGGATTGCTGGGTCTTGGTGGCCACTAGCCTAGCTCCTAAATTCAGCAATTCCATGTCTTTTAGTATACTTGCAACCATCACTACAATCTTAGAGCATTTTGCTACCCCAACAAGAAGCAACTGTTCAATTAGCAGTCTCTGTCTCTCCCCCCTTTCTTTCTTCCTTCTGCCTCTCTTTTGAAACACTGGCCTTTTTAATTTCTTTATCTAACACAGCTCCTTGCCTTCTCCTCTTAGAGAGCAAACCTTAGGGTTTGATGAAATGGTAGACAAAATTTCAAACTCCAGGCAAGCTCCCACTCTCATCTTTCCATATTATTGAAATAGGAAAGTATTTCATCCTGAAACCATATGGCCCCTTGTTCTTGCCATGGATAGCTTACAACCAAACACGAACAGGATGAAGGAGAGGTTAAATCACATTTATCAGCTAGGAATTCAAGTATTGAATGTCAGGAGCATGCTCAGATTTTACTGGTCTGCATTCCGTAGCAGACATTCATCTTCTACATTGAACATCAGCAATACTATATGAACGGTTCTCTAACCTGCCTCTGTCTGCTGCTCACTTCTTACAGATCCCAGATGCAGTTGCCAGATTTTCACATGCAGTTAGAATGATTTTCCACTTCACAAGGAAGTTTTTCTATTTGCTGCAGTGCAAGTTTTAAACTCTGCAGAGTTCGAGTGTAATTCTGCAGAGCTTGAATAGATAGATGCTGAATAGTCCATAGAGGAAGTGTACTCAGATGCTTTAGTGTGATTCTGGTGACAGATTCACATCCTGGGCCAAAGAACAGAGTGTGTGTAGACATGGTCAGGTTGTTCAGGCCAGACTCATAATTATGTGCTCTAGGTTTTGAGAGAATGGTTTATTACAGCTAGGAAATATTAAGAATTTGAGGACAGTCTGAAAGGTTTTTTTTGTTGTTGTTCAAAATTTGAAATAGACACTTGGTGCTCTACCTCATTGTGGCTTTGAAGCATTAGTTTCCCCTGCCTTACTACAGGTGGTGTTGATTGCTTAAGTCATTGTACTGCTGTTTTGTTAAAACGTATATATTGGCTTTATTTGAATTATCATGGATTTAAAATGTCTACCAGTGAATCAGAAAGAAACCTGAGGCTTTGACATCATTTAACTTTATTAGCTTCCTTATTAATTCCATTAACTTGTATGTATGTTTGTTAGTTATGTAGGATCATGTTATATAGCTGCTCTACACCTTGTGATCCTCCTGTCTCAGGCTCCTGAGTGACAGGTGGGTGCCATCTTGCTTGGTACCTTTTTGGTCTTCAACATCTATTTTGCTGGTTTTCAATCATTGTGTTCTGGAATGATTGCTTGTTATATCACGTATGATGCATTTAGAGATAGTAACATTAGGTGTGTATTAATTCAGTCTCAAAAATCACATGTGCTCTCTCATTGGTGGGTTCTAGAAGTTATGGGTACATATAGGTACTGAAAAGATGAAAAGTGAAACTGTATAGGGATCAAGAGGACTAATGGGAGTGGAGAAGGGAGACAGAGGGGTATGGGGGATATGTTCAAAGTACATTAAATGTGTGGCCTTACATGACTGTATAATAAAAGAATATGTTGAAAGTGTGGCTACAAGCTGGGCGTGGTGGTGCACACCTTTAGTCCCAGCACTCGGGAGGCAGAGGCAGGCAGATTTCTGAGTTCGAGGCCAGCCTGGTCTACAAAGTGAGTTCCAGGACAGCCAGGGCTATACAGAGAAACCCTGTCTTAAAAAAACAAAACAAAACAAAACAAAAGTGTGGCTACCTATTTTACTTTTTTTTTTTTTTCCGAGACAGGGTTTCTCTGTGTTGCCAGGTTTCCAGGATGTCCTGGAACTCACTTTGTAGACCAGGCTGGCCTCAAACTCAGAAATCCGACTGCCTTTGCCTCCCAAGTGCTGGGATTAAAGGTGTGCACCACCACACCCAGCTCGTATTTTACTTTAACACTTCCTCTAAGAGTATATGTTAGGAAGAAAATAAGAGTTGTGCTCTTCCGGTCAGAAAAGCACCGGGGTAGCTAGGGCGCAGGGTCGGCTGACACTCGCCAGCTACCCACAACACCCGCCACAAGATCTTAAGACTTCTGGTGAGTGGAACACAGCTTCTGATCCAATCCAATTGTGCGCAGGACCTGAGACTGCATTAGTTAGGGAAGCAGAAACCGGCCTGAGTAGGGCCACAGGCCTCATCCTGCCGGATCAGCACCAGGGTAGCTAGAGCACAGGGTCGGCTGACACCCGCCAACTACCCAAGACCCCTGCCACAGGATTTTGATACGGCTGGTGAGTGGAACACAGCTTCTGCTCCAATCTTTAAACAGTGACAACGACAACAACTAACCCCAGAGATTACCAGATGGCGAAAGGTAAACGTAATAATCTTACTAACAAAAACCAAGACCACTCACCATCATCAGAACCCAGCACTCCCACTTCGCCCAGTCCAGGGCACCCCAACACACCGGAAAAGCTAGACACGGATCTAAAAGCATATCTCATGATGATGGTAGAGGACTTCAAGAAGGACTTTAATAACACACTTAAAGAAATACAAAGGAACACTGGTAAACAGGTAGAAGACAGTAAAGAGGAAGCACAAAAATCCCTTAAAGAATTGCAGGAGAACACTGCTAAAGAGTTACAAATCCTTAAAGAAAAACAGGATAACCTAATCAAACAGGTAGAAGTCCTTAATGAAAAACAGGAAAACACATCCAAACAGATGATGGAAATGAACAAAACCATACTAGACCTAAAAAGGGAAGTAGACACAATAAAGAAAACCCAAAATGAGGCAACACTGGAGATAGAAACCCTAGGAAAGAAATCTGGAACCATAGATACGAGCATCAGCAACAGAATACAAGAGATGGAAGAGAGAATCTCAGGTGCAGAAGATTCCATAGAGAACATCGGCACAACAATCAAGGAAAATGTAAAATGCAAAAAGATCCTAACTCAAAACATCCAAGAAATACAGGACACAATGAGAAGACCAAACCTACGGATAATAGGAGTGGATGAGAATGAAGATTTTCAACTCAAAGGACCAGCAAACATCTTCAACAAAATTATAGAAGAAAACTTCCCAAATCTAAAGAAAGAGATGCCCATGAACATACAAGAAGCCTACAGAACTCCAAATAGACTGGACCAGAAAAGAAATACCTCCCGACACATAATAATCAGAACAACAAATGCTCTAAATAAAGATAGAATACTAAAAGCAGTAAGAGGAAAAGGCCAAGTAACATATAAAGGCAAGCCTATCAGAATTACACCAGATTTTTCACCAGAGACTATGAAAGCCAGAAGATCCTGGACGGATGTTATACAGACACTAAAAGAACACAAATTCCAGCCCAGGCTACTATACCCAGCCAAACTCTCAATTAACATAGATGGAGAAACCAAAGTATTCCACGACAAAACCAAATTCACACATTATCTCTCCACGAATCCAGCCCTTCAAAGGATAATAACAGAAAAAAACCAATACAAGGACAGGAACCATGCCCTAGAAACAACAAGAAGGTAATCCCTCAACAAACCTAAAAGAAGACAGCCACAAGAACAGAATGCCAACTTTAACAACAAAAATAACAGGAAACAATTACTTTTCCTTAATATCTCTTAATATCAATGGACTCAACTCCCCGATAAAAAGACATAGACTAACAAACTGGCTACACAAACAAGACCCAACATTTTGCTGCTTACAGGAAACTCATCTTAGAGAAAAAGATAGACACCACCTCAGAAGGAAAGGCTGGAAAACAATTTTCCAAGCAAATGGTATGAAGAAACAAGCTGGAGTAGCCATTCTAATATCTGATAAGATTGACTTCCAACCCAAAGTCATTAAAAAAGACAGGGAGGGACACTTCATACTCATCAAAGGTAAAATCCTCCAAGAGGAACTATCAATCCTGAATATCTATGCTCCAAATACAAAGGCAGCCACATTCATTAAAGAAACTTTAATAAATCTCAAAGCACACATTGCACCTCATACAATAATAGTGGGAGACTTCAACACACCACTTTCACCAATGGACAGATCATGGAAACAGAAACTAAACAGGGACACAGAGAAACTAAGAGAAATTATGAATCAAATGGATCTGGCAGATATCTACAGAACATTCAATCCTAAAACAAAAGGATATACCTTCTTCTCAGCACCTCATGGTACCTTCTCCAAAATTGACCACATAATTGGTCACAAAACAGGCTTCAACAGATACAAAAATATTGAAATTGTCCCATGCATCCTATCAGATCACCATGGACTAAGGCTGATCTTCAATAACAAAATAAATAATAGAAAGCCAACCTTCACGTGGAAACTGAACAACACTCTTCTCAATGATACCTTGGTCAAGGAAGGAATAAAGAAAGAAATTAAGGACTTTTTAGAGTTCAATGAAAATGAAGCCACAACATACCCAAACTTATGGGATGCAATGAAAGCATTTCTAAGAGGAAAACTCATAGCTCTGAGTGCCTCCAAAAGGAAACTAGAGAGAGCACACATTAGCAGCTTGACAACATACCTAAAAGCACTAGAACAAAAGGAAGCAAATTCACCCAAGAGGAGTAGAGGGCAGGAAATAATCAAACTCAGGGGCGAAATCAACCAAGTGGAAACAAGAAGAACTATTCAAAGAATCAACCAATCAAGGAGCTGGTTCTTTGAGAAAATCAACAAGATAGATAAACCCTTAGCCAGACTCACTAGAGGGCACAGGGAAAGCATCCTAATTAACAAAATCAGAAATGAAAAAGGAGACATAACAACAGATCCTGAAGACATCCAAAACACCATCAGATCCTTCTACCAAAGGCTATACTCAACAAAACTGGAGAACCTGGATGAAATGGAGAAGTTCCTAGACAGATACCAGGTACCAAAGTTGAATCAAGATCAGGTTAATGATCTAAACAGCCCTATATCCCCCAAAGAAATAGAAGCAGTCATTGATAGTCTCTCAACTAAAAAAAGCCCAGAACCAGACGGGTTTAGTGCAGAGTTCTATCAGACCTTCAAAGAAGATCTAATCCCAGTTCTTCACAAACTATTCCACAAAATAGAAACAGAAGCTACTCTACCCAACACATTCTATGAAGCCACAATTACTCTGATACCTAAACCACAAAAAGACCCAACAAAGATAGAAAACTTCAGACCAATATCCCTTATGAATATTGATGCAAAAATCCTCAATAAAGTTCTTGCTAACCGAATCCAAGAACACATTAAAACAATCATCCATCCTGACCAAGTAGGTTTCATCCCAGGGATGCAGGGATGGTTCAATATACGGAAATCCTTCAACGTAATCCAGTATATAAACAAACTCAAAGACAAAAACCACATGGTCATCTCGTTAGATGCGGAAAAAGCATTTGACAAGATCCAACACCCATTCATGATAAAAGTCTTGGAAAGATCAGGAATTCAAGGCCCATACCTAAACATGATAAAAGCAATCTACAGCAAACCAGTAGCCAACATCAAAGTAAATGGTCAGAAGCTTGAAGCAATCCCTCTAAAATCAGGGACTAGACAAGGCTGTCCACTTTCTCCATACCTATTCAACATTGTACTTGAAGTCCTAGCCAGAGCAATTCGACAACAAAAGGAGATCAAAGGGATACAAATTGGAAAAGATGAAGTCAAAATATCACTTTTTGCAGATGATATGATAGTATATATAAGTGACCCTAAAAATTCCACCAGAGAACTCCTAAGCCTGATAAACAGCTTCGGTGAAGTAGCTGGATATAAAATTAACTCAAACAAATCAATGGCCTTTCTCTACACAAAGAATAAACAGGCCGAGAAAGAAATTAGGGAAACAACACCCTTCTCAATAGTCACAAATAATATAAAATATCTTGGCGTGACTCTAACTAAGGAAGTGAAAGATCTGTATAATAAAAACTTCAAGTCTCTGAAGAAAGAAATTATAGAAGATCTCAGAAGATGGAAAGATCTCCCATGCTCATGGATTGGCAAGATCAACATTGTAAAAATGGCTATCTTGGCAAAAGCAATCTACAGATTCAATGCAATCCCCATCAAAATTCCAAATCAATTCTTCAACGAATTAGAAAGTGCAATCTGCAAATTCATCTGGAATAACAAAAAACCTAGGATAGCAAAAACTCTTCTCAAGGATAAAAGAACCTCTGGTGGAATCACCATGCCGGACCTAAAGCTCTACTACAGAGCAATTGTGATAAAAACTGCATGGTACTGGTATAGTGACAGACAAATAGACCAATGGAATAGAATTGAAGACCCAGAAATGAACCCACACACCTATGGTCACTTGATCTTCGACAAGGGAGCTAAAAACATCCAGTGGAAGAAAGACAGCATTTTCAACAAATGGTGCTGGCACAACTGGTTGTTAACATGTAGAAGAATGCGAATCGATCCATTCCTATCTCCTTGTACTATGGTCAAGTCTAAGTGGATCAAGGAACTGCACATAAAACCAGAGACACTGAAACTTATAGAGGAGAAAGTGGGGAAAAGCCTTGAAGATATGGGCACAGGGGAAAAATTCCTGAATAGAACAGTAATGGCTTGTGCAGTAAGATCGAGAATTGACAAGTGGGACCTCATGAAACTACAAAGCTTCTGCAAGGCTAAAGACACCATCAATAAGACAAAAAAACCACCAACAGATTGGGAAAGGATCTTCACCTATCCTAAATCAGATAAGGGACTAATATCCAATATATATAAAGAACTCAAGAAGGTGGACTCCAGAAAGTCAAATAACCCCATTAAAAAATGGGGCTCAGAACTGAACAAAGAATTCTCATCTGAGGAATACCGAATGGCAGAGAAGCACCTGAAAAAATGTTCAACATCCTTAATCATCAGGGAAATGCAAATCAAAACAACCCTGAGATTCCACCTCACACCAGTCAGAATGGCTAAGATCAAAAATTCAGGTGACAGCAGATGCTGGTGAGGATGTGGAGAAAGAGGAACACTCCTCCGTTGTTGGTGGGATTGCATGCTTGTACAACCACTCTGGAAATAAGTCTGGCGGTTCCTCAGAAAATTGGACATAGTACTACCGGAGGATCCAGCAATACCTCTCCTGGGCATGTATACAGAAGATGTCCCAACCGGTAAAAAGGACACATGCTCCACTATGTTCATAGCAGCCCTATTTATAATAGCCAGAAGCTGGAAAGAACCCAGATGTCCCTCAACAGAGGAATGGATACAGAAATTATGGTACATTTACACAATGGAGTACTACTCAGCTATTAAAAAGAATGAATTTATGAAATTCCTAGCCAAATGGATGGACCTGGAGGGCATCATCTTGAGTGAAGTAACACAATCACAAAAGAACTCACACAATATGTATTCACTGATAAGTGGATATTAGCCCAAAACTTAGGATACCCAAGATATAAGATACAATTTGCTAAACGCATGAAACTCAAGAAGAATGAAGACCAAAGTGTGGACACTGTGCACCTTCTTAGAATTGGGAACAAAACACCCAGGGAAGGAGTTACAGAGACAAAGTTCGTAGCTGTGATGAAAGGATGGACCATTTAGAGACTGCGGTATTCAGGGATCCATCCCATAATCAGCTTCTAAATGCTGACACCATTGCATACACTAGCAAGATTTTGCTGAAAGGACCCAAATATAGCTGTCTCTTGTGAGATGATGCCGGGACCTAGCAAACACAGGAGTGGATGTTCACAGTCAGCTATTGGATGTATCACAGGGCTCCCAATGGAGAATCTAGAGAAAGTACCCAAGGAGCTAAAGGGATCTGCAACCCTATTGTTGGAACAACATGATGTACTAACCAGAACCCCGGAGCTCTTGTCTCTAGCTGCATATGTATTGAAAGATGGCCTAGTCGGCCATCAATGGAAAGAGAGGCCCATTGGACTTGCAAACTTTATATGCCCCAATATAGGGGAATGCCAGGGCCAAAAAAATGGGAATGGGTGGGTAGGGAAGTGGGGGGCGCTATGGGGGACTTTTGGGATAGCATTGGAAATGTAATTGAGAAAAATACGTAATAAAAATATTAAAAATTAAAAAAAAAAGAAAATAAGAGTTGCCTTGTATAACTGTATTGAGTGTATTAAAAACAAAGACATCACAATAGTGAAGTTTTATAAAGAATCCTAAAAACTACAATGAAATCTTAGAGATAATTGTGAGAAGGCATTACAAGAAATTATAACTTCTACATTAGTGGATATTATCATGTTTCAGTGTTGTAAAGATTTGTGTATATGTGTACTTGTGTTTAATGTTTATAGTAATGAATACCTCTAACTCCTACTATGCAGGAAGATCATGAGTTTGGGAAATATCATGTAGCAAGATGCTTCCCCAACAAAAAAGTTCCTTGGTGGACTAGTCATTAGGATTAAGTGTCTCTCAAAACAAAACAAAATAAATTAAAAACATTATATATGTGTAGGTAACAGACACAACAAGTTTATATACTTTATATGAGTATATAAAGTTTATATACTTTAAATGAGTTGATTTTGTAGTATATAAAGTATTTCCTAATACACACAGTTTTCTGGATTCTTGTTTTTTCTCCCTCAGTTTTTTCCATTTTTTTTTTTCTGGCTTAGGAATGTGTTCCTTTCCAATGAGTATGGCTCATTGAAATAGTGTGGCTGGAGGAGTTCATGGATAGGTTTATCTCACCATGAGCCACATTTTCAGTACTTTGTTTACATTTAGATATCCCATGACCACAGTACCTATATCTAAACCTATAAGTCCACTATTACTCTACATTTTAAAGCATGTACAGCCACACAACTATAAGGTATATGCAGACCACAAGGCAAAGCTCAGACCTAGACAGCATCCATGTTTGTGGCTTCAGTTTCTGTGAGCTCCTATGGACTCAGCTTAGTTGATTCTGTGGCCAGTGTTTTCATGGTGTCCTTGACCCCTCTGCATCCTAAAATCTTTCCTCCTCCTCTTTTGTGGGCTCCCCTTGGCTCCACGTAGTGTTTGTAACTATTCCCAATAGATGCTCGATGACACCATTCTGATAACAGTTGGGTTGGGCACCAATCTATGAGTATAGGAGAATATCATTAGGGATCATTTTATTTGGTCTGTCCTGAGCTATCAAGCCTTTAGTTCCTGACCATCCAGCAGTGTCCTGTGGACTCCCTCTCCTGCCCATAAATTGGACCCTGCATGGGTTAGCCACTCCCCCCAAATTCTGTGCCACCATAGCTTTTGCTGGCACAATAGACTGTAGGCTGAAGGTTTTGTGGCTGGGTTGATGTCCCAGTCCCACTACTAGGAGTCTTGCCTGGTTATAGAATATGGCTACTTCGGGCTCCATATCCTCTATTACTAGAAGACTTCACTAGCGTCACTTTGGTAGATTCCAGGGAGTTTGTACTGCACTAGGTTTCTACATCACTCCCTGAATGCCTCCCAATTCCAGATGTCTCTGGCAGTACTCTCTCCCTTTGTCTCTCCCCTGTCTCTGCCTGATCCCTTCTATTTCCACACACTCCCATTCCACCCTCAAAATCTCTTAATTCACCTTCTCAGAGAGATCTATGAGTCCCTCTTTGAGCTATCCTTGTTACTCAGCCTCTCTGGGCCTGTGAATTGTAACATGATTGTCCTCTACTTAACAGCTAATGTCCACATATAAGTGAGCAAATAGCATATTTGTCTTTCCTGGGTCTGGGATAGCTTTCTTTCTAGTTCCATCCATTTGCCTGCAAATTTCATGATACCATTGTTTTGTTTTTGTTTTTTTTTTCTTTTCTTTTTTAACAGCTGTAAGAAAGTTTTAGTAGTAAATGTTCTTCTTAAAGAAGCTATAGAGACCAAAATCAGTACAGGCACAAAAGGCAGGGTAACATGCACTGTGTTATGTTAATCATGTACATGCACTGTTATATTTGGAGGCATTCCAGAGGAGATAAAATAGGAGCAGGGTTCTCTGAGCACTGAATAACAAGCACAGTTCTCAGAAATGATGAGCTAGGGAGTGAGGTGACCGAGAAGACAAAACTCTATTAATAGGAGGCTGGATCAAAGAACAATAGAGTCCACTGAGAAATGAACTAGCAGAGAAACAGCAGTGAAATGTAAGAGAAAACAAAGACATCTGCATAAATGGAAACCACAGCTTGCTCATCAGTCTTCACAATAAACAATCTGACTAAGACTGGGAATGTGGCTCAGCTGTAGAGAGCTTGTCCAGAGGTAGGCAGGCAGTAAGGAGAGATGACGGGGAAACTTCTCTGGGAATGGTAAATTTTTCTGGGAATGGGAAATGGCTGAGACAAATGGCTGTCTCAGAAGGATGCTAAATGTGTCCTTTGAAATTAGCAGGTCAACAAAGAAAACAGGACAGGAATCAGTCTACTGAAGCCAAGAAAGGGAACGTGGCCTTATTGAACCTTAATCCCAGGCCAGAACGCTTACCATCAACCTCAGATACTTTCTCAAATTCTGTCTGTAGGTTGTAAATGATATTACTTACACAAGAAAAATATGAAAGTCCCCAAACCATTACATTCTAAACTGTGTTAATCACAAACAGCTGCCAATAGAAGCTTAACCTCTCTCCCACTTTTGGTAATTTATATGCACTAATGACCTTTCAGGGTGTTTGTCAGAGCTAAGTGTGGTAATGTATGCTTCAAGTTCAAGCACTCAAAGACTGATGATGGATTATGAGTTTGAGGAAGCCTAGGTTATAAAGCAAATAAGTCCTGGACTTAAAAATTTTTTTTGTAATACCTATGTAATCTTCTTAAATATGGAATGTATTTAAGGAATGGTATCAATATATTTGGGGGAAAACTCCTAAGCATAAGCATGTTCAATAAGTGGTTTTACTTTCTGTACAGTCAGTTTGATTCAACATTTATTTGGAAGCCATCATGAGGTTGCGTTAGATTCAGGAAATATAAATGATCTCCACTTATGCCAATTTTCCTGACAATGGCAGAATTTCATTGTTTGTGCCAATGATAGAAGTTTGTTTTTTTAATGGATGAATAAAACTCCTTAATTTGATTATTTTGAATAGTTCTGCAATAAATATGGTTGTTTATGCATGGCAAACCTCCTAGTTTTTTAGATGATTTTATTATGTAGCTCATGGTCTTCTGTGAGTGCTGGATAACAAACACTGTGAGTTGGTATGTTTTCCTGTAGTCCTCTGCTTCTGGCTGTTACACTCTTTTCATCCCTTCTTCTGCAATGATTCCTGAGCTTTGGAAGGAGAGAGTGTGGTATGTATGTTCCATTTAGAGTTTAGCATTTTTCAGCCTTATATTCTCTGTACCTTGGTCAATTTTGGGTCTCTGTGTTAATCACAATTTACTACAAATAGAAGCTTCTCAGATGAAGGTTGAAAGATGTATTGATCTATGGGCATAACAATTAGCCATTAGGACTTGGTTTAATATTATGTGGATTTACAAAATGATAGTGGTAGCTTCTCTCCTAAGGCTTATAACCTGTCTAGCTATAGGCTTGTTCTTGGCCCAACAATGATGCCTAGGTATGGGTTTCATCTTGTTGAATGGGACTTAAATCCCACGGGATAATTATTGGTTTATTTCATGATGTTTATGGCATTATTGCAGGAGTGGGCAAGGCTTGCCAGGCTAGTCATTACTGAAGCTCACAGAGTTCACAGCTGGGTATAACTGATGATTACTTTTCTGGTAGTTTGCTTAGTACCTTTCAGCACTGTGAGAGCTAGCCAGTAGGGATGAAGCTTCTAGGTTTGTACTACCTTGATTGCTCCATGTTCTCTGAGTCATGTATGAGGTATGGCCCTGCTATCAAGTTCTAGAGGACAGACAAGAGCAATGGCAATGGCCTTGTAATGTTTGAGGGTCTATGAAACATTCTCATGGAAGTCTCTCTCCATGGCTGGTTTGAATAAGAATGGCCCTTAAAGGCTCATATGTTTGAATGTTTAGCCAATAGGTGTTAGTACTATTTGAGAAGGATTAGCTTTGATGTTCCAAAAGCTCAGGCCTATTGGATCTCTCCTCCTGCTGCCTATGAATCTGGATGTTGGACTTATAGCTACTTTTCCAGTACTATGTCTGCTTGCTTGCCACATGCTCCCTGCCATGATGATAATGGACTAAACTTCTGAAACTGCAATCCAATCCAATTAAACGTTTTCTTTCATATGAGTTGTCTTGGTCATTGTGTCTCTTCACAGTAATAGAAGAGTGACTAAGACAGACGTTCATATCAGAGAGAGGGGTATTGTTGTAATAGGCCTGACCATGCTACTTATTGGTGGAATGTGGACTTCAGGATTTTGGATCAGGAAAGCAATTGAATGCTCTAAGTGGGGTTTAATGGATGATTCTAATAGGAGCATGGAAGACACTGCTGAGGGTGATGTGAACTGCGGGGGGTCCAGATCAAGAAATTTCAGAGGGAAGATATTACTAAGTGGCCTAGAGACTGTTGTGATATTTTGGCAAAAAAAAAAAATGTGTTTACTTTCTGCCTCTGTCCTAAAAATTTGTTAAGACTAAATTGAAAAATTTTGGATTAATGGCAATTATTTCAAGGTAGCCTAGTATTGACTGTTTTGCTTGGTTATTAGTGGACACTCTTACTTACCCAGATCTATAAAATGAAAAGGAGCAAGCTGGGCAAGGAGAAATACAAAGTGTACAGTTTGAGGAGACAAGGATCACCAGAAAGTGTAATGGAGCTATGTCCAGTGCTCAAGGAGATAAAAAGTTTGAAAAAAAAAAAAGACTGATACTAAATGGAATGAGGGGAGTAGTGACCTGAGGATAAGAGCTCACCTAGATAAGCTTCCAATTTGTGGAAAGGGATTAAAGGAAAGCTTAAGCAGTGAAGGAAATCAACAACAACAGAAAGCTGATGTAGGAAGGGGACAAGTTCCATCTCAGCAAGCAGCTTTGACCACATGGTTCTGGCTTTAGAGTCAAGGATTCAAGAAAGGGGTTGTGGACTCTCCCCTCACAACTAAGGAAAGCCATGAGGTCAGGCATGTGTTAGGGATGTCCATGCATGGAAGTCCAGAGAGTTCATTATGTAAAGCTGTGAAGGTGAAGCCTGAATTCTGTAGGAGATCCAAAGATGTTGGAGATGCCAGAGTTGTGGGATACCTGCTGAGGAAAGCTTCTAACAGGGAGAGCAAATGGCCCAAGAGAAAGACGTGTGTTGTAGTCAAAAAAGTTGAAAGGAGTTGCAGATCTGAAGAATGTTTGTTAGACATAGAGAGGTAGAATTTGGAGTTTTCCCTGCTGGTTTTCAGTTCTGCTTTGATCGACTATTTCTTCACTCTGCTTCTGTTCTTCCCTTTTGGAATGGTCATATATGTTTGACTCTATTGTATGTAGGAAGCATGTGAGCTGCTTTCTGATTTTGATTTTTGATTTATGGTTAAGAGAATGCTATGATTCTCAGAGACCTTGTTTTTTTTTTTTTTTTTTTTTAACTTTTATACAGTGTTTAGATTGTAATGGACTATGGGAATTTTTTTGAAGTTGACTGAATCCATTTTTGCATTATGATTTGGCTGTAAGTCTATGAGGGACAGGCAATAGAATGTGATGGTTTGAATATGAATGGCCCCTCATAGGCTCATGTATTTGAATGCTTAGCCATAGGGAACTTGAGAAGGATTAGGAGGTGTGGCCTTGTTGGAGAGGGGTGCCCTTGTTATTGGAAGTGTGTTACTGGGGGAGGGCCTTGCAGTTCCAAAAGTTCAAGGCAGGCCCAGTGTTACACTCTCTCTTCCTGCTGCCCGGGATTTGGATGTAGCATTCTTGGCTACTTTTCCAGCACCATGTCTACCTGTGTGCTTCCATTACTCCCTGCCAAGATGATAATGGAATAAACCTCTGAAATTGGTTTCCATTCTTATAAAAGAATGTTTTCTTTTATAAAAGTTAGTGTGTTCATGGTATCTTTTCAAAGTAACAGAACATGGACCAAGATCGTCCTTTCATAGTTTTCTGATGTTATTGGTATCCTAAAGGAAACATGTATCTTAAGATTCAAAGCTAACATCCATAGATAAAAGAAAATGTGGCATTTGTCTTTCTGGGTCTGAGTTACTTATTCAGAATGAATTTTTCTAACTTCATCCATTTATCTGTGTTTTATAATTTCACTTTAAATTTATTTATTTTACACCTTCTTATAAAATCATTGGAGATAAAGGCTATATATATATATATATCAATGAACTCCTATATGGTTAGACTAGTTATTCATTCAGAACAGAAGCTGTGGATCCTCACATTGGCTTTTATACCTTCACTATCAAATACACTCTTATGCACTTATCCATCAATATCATTTTTCTGAATAGCTAAATAATTTCCCATTGTGTAAATATCCCACATTTCATTATCCATCACCCAATAGACATCTAGGCTGTTTCCATTTCCTGGCTATTGTGAGTAGAGAATCAATGAACAAGGATGAGCATGTATCTCTAGATGATGGTATATGGAGTCCATTGGGTATATACTTGAAGAGAGGTATATAGCTGGATCATATGATAAATTTATATCTATCTTTCTGAAAAATCTCCATATTGATATTCATAGTGGCTGCACAGCTCTGTACCCACCACCAGCAGTGAATAAGTGCGCCCTTTCCCCCACATTCATGCCGTCATTTCTGTTTTAGTGTTTGACATTCTGACTAGGGTGAGATAAAATTTTAAGGTAGTTTTAATTTTTACTTTCCTGATGACTAAAGATGTTGAAAAAAAAGTAAAATATTTCTCAGCTGTTTGTATATTATCTTTTAAGCACTCTACACTCTATTTGTTTCTCTGTTCTATTAAAATGGGGATTGTTTTCTTGATTAATATTTTGAGCTCTTTAAATATTAAAGATTATAATCCTCTTCCAGGTATATCAGTGGAAAAAAATTTCCCCATTCTCTAAGGTACCTCTTCACTTGTTTGATTGTATTCTTTGCTGTATAGAAACCTTTTAGTTTCATCAGGTCCCAGGTATTAAATGTTGGTCTTAATGCCTGTGCTATCAGAGTCATGTTAAAGTCTGTTCCTATGTCAGTGAACTCAAGAATATACCCTAATTTCTTCTCTATTATATTCAACTCTCCGGTCTTATTTTGGGGTCTCTGATCCATTTAGAGTTTTTATGGAGACTGAGAAATAAGGCTCTAATTTCATTCTTCTATATTCAGTCATCCAGGTTTAACAGCACCATTTGTTGCAAATGCTGTGATTTCTCCAGTGTGTGCTGTTTGCTTCTTCATTAAAAATTGGGATGTGTGGGTTTGTATGGGGGCCCTCAACTCTATTCCATTGATCAGTGATTCTGTTTTTATTCTAGTTCCATGCTGGTTTTATTATTATAGTCTTACAGTATAACTTTGAATCTTTTATAGAGATTCTGGTTTTAATATATATCCTCTATCAACTGACCTGTAGCCCTAGTCTCCCTTCTCTGTATTTTTTTTAAATATTTTGAACCCAGAGGCTAGCTAGCTATGTAGTAGTGTCTGAAAATGTTTTCCTGTGATTTAAGAAATAAGTTGTTCCCAAGGGAAATGTACTACTACAGGTAAACAGAATTTGTTCAGGCATCAAAGCTTCTTTTCCTTAAGATCTCTCTATATAGACCCAGGAATAACCTTGATTCTCAGGATTTTCAGTTTCCTTTTTATTTTATTTTTAATTTCTACAATGATAGCATATAGAAGTAAGACAAGTGGTAGAAGTGTTTGGTAGTTTTTTTCCTTGTGTATTTTGTTTGCCCACAATTCGCCATTTTGTTTTCTTAAAGGCCAAATTTTTGTTATGGAGGCAGTACCAAGAAGAGCTAGAATATTCTCCTGGGAATCACAGAAAACCCAGTGCTCAGATAATTGGAGAAAAACTAAAAAAATTCAGATGTTTATAAGTATACACTGGACCTAGAAAGCTCTGCAGTTTGGTGGGCAGATTAAATGTCCAATATAATCTTTCTCTGGGCTGTGACCAGATTCTGATTTTTGATATTGATTAAGAAAGTATCACAAAAGTGGCATTGTCTCAGAGGTCATCATACTCAACTTGGAATCCAGGACAAGCTCCAAAAGTCACAGTAAGCAAGAAGCTCTGGCACACCAGGTGCTATTTGAGTGCAATGGTTTTACACTTTCTTTGGCTTTTCCTACTTTTTCCATACCCTGTGAGACTGCTTAGCTGTCACAAATTTGTAGGAAAATTGAAAAAATTCTCTCTGCTTTGGAAAGAGCACAGGAACCACAGAGAGCCACTTTCTTATTGTTATCTTGAGCACTGTCATAACTAATGCGAATTTATACAGTGTAATGGGTTTTAGTGCAGCTATGAATATATACTTTAAAACCATTAAACTATGTAAATGAAAAAATGTAGGCTATGTGAATTATTTTATATATATATTTAAAAATTTTTTTAATTAGGTATTTTCTTCATTTACATTTCTGATGCTATCCCAAAAGTCCCCCATACCCTCCCCCACCCCCACTCCCCTACCCACCCACTCCCACTTCTTGGCCCTGGTGTTCCCCTGTACTAAGGCATATAAAGTTTGCAAAGCCAATGAGTCTCTCTTTCCAAGGATGGCTGACTAGGCCATCTTCTGATTCATATGCAGCTAGAGACATGAGATCTGGGGGCTACTGGTTAGTTCATATTGTTATTCCACCTCTAGGGTTGCAGACACCTTTAGCTCCTTGGGTACTTTTTCTAGCTCCTCCATTGGGGGCCCTGTGATCCAGCTGACTGTGAGCATCCACTTCTGTGTTTGCTAGGCCCTGGAATAGTCTCACAAGAGACAGCTATATCTGGGTCCTTTCAGCAAAATCTTGTTAGTGTATGCAATGGTGTCAGCATTTGGAAGCTGATTATGGGATGGAACCCCGGGTATGGCAGCCTCTAGATGGTCCATCCTTTCGTCTCAGCTACAAACTTTGTCTCTGTAACTCCTTCCATGGGTGTTTTGTTCCCAATTCTAAGAAGGGGCAAAGTGTCCACACTTTGATCTTTGTTCTTCTTGTGTTTCATGTGTTTAGCAAATTGTATCTTATATCTTGGGTATTGTAAGTTTCTGGGCTAATATCCACTTATCCCTTACTGCTTTTAATATTCTATCTTTATTTAGTGCATTTGTTGTTCTGATTATTATGTGTCGGAAGGAATTTCTTTTCTGGTCCAGTCTATTTGGAGTTCTGTAGGCTGCTTGTATGTTCATGGGCATGTCTTTCTTTAGGTTTGGGAAGTTTTCTTCTATAATTTTGTTGAAGATATTTGCTGGCCCTTTAGTTGAAAATCTTCATTCTCATCTACTCCTATTATCCGTAGGTTTGGTCTTCTCATTGTGTCCTGGATTTCCTGGATGTTTTGAGTTAGAATCTTTTTGCATTTTCCATTTTCTTTGATTGTTGTGCCGATGTTCTCTATGGAATCTTCTGCACCTGAGATTCTCTCTTCCATTTCTTGTATTCTGTTGCTGATGCTCGCATCTATGGTTCCAGATTTCTTTCCTAGGGTTTCTATCTCCAGTGTTGCCTCATTTTGGGTTTTCTTTATTGTGTCTACTTCCCTTTTTAGGTCTAATATGGTTTTGTTCATTTCCATAACCTGTTTGGATGTGTTTTCATGTTTTTCTTTAAGGACTTCTACCTGTTTGGTTGTGTTTTCTTGTTTTTCTTTAAGGACTTGTAACTCTTTAGCAGTGTTCTCCTGTATTTCTTTAAGTGAGTTATTAAAGTCCTTCTTGATGTCCTCTACCATCATCATGAGATATGCTTTTAAATCGGGGTCTAGTTTTTCGGGTGTGTTGGGGTGCCCAGGACTGGGTGAGGTGGGAGTGCTGGGTTCTGATGATGGTGAGTGTTCTTGGTTTCTGTTAGTAAGATTCTTACGTTTGCCTTTCACCATCTGGTAATCTCTGGAGTTAGTTGTTATAGTTGTCTCTGGTTAGAGCTTATTCCTCTCGTGATTCTGTTAGCCTCTAACACCAGACCTGGGAGACTAGCTCTCTCCTGAGTTTCAGTGGTCAGAGCACTCTTTGCAGGGAAGGTACACAGATATATGGCTTTTGGGACCTGCCTCCTGGCAGAAGATGAAGGCCTGAAACAGGGCTTGTCCCAGAAGCTGTTAGCTTCTGTAGTCCACACTCTCACCTGCACAGACTAGTCTCAGAGGGATCTGGGAACCAAGATGGCTCCCCCAGGTGCTCTGGCAAAGCCCTCCTGGGCGGGGCAGACACCTCTCCTCTGGCAGGGAAGGTTCCCAGATATCTGGAGCTTGAAACTGGGTCTACCTCAGAAGCTGTCTTCTAGGGACCTTGGGAGTGTCCGCCGACTCCTGCTCCCAAGTTGACCAGGTGCTGGCATCGACCAGAAGGGACTTGTGACCCTGGTCGGGTTTTCTGCTTCTCTAATGCTATCTCAGGTCCCACGCGATTGGAATGGAACAGAAGTTGTGTTCCACTCACCAGAGGTCCTAAGATCGAGTGGAGAGTCCTCTAGGGACTTCGGGGGTGTCCACCGACTCCATGCCCAGGTGACCCGGTGCTGGCGCCGACTGGAAGGGATTGTGAATTATTTATTAGTAATTATTTTATTAAAATGATAAAGTTATATTGAATTATACAAAAAATTAATTTTCCTAACACTCATATTGGGGGCTATCTTTTCACTATCTTGGCATGACATTTGATGCATGTGTTTTTAATTTGACAGATTCAGTTTCCCTATTTTTCCTTTGTGGTCTATGCTTTTGGTGCTGTATCTAAGAAATAATTGTCAATTCTATTGGCATAAATATTTCCCCTACAGTTTCAGCTTTGTATTTTTTAGCTCTTGCATTAAAGTTTGTTTGATTTTTCAGTTAATTTATGTGAATTTTTCAGAAAAGAGTTAAACTTCATTTGGTATGGTATAATTTGTTCAGTAAACTTTGTTTATAAGATGTTTATAAGACTATGCTAAATACAGCTTTATTTATAATAGCCAGAAGCTGGAAAGAACCCAGATGCCCCTCAACAGAGGGATGGATACAGAAAATGTGGTACATTTACACAATGGAGTACTACTCAGCTATTAAAAAGAATGAATTTATGAAATTCCTAGCCAAATGGATGGACCTGAGGGCATCATCCTGAGTGAGGTAACCCAATCACAAAGGAACTCACACAATATGTACTCACTGATAAGTGGATATTAGCCCAGAAACTTAGAATACCCAAGATATAAGATACAATTTGCTAAACACATGAATCTCAAGAAGAACGAAGACCAAAGTGTGTATACTTTTTCCCTTCTTAGAATTGGGAACAAAACACCCATGGAAGGAGTTACAGAGACAAAGTTTGGAGCTGAGACGAAAAGATGAACCATCTAGAAACTGCCATATCCGGGGATCCATCCCATAATCAGCTTCCAAATGCTGACACCATTGCATATACTAACAAGATTTTGCTAAAAGGACCCAGATATGGGCTGTCTCTTGTGAGACTATGCCAGGGCCTAGCAAACACAGAAGTGGATGCTCACAGTTAACTATTGGATGGATCACAGGGCCCCCAATGGAGGAGCTAGGGAAAGTACTCAAGGAGATGAAGGGATCTGCAATCCTATAGGTGGAACAACAATATGAACTAACCAATACCCCCTTCCCCCTGGAGCTCGTGTCTCTAGCTGCATATGAATCAGAAGATGGCCTAGTCGGCCATCACTGGAAAGAGAGGCCCATTGGTCGTGCAAACTTTCTATGCCTCAGTACAGGGGAACGCCAGGGCCAAGAAGTGGGAGTGGGTGGGTAGGGGATTGGGTGGGGGAGCGTGTGGGGGACTTTTGGGATAGCATTGGAAATGTAATTGAAATAAATACCCAATTTAAAAAAATATGGAAAAAAAGACTATGCTAAATAGTCTTGGTCAGGTATTGTAGTACATGAATTTAATCCCAGTACTCCAGAAGTAAGGGAATTTAGATCACTATGGCTTTAACACTATCTCATTTTATATAGCAAGCTCTAGGCAAGGCTACAAAAAATAATTCTTGGCACACTTGTTGTAATTCAGTTGACCATAAATTTTAGGCTTTCTCGTTTGGCCATTAAATTCTTTTAAATGGGTCTAAATTCATGACCTTGATGCATGTCTATATTGGTTCAATTATGATTATTTTTGCTGCAAGTTTTGAAATCAGTGAGTATGAGATTGACAACTTCTTACCAAGATTGTTTTGGGGCTGGCAGGATATCTCAGCAGGTAGTCATATTTGTTATCAAGTAACCTGAGTTCTCTTGTGAGGACCACACTGTAAAAGGAGAGAACTGACTCTTAAGAGTTGTCCTCTGACTGCCATACATATCTTGTGGTGTGTGCATGCCCCCCAATAGTTAAATATGGAAATTTAAAAGATTTTGTTTATTTTGAGTTCTTTCAGATTACATTTTGATTTTAGGATAGATTTTTATATTTCTGTGAAATATACTTTGGATTTTCATGTGGTTTGTATTGGATCTATAAGTTGCTTTAAATAGTATACTTAATGTTATTAGATTTTAAATCTATGAACATTTATGTTTTGCATGTATTTATGTCCTTAATTTTATCAGTATTTTGTAGCTGCATATGTACAAATCGTTTGCTTTATTTAACTTTATTCCACAGTATTTTACATCTTCGACTATTCTAAATGGAGTGATTTCCTCAATTTCCCTTTCAAGTTGTTCACATTAACTATAGAGAAGCACAGTTGGTTTTCATGCTTTGACTTGCTAAATCTATTAACTCTAATGCTTTTATTAACCTCTGAGACTTTCTATATACAGGTTCGTGGCATTTGTGGACACAATAATTTTCCTTCCTCCTTTGTATTATGAATTCCTTTTGTTTCTTCTACTTGCTTAATTTCTTTGGCTAGAGGTTCCAATACTGTGTTGAGTAGAAGTAGAAAAATTGTTCTCAATAGTCTTAACTCAGCTGTTGACCCTATTTGCAATAATACTGGCCAGCCAGGCAAGATGATCCACTGCTAAACTACTGTAAAATCTGTTATGCAGTAACTAACCATTCCACACATACTGCAAACCTGGACAAAGCCCATGGCTGGGGAGTATGTATCATAGTTTCTATTGGGGAAGCTGCTGCTTTTGTTTTACCAAGTGTGTTCATCATTTAAGTAACTCAATATGCTTGCCAAGTTGTCTTGTAGGTTATGTACATGAACATAGAATAGTGCTGCTGTCAGGATTGCTCAAGAATGCTTCTTTATGTAGTAGTCAGCACAGAGTGCAGAGACTCATAACTCATTAAAATACTGAGAAAAAATGGCTATTGAATGCCCCACCATGAATGAGACAGGTTTACTATACCATCCATGCTCTTGAAGCATCATGGAAGAAGGGGCTGGATGGAGGTGGGAATAGACATGGAATAACTTCAGGCATGTTGTATGTTATGTATATTATGGCTGTTGCACTCTTGAACTCAGAGAAGCTGTGATTATTTGTGTAAGAACTGGACCCATCAACACCCTGTTCTGGAAGTGGGAGGGGCTCATGATGTCCTTCACTTTCTGAGGAATTCTAAACAGTTAACAGTTTATGAAGAATGCAGAGACATTTTCTTCAGTGATGTATAGAAAGCCCTAATGAAACTCATTGGATCACATACACACAGAAAAGACATAAAATTATAAGGGGGGCATATTTGCAGAGAAGACTTAGCAGGAGTTGGGCAGGTTAAATATGTATGATCAAAACAATATTAAGCATATGTACAAAAATGCAGATAGCAGGTTATGTGCATTTTTATAGGAAGACCTCAAATGTTTTTAAAGATTTCCTTTTATTATTTTAGTTGTGTCTTCGTGTAGGTATTCACATTTGTATGTAGATGTCAGTGGAGGCCTGAGACTTTTGATCTCCCTGGAGCTGGAATTATAAGTAGTTGTGAGCTGTCTGACATGGATGCTTGGAAGTGACTTGGGGGCCCCAAATTGCATAGTTATCATATTCAAGTGTTTCCCAAGTAACTAATGCATGATGCTATAAAATTATACATATGCAAAAGAGTCATAAGTGGGTTGAGATCCATTAAAAATCCAAGATCAGTTTGGAGCTAGAGATATGAAAAGGTCACCAACCCAGTTTCTGATTTACACACTGCCACTAATCTTAGAGAAACTACTCTCTGTAAGATTTTAGTTGGCCCTGCACTTTGCGTACAATTTGAATGAGTCACTCAGAAATTTTACGTGCTGGAAGCTTGGTATCGTAATCTGACTATGTTCAGAATATTTAAGAGATAGTCTGAATAGAAGGCAATTAGGTACTGGTAACATTACCTTTAGTAGGCATTAATGAGAAATTTAGGACCTTTACTGATTTTTTTTCATGAGACTGCAACCTGGAAACTGTTGGGCTTCCTGTCTTGCCATGTAACAGCTCCATTCCTCTTGCATAGTACTCCTACCATGCTACCATCTTCTATATTGTGATGTTGCCAGAATGCCCTTACTAGAAGCTGAACAGATGAGGCATCTTAATTTTAGACTTCTAGCTCCCCAAGTGGTAAGCTGAACAAACCTCTTTTCTTACATAGTTCCCAAACCTAGGTAGTGGTGGTATAACAGTAAAGTGTGGCAGCAACAAAGATTGCTGTCATTACCTGAAAGGTTTTGCCTTTTACCTTTTCCAACTAAATATTTATGAGAGAATAAGATTTCATATATCCTCAACCAAAAAACAAAAATGCAAAACAAAACAAATACCCAAATGTACCTCAGCAGACTGAATGCACAAGCAGATATGACAGTCTAGGTATTTTGTTATGTCAGATGTTAAACATATTTGCAAAATTACAACATAGTTACAATTCTTAATGCATTTCTCATTTTGTAACATAAATTTGTTCTCATTAAATATTAATGTTGATATATAATTGTTTTGTACTATAATTTAAAATGAATTGGTACCTAAAATTAATTTATTATTAATTGTTATAGTTTACATAAACAATGCTACTTGAAGCTAATTATATAAGAAATCTCAAAGCCATTATAAGTAAATTTTAAACAGGAAATTCATATTAGTAATGGATACATAACATTTTATACCATTTTATCATGTGTATAGATTCAAAGCTGGCTGTGGTGACACATGCCAGTAATCAATCCTAGCACTGCAGAAGTAGGGGCAGGGATATCAGGAGTTGAAGGTCAGTCATGGCTCATAATGAGTTGGAAGTCATCCTAGGCTACATGAGACCTTGTCTCAAAACAAAAAGGCAGAAAATATTTTAGTTGTAACCAGTTTTCGCAGCTGAATATTTATTCTATAAAACTTTATAGAGTTAACTAGTTTTATATAGTTTGAACTACAAAATGGAAAAGTAGGTTTCAGTCATAACAATGTGGTACCCAGGGGCAGGAGAGATGGTTCAGCGGTTGAAAATACTTGCTACTCTTACAGAAGACCCAGGTTTTATTCCCAGCATCCACATAGTAGCTCACAACCATCTGTAACTTCAGTTCCAGGGAATCCAATGCCCTCTTCTTACCTCAGGCATTAGGCATGCAGTGTTGCATAGACATATATAACATGCTGACAAAACATTCGTACACATAAAGTAATAAATCTTAAAAAATATGTTTTAAAAATTGTGGATACCAGTCAACCCAAATCAACATCAGATTTCCATACTGTACAGCTTTCTAACTGGCCAGTTAGAAAGAAGTGGTCAGTTCTAAGTCTAAAATCTCAGATTGTTAAAAAAATGAGATATATTACAGCTAATATTGAGAATATTAAATCACAAATACAAAATAATTTTAAATGTTCTATAATAGTATGCAAAAGAAATTTACCTTATAAAATAAAATTTATTTTAAGTGAAACTGAGGGTAACCCCTTGGTCCTGTGGAGGCTTGATGACCCAGGGTAGGGAAATGCTATGGTGCTGAGGCAGGAGTGGGTGGGCTGGTGGGGGAGCACCCTCATAGAGGCGGGGGGAGGAGGAGGAATGGGATAGGGGGTTTGTGGAGGGGAAACAGGGAAGGGGGGAATAACAGTTGAAATATAAATAAAGAAAATAACCAATAAAAATGAAAAGAAGAATCAAAAAAATAGTATTCAAAAGTAAGTTTTACCTTATTAAATATACCCTAAGTGAACCTAAAATTATACTCTATAAACTTCTTTATTGGTACAATACACCAATCCTATTTGCAAATAGCAAATCACGATTAGTATAGAGGAATCCTTTTCCTCCAGCCACAAGAAGCAGTTAATTTTTAAAAGGGTGGGACAGATTTAAAACACACTAGGACTAACTTTAACTTTGCCATTCATACTGAAGCTACTCAGTTATGTACGGATCCTACAGCTTAAAGTTTCTTCCAGAGACAGAGGTCTCTTCATGTTAACTGATTCTAAGCTGGACATACATAATAAAGGACCAGCTGATATTTTAACATGAACCCTAAGTGTATGTTGAGATTTTTCGTCAGAAATATTTTTTCCTAAAAGGTTCCCCCCTTTTTATTGTTTTAGGGTTTGTTTGTTTGTTTGTTTGTTTGTTTTTAAACCTCTCTACCTGGAGACAAATTAAATGTCTCAGATCTTTATGTATGTCTATTTAGAAAGGGATGTGATTCTAATATATCATTTTAGATTCTTCTATTTGGAAGGAGAATAAAAAAAACAAATTTCATGTCCAAAGGACTTTCTATATATTTTTAAAATTATTTATTTTTTTTAACATAGTACTAGTCAAACAAGTTTACACCATTAAACCTTTTCTTCATCCTTTGTGTATGTAGATCTAAGATAGGGATGTTGGATTAATGGTACTTTTCAGTCAAAGTTCGTTAAAACTTCTTCGTATAATAGGTTGGGTATTCCAGTCGTACTTATATGCATGAGGTACAGGTGAACTTGTTTCAGGCTTTTAGAGTAAGTATTCATAAGTATTAGGAGCAAGCAGTGTCACAGTGTTTAAACCAGTTCTACTTAAACCAGTTCCAGGGCTGTTAGTGGTGGTCCACTCAGTCAAAACTAGATTTTCTTCTCCAAGTATTTTAACTAGTCATCTATTCCCTGTGAAGAGCCCCAAATATTCTTCAGCATTGTGCACTCTCTTTCAATGACTAACTCCAAGTCTAACTTGGTGTTAAAGAGCGATAAGGCTTTCAACTCTTCCAGGACAACTGCATTACATGAGGCGAGCTCCTTGACTCTAATCATGACTTCTTGGTTGAAAGTCTGTGACCAAAATACCTGGAAGACCAGGTCCTTCTCACATGCTTCCTGTGCTGTTAGCTTCTGCCCACACAATAACATTTCACCTGCAGAAGCTTGTCCCATAATCTTGGGAAATGTAAATCTAGAACAGCCATCTGGAGTCTGTCCAAAGGTGGTACAGGGTGTTCGAAGCCAAGCCTTTTCGCTAGCCCAAACAATATCACAAAGAGGTAATATAGATGCCCAGTCTGATGGCTGGGTCGTTGATGGCTACAATAATAGGCTTCTTAAATTGAATGAAAGCATTCACAAAATTTTTGACCGCTTCTGCCATCTTAGTGCTTTCTCTTTTCTTGTTCCTCATGAGATGGTATATAAAAAAGAACAGAAGACACTGCCAATGGCACTCAACAGTATCAGCTTGCTGTCATCAGCAATAGCCTTGTCCAGGGCGGTCTGAACTTCTTTCATCACTTCTGGGTTAAATGAGTTATTTTCTGATGATTTTGTACATAAAAAGATGTGGGTGAAGCCATCTTTCTTCCTTACCACAATATCTTTGAATATAGAGGAGCCCTCTGTAAGCCTCACACTGAAACACTGCTGCTTTTCAGGAGACATATCCTTTCAAGTAGGTCGCCTTTTTCTGGCCATCTCTTTTGTTACTAGCATCTCCATGTTAACTGTTTCTGTAACTGGCTGTTTCATGTTAGTTGTCTCTACAGATGGATATTTTCCTGTAGTAGCACCAGTTAAAGGTATGTCCAAGTCTTTAGCGAAAAATGAACATGGACTTCTCCTAGTAACAGCCAACTGAGTGGGTGTAGCAGTCTCTGACTGGCCCAACTGAGCTGGGCTAGTCAGAGACTGGCTTTTTTGGGAAGCTACCAAGTGTGGAACAATGTGGACAGTTATTTGGCCAGCCAAGCCTGTTGCCATAGTTGTGGTCCCTGAGCCAGATAAAGACTGATCATTTTCATTAAGTATCATGCTTGATGGAAATTCATTTTTGCTAGTAGTGGCCGATTGTATGCCCATGGCTGTGGGACATTTTTGTCAATGGCTAAGCATGTGACTATAGCTCTGGTCACTAGGCCTGGTGAGGAGTGACCATTGGCCAAAGGTGTACTCACGGCTGTGGTCACTGGGCCCAGTGAAGATGGTCTCTTTATGGCAGTGACCAATCGTGTGGACATGGACGTGGTCCTGAAGCCAGGCTTGAACTGGCTGTTAGTGTGAATGGGCTTGCGTTTGTCCAAGACCAGTCATTAGGTCACAAAATGACTGGCTTTTTCTGGCAACAGCCAAGCGTGTTGCCATAGCTACGGTCTCTAGGCCAGAGGCTTGTGGGTTTATTTGTGGATTTTTTTTTTTTTTTTTTGGTTTTTCGAGACAGGGTTTCTCTGTGTAGTCGTGGCTGTCCTGGAACTCACTCTGTAGCCCAGGCTGGCCTCGAACTCAGAAATCCGCCTGCCTCTGCCTCCCGAGTGCTGGGATTAAAGGACAGGTCTCCACCTTCTCTCTAAGGGCCAGTAAACCCCCATTGGGTGCCTCTGCGTCTACTTTTTGTTTTGGCATGTCGCGATGACCCTGCTCATCTCCACTAAGGTTTTTGGGGTCCTTAGTCTGAAGGTCAGTTACCTGCTCCCTTTTCTTAACCAAGCCCCTAGGAATAGATACCTCCACGACCGTGGGAGTGGAGTCCTCAATCTTTGCCATGCAGAGGTGGTGCATTTTTCCTGAACTTCTAGTAAGCATTTGAAAACTAGTCTTTGGGTTTGGTGGTCTTAGAAAAAGAGTGTCTTTAGGGAAGGCGGCAGGTATTGGCTCACCTGAAGATTCTGGTGCTGCTGTGGAAGGTCCTATTGCCTGCAGCTAAATTGCCTTTCTTCTGGGGCTAGAGACTACAGGGATTCTGCTCAACAGGAAGTACTTCCGGTTCATAGGATAATGCATGGCTATTATAGCCTTTCCTTGGGGGCTAGTCTGGCTTTTGTTTCTTGTTTTTCCCATTGTCAGTGATTTTTATTTTATAATCCATTTTCCCTTTATTTCAAATATATTTAAGCAACTGATAGTGAGGAAACCCAACTGGTAGAAGAAACACAACCATTTTTCTACTCAAGAAAAGTGTCTGAAAAAGCTCTTCACATTTACTCATGGGTCTCTCTCTCTGTTCCATAGGTACCACATTTATATACTTACCTATACATCTAATTGAAGAAATTTTGTTGCTTCCAAGTTTTATAACTCATGGGTAACAATGTTATAAATGTCTACAGAGCATTTTGCTCAAACACAAAAGAATATAGGTTGTTTTCAGCACCTCATGGAACCTTTTCCAAAACTGTGTGTATAGCTGATCACAAAGCAAACCACAATAGATACAAGAAAAATGAAATAAGCCGCCTATCTTATTAGACCACCATAGATTAAAGATGGACTTCAACTATAACACAAACAACAAAAAACCCACAAACTCATGGAAACTGAAAAACTACACAATGACCACTAGATCAGGGGAGAAACAAATATAGAAATTAAAGACTTTCTAGAATTCAATGAAAATGAAGGTTACAAATCCAAACTTATGGGACATGATGAGAGCTGTACTAAGAGGGAAGTTCATAGCATTAAGTGCTTTCCTAAAGAAATTGGAGAGATCTCATACTAGCAACTTACCAGCACAACTGCATAACTGAAATCTCTAGAACAATAACTACAACAAAAAAACAAACACACCCAATAGAAATAGAACGGAAGTAATAATCAAAATTTTGAAATCACCAACCAGCCCCTCATTGTTTCATTTTACTTAATATGGAAGACATTTGTTGCCTGCCTGACTTTTTGTTTGTTTGTTTGTTTGTTTGTTTTGTTTTGTTTTTCGAGACAGGGTTTCTCTGTATAGCCCTGGCTGTCCTGGAACTCACTTTGTAGACCAGGCTAGCCTCAAACTCAGAAATCCGCCTGCCTCTGCCACCCGAGTGCTGGGATTAAAGGCGTGCGCCACCACGCCTGGCTCCTGCCTGACTTTTAAAAAAATGTCTGAGCAGATTTTTGTTTTGTTTTGTTTTCAAGACAGGGTTTCTCTGTATAGCCCTGGCTGTCCTGGAACTCACTTTGTAGACCAGGCTGGCCTCTAACCCAGAAATCTGCCTGCCTCTGCCTCCCAAGTGCTGGGATTAAAGGCATGTGCCACCACCACCCGGCTTGCAGATTTTTGTGTAGGCATATTTTATGAATTTTGACAGTTTTTGTTGCCTAGAAAAAATTTAATAAAAAATAGTATAAAAACATTAAATATAAGATATTTACTTATGCATAGCACAGATTTTGCAAAATGATAACTGCTTTACAAATGTGTCTGTCATCCTTGTGCAATGGCCATCCTAGCATTTTCTATATCATTTCAACTTTAGTATATGTGCTGACCAAGTGACCACTGGTAATAAATTTTTAATGTGGTGAAATAGCAAGGACTGCAATCACTAGTTTGTTATGCTTAGGTAGATTTAAAATATTATTAATATTTTCCCATAAGTTCTTACTATGTAGACCACATTGGTCCGGAATTCACTTTGTAGCTCAGGCTTGCCTCAAATTGTAGATCTTCTAGCATCAGCCTCCCAACAGCTGGGCTTGTAGGTTTAACGCACCATGATAGGTTATTGTTTAGTTTTATAACAGACCCAAATTGTCTTTCCATCTGGCTGCACCATTTTTCATTCCCACAAGCAACGAGTGTTCTAATCTTCCATATTCTCACCAGCATATGATGGATAGGTATGAGCCTAGATAATTTTCTTATTGTTTTCAGTTAGGTTGCTTCCTTGTTAATTTTTAGACTTATATGCATATTTTGGATAAGTTTTATTTTTTATCAGACATACCTTTTGCAAATATTTTCTAGTCTGTGGCTTGTCACTATCTGGACATTGTCTTGCACAGAACTGAATCTTTAGAAAATGATAGAAGCTCGTCAATGGTTTCTTTCATCAATTATTTTTTGATATTGTATGTAAAATATCATTACTATACATGAAGCCCTTTCAGTTTCCTCATGTTATTTTCCAGGTATTTTATGTTTTATATTCTGTTAGGGTCAGAGATTATACTTCAGAGGATTTCAGTTCTGTTAAACTTACCATGGCTTGTTTATTGGCCTACTGGATTCTCTCTCTCTCGGGAAATCTTGTGAACTTGAGAAAACTATAGTTACTTAGTAGAAATACTTAAAATCTCTTATAGATGTGTGTTATGTCTAGCATGTTAACAGGGTTGTTAATGTCTTACATATATTTTTCAATGTTTCACCTGGTGGTTTTTATCTATTTTAAATGTCACACTGATTATTTCTATCTAGCTTTTGTTGATTTTATTCCTAAATTGCTATCTGGGTTTTTGTTTCAATGCTACGTGGTCAGTGTTATGTTTGTAATTGTTAATGTATTTCTGATGTATTTTGCCTGTTATAAATTTTGTTGTCTCTAGTCATAATATTGTCTCTTTTGTTTGCTTTTAAATACATTTACTCATTTTATTTTCTTTATGTATATGCGTGTTTTCCTGTGTGAGTTTATGTTTACCATTTCTAAGTAGTAGATCAGAGAGGCCAGAAAAGAGGGTTTCAGATCTCCTGGGATGGGAGTCACAGGTGGTGTGAGCTGCCATATCCATGCTGAGAATCAACAGCAGCTACTCTAGAAGAGAAGTAAGGTCTTTAAAAGAAAGTGTTGATATTAGTGATATTTTTCTCTTTTTCCAATAAGATTTATTGATTTATTTTAAATAGATTGTCTTCATACAATGTATTCTGATCACCATCTTCCCTTTCCCAGCTCCATCCAGATCCTCCATTCCTCTCCACTCACCCAAATCCACACCTCTTTTTCATTAGAAAACAAATAAGCAACAGCAAAACAGAGTTGACCCAAACAAAGAAAAAAGAGCCAAAGAAAAGACACAAGAAACATACACAGATGAAGAGATATACATATTTGCTCACACAGAAATCCCATAAATCCGTCAAAAGTATGAAACCATAGCATAATAAGCAGAACACCTGTAACATAAAAAGTGTACACATAGCATTATGAGATAAAGAACCTTACAAAAATCCTACTATATTCATTTTATTTTGGCCATCTACTGCTGGGCATGGAATCCGACCTTAAGTGTTGTCTGTATACCCAATGAGACCCTGTTGGAGATTCCTTAGCAAGCAGTTACCAGTTGGGGATAGCTTCTGGGATAAGGATGGGGGGTGCTTGTTTCCACTTCCCCTCTCAGCTGGGGACCTCGTGTGGCTTATATCTAAGAAGGTCCTGTGTATGCTGCAACAGTCTTCATGAGGAACTTGTGTGTCAGTTCTGTTGTTTAGAAGACCTTGTTTCCTTGGTGTCTTCTATTTCTACTGGCCTTTACAACCTATTTGCCTCCCCTACTACAAAGTTCCCTAATCTCCCAGGGCAAAGATTTGATGAAGACATCTTTAGTGACATTTTTGAGAATTCTGGGATTTTGGTTTCTTTTAAAAACATAAATATTGTAAGAGTATGCTTTCATTTTAATCCCCGCTGTAGGGATGTGGGGCTGATTCAGTCTGTCCATAGCAGCTGACCCTGATTAACCTCATCCTCTAGCAGATGCATGGTTTTGCCACCTGAAGATAATTTCTATAGGCATGACATTTGGAATTCTGGGAACTTTTCAGAGGGCACATAAATGCTAGCTGCCCTGAGAGGTGGGATTGGTGGTTGTCAGTTGTTTAGGAGATTGGTTGCAGTTTGCTAATAGCCATGATCAAAGAAAAAATAATGAAAGGAAAAAAATTAGATTCAGGGATTTTCCTAAGTCTTCTCTCCCTCTATCCTTGTTTTTCTCCTATCTAATGTTAGGGGGTGAAATGGAGGGTAGGGGGATAGAGGATGGGAAAGTAAGAACCTACACAGTAGCAAAGACTAGCTATAGACATCCCATTTAGGAACAGATGTTTTCAGGGTCTCTCACTCTGCATATTGTCCAGTTGTGAGTCTCTATATTTGGTCTTATCTACTGTGAGGGGAAGATTCTTTGATGATGGCTGAGCAAGACACTGATCTGTGAGTAGAGCACTATGTTCTTGGCCACGCAAGCAGTGTTAAATCTGGGTTCCATTTCATAGAGTTGTCCTTAAAGCCAATCAGATGTTGGCTGGTTACTCCCACAAGATTTGTGCCACGTGTGGCTTGGATGTTTACCTTTCTTCTTTGGTAGTGTGCAGAGTACCTTTAAAGTACCTTGAACACTACTCAGTAAAAGTGAAGGCTCCATGTAGGCACAAGCTCAACTTCTCCATGTTCAGTGAGTTGTATAGGTGTGGTATTCAGCAATAGGACCTTTAACATCAGTTTGTGGGTTGTTTGGAGATTTCCATGGGGTCTCTTTGGCCAACAACTAGCTAAAATATAACACAGAACTGGAGTTTTCATTTGATAGCAACTGATGTCTAGTTAGGGCTTTCCTCTCTCCTGTTATTTTGTTAATTCCATTTTGAGTTTTTTTTCATGTATGTATGTATGTATGCATAATAGTTTGTTTATGCTTGGCCTAGGGCTTGGCATTATTAAGAGATGTGGCCTTGTTGAAGTAGGTGTGTCACTGTGGGCATGGGCTTTAATACCCTCATCCTAGCTTCCTGGAAGCTAGTATTCTCCTGGCAGCTTTCAGATGATGATGATGTGGAACTCTCAGTTCCTTCTGCACCATGCCTGCCTGAATGCTGCCATACTTCCTACCTTGATGATGATGGACCAAAACACTCAACTTGTAAGCTAGCCCAAATTAAATGTTATCCTTTCAAAAGTTGCTTTGATGGATGCTTGCAGCCAACCATTGGACAGTGTGCTGCCACAGACCCTCTGGGTCCCTTTGTCAGCGTGGAACAAGTCTCTGGGGCAGGTGGACAAGGAGTTGGCGGGTGACAGACAGACCAACATGCGAGATTGTGTAGAATCTGAATGTATTTTGTCAGGTCATGCATCAAACTTTTTATAGCAAAGAAATAACAAGAAACCAGGCAAAATACAATTCACCAAGTTACAGTGAAGCAATACAAAAGGAATATATACATCAAAAGAAGGTGGGGACCAGGCTGCTGCTGCAAAGAAAGGAGCCAGGTGTAAACTAGTCTATTGTTAAACCCACCACCAGGGGTTCTGCACTAGCAGACCTTATCATGAATACTGCAATACCCCAACACCCTATTTCCTGGGTCTACAGAAGAATTTACCAACTTGCTTCTAATGTGAAGCTTGCTATACCTAACTGTAGAGAAGATCTCTGTCTCACTGGGATTCCCTAGCTATATTATGTTATTCCCTTGTTTGGGTGAGATTTGCTACTGTCCTTAGTAAATATTTTGCAGACCAGCTCTGAGCTACTAGCTCTGTCTTTTGTAATGCTTAATTAGTTACTGAATAGGTAACTACCTTACTGCATTCTTGCCAGATTCCAAGCTTCTAGGACCTTGGAACATTGGGGAGACTTAACTGTATCAGAATTTAATCTTAAAAGGCATTTATAATAAAATACTAAGAGAGAGCTCATAGTTCCATACACCAGACTAATGCGGGAATAGAGTATGGGTATATGGGTAAATGAGAATGCCAAAGCTCCAGGAGGTGAGTGTCCGTGAAACTCTTCCTCGTGGGTGCTTGCAGACTTTTCAGCCTGTCAAGCAGACTTGACCAGAGTGCGTGGCATTTCCCAGTGTGTGTGGCAGTGTGCAGGGTCCTTGATGGAAGAGTTGGAGAAGGGACTGAAGGAGCTGAGGGGGTTTTCAGCCCCTTGGAGGGAGCAACCATATCAACCAGCCAGACTCCCTGGAGCTCCCAGCAACGAAACCTCCAAATAAAAATACACATGGACCCATGGTGCTGGCCGCATATGTGGCAGGGGATGGCCTTGTTGGCATCAAGGGGATGTGAGGCCCTTGGGCCTGAGGGTATTTGATGCCCCAGTGTAGGGGAATGCCAGGGCAGGAAGAAAGACAGGAGTGGGGTGGGGTGGGGTGGGGGGGAGCATCCTCATAGAGGCAGAAGGAGAGGGGATGGAATAGAGGGTTTCTGAAGGGGATACGTGGAAAAGGGAAAACATTTGAAATGTAAATAAAGAAAATATCAAATAAAAAACAATTAAAATAAAAATTAGAGCTAATGTGACAGTGGGATGAGAATTTGATATATATATATATATATATATATATATGACCCCAAAAATTCCACCAGAGAACTCCTAAACCTGATAAACAGCATCAGTGCAGTAACTGGATATAAAATTAACTCAAATAAATCAATGGCCTTTCTCTACACAAAGGATAAACAGACTGAGAAAGAAATTAGGGAAACAACACCCTTCACAATAGTCACAAATAACATAAAATACCTTGGTGTGACTCTAACTATGGAAGTGAAAGATCTGTATGATAAGAACTTCAAGTCTCTGAAGAAAGAAATCAAAGATCTCAGAAGATGGAAAGATCTCCCATGCTCATGGATAGGCAGGATCAATATAGTAAAAATGGCTAATGTGAGATTGCTCCAATTATTTTATGGAGGTGCATAGTGCTATGAACTTGCCTTTTGGAACTACATTCATTGTGTCTTGTAAGTTTGGGTATGTTGTTTTTTCATTTTCATTCAATTCTAAAACAAATTAACTTCTCTTTTATTAATGTCTATCTTGACAGATTCAGTAATGCATTGTTCAGTTTCCACAAGTCTGTAAGCTTTCTGTTTCTATTAATATTTAGTTTTAATCTATGGTTGTCAGATAGGTTATAGGTTGTTATTTCAATTGTCTTGTATCTGTTGACCCTTGCTTTGTTAAGCAATGTAATCAGTTTTGTAAAAATTTCCCTGAGGTGCTGAGAAAAAGGTAGATTCTTTTGTGTTTGTATGAAATGTTTGTAAATATCTATAAAGTCCAGTTGGTTTATATTATCAGCTAGCTGAAACATTTCTCTAGTTTTTAATCTGGATGACCTATCTATTGGTGAGAGTTGGGTATTGAAGTTGCCCAGTATCAGTGTATGAGGGTCAATATATGATTTAAGATGCAGAAGTATTTCTTTTAAAAATTTGGGTACTCTTGTGTTTGGTGCATAGATGTTAAAATCCTCTTGGTGGATTTTTCTCTTGAACATGTAATGTCCTTCCCCGTTTCTTCTGATTAGTTTCGGTTTGAAGTCTTTTATTAGATAATAAAAATGGTTACTCTGGCTTACTTTTTGGGTCCATTTCTTTTTCTTTTCTTTTTTTTTTTTTAAAGATTTATTTATTTATTACATGTAAATACACTGTAGCTGTCTTCAGACAGTCCAGAAGAGGGCGCCAGATCTCGTTACGGATGGTTGTGAGCCACCATGTGGTTGCTGGGATTAGAACTCTGGACCTTTGGAAGAGCAGTTGGGTGCTCTTACCCACTGAGCCATCTCTCCAGCCCCATTGGGTCCATTTCTTTGGCATATCTTTTTCCATCCTTTTACCCTGTGGTGATGTGGAGTATGTTTCTTGGATACAACAGAAGGATGGATCCTTTTTCAAATATATCTCTTTTGTTGTTGTTCTTATGTACATCCCTATCATTACCCCACCTCCTGATCTCCTCCTCACAGAGTCCTCTCCCCTTTGCTTCTGAGAGGGTATGCCAGGTATGCCACACTTTGTGAAATTTTCTTCTTCTGTTGTTGTTTGTTTGTTTGTTTTTGTAATTCTAACCTGGGTTTTTCCTCCTCCTTCTCTTTCCATTATTTTTGTAGATTTCATCTTTTCATAGTGTCCCAGATTTCCTGATGTTTTGTTGCTGAATTTGTTTAGATTTACTATTTTCTTTGGCTGAGGTATACATTTCTCTTATCATATCTTTTTTTTTCTTTTTTTAATTAGATATTTTCTTTATATACATTTCAAATGCTATCCTGAAAGTTCCATATACCCTCCCCTCACCCCTCCCTGCTCCCCTACCCACCCACTCCTGCTTCTTGGCCCTGGAGTTCCCCCGTACTAGACCATATAAAGTTTGCAAGACCTAGGGGGCCTCTCTTCCCAATGATGGCTGACTAGGCCATCTTCTGCTACATATGCAGCTAGAGATACGAGCTCTGGGGGGTACTGGTTAGTTCATATTGTTGTTCCACCTATAGGGTTGCAGACCCCTTAAGCTCCTTGGGTGCTTTCTCTAGATCCTCCATTGGGGGCCC
Organism: Mus caroli; assembly: GCF_978045245.1. Classification (NCBI taxonomy): domain Eukaryota; kingdom Metazoa; phylum Chordata; class Mammalia; order Rodentia; family Muridae; genus Mus; species Mus caroli. The sequence continues at coordinate 70,126,959 of NW_028227260.1, forward strand.
TGTGTTCCATCCAATTAGAGGACTGTGAGCATCCACTTCTGTATTTGCTAGGCCCTGGCATAGCCTCGCAAGAGACAGCTATAACAGGGTCCCTTCAGCAAAATCTTTCTGGCATATGCAATAGTGTCTGGGTTTGGTGGATGATTATGGGATGGATCCCCAGGTGGGGTAGTCTCTGGATAGTCCATCCTTTCGTTTTAGCTCCAAACTTTGTCTCTGTAACTCCTTTCATGGGTATGTTGTTCCCTATTCTAAGGAGGGATGACGTATCCATCCATTGGTCTTCCCTCTTCTTGATTTTCTTGTGTTTTGCAAATTGTATCTTGGGTGTTCCATGTTTCTGGGCTAATATCCACTTATCAGTGAGTGCATATCTAATGACTTCTTTTGTGATTGGGTTACCTCACTAAGGATGATATTCTCCAGATACATCCATTTGTCCAAGAATTTCATAAATCCATTGTTTTTAATAGCTGAGTAGTACTACATTGTATAAATGTACCACATTTTCTGTATCCATTCTTCTGTTGAGGGACATCTGGGTTCTTTCCAGCTTCTGGCTATTATAAATATGGCTGCTATGAACATAGTGGAGCATGTGTTCTTTATTACCAGTTGGAACTTCTTCTGGGTATATGACCAAGAGAGGTATTGCTGGATCTTCTGGTAGTATTATGTCCATTTTTCTGAGGAACCTCTAGATTGACTTCCAGAGTGGTTGTACAAGCTTCCAATCCCACCAACAATGGAGGAGTGTTCCTCTTTCTCCACATCCTCACCAGCATCTGCTGTCACCTGAATTTTTGACCTTAGCCATTCTGACTGGTGTGAGGTGGAATCTCAGGGTTGTTTTGATTTGCATGTCCCTGATGATTAAGGATGTTGAACATTTTTTTCAGGTGCTTCTCAGCCATTCGGTATTCCTCAGTTGAGAATTCTTTGTTTAGCTCTGTGCCCCATTTTTAATGGGGTTATTTGAATTTCTGGAGTCCAGCTTCTCGAGCCCTTTGTATATATTGGATATTAGTCCCCTATCAGATTTAGGATTGGTAAAGATCCTTTCCCAATCTGTTGATGGCCTTTTTGTCTTATTGACACTGTCTTTTGCCTTACAGAAGCTTTGCAATTTTATGAGGTCCCATTTGTCAATTCTTGATCTCACAGCATAAGCCATTGCTGTTCTATTCAGGAATTTTCCCCCTGTGCCCATATCTTCAAGGCCTTTCCCCACTTTCTCCTCTATTAATTTCAGTGTCAGTGCAGTAGCTGGATATAAAATTTACTCAAATAAATCAATGGCCTTTCTCTACACAAAGGATAAACAGACTGAGAAAGAAATTAGGGAAACAACACCCTTCACAATAGTCACAAATAATATAAAATACCTTGGTGTGACTCTAAGGATGTGAAAGATCTGTATGATAAGAACTTCAAGTCTCTGAAGAAAGAAATTGAAGAAGATCTCAGAAGATGCAACGATCTCCCATGCTCAGGGATTGGCAGGATTAATATAATAAAAATGGCTATCCTGCCAAAAGCAATCTATAGATTCAATGCAGTCCCCATCAAAATTCCAACTCAATTCTTCACTGAGATTGAAAGGGCAATTTACAAATTCATCTGGAAAAATAAAAAAACCTAGGATAGCAAAAACTCTTCTCAAGGATTAAAGAACCTCTGGTGGGATCACCATGCCTGACCTAAAGCTATACTACAGAGCAATTGTGATAAAAACTGCATGGTACTGGTATAGCGACAGACAAGTAGACCAATGGAATAGAATTGAAGACCCAGAAATGAACTCACACACCTATGGTCACTTGATCTTTGACAAGGGAGCTAAAACCATCCAGTGGAAAAAAGACAGCATTTTCAAAAAATGGTGCTGACACAACTGGCAGTTATCATGTAGAAGAATGCGAATTGATCCATTCTTATCTCCTTGTAAGAAGCTTAAGTCTAAGTGAATCAAAGACCTCCACATGAGACCAGAGTCTCTTATCATATCTTTAGTGATTGAGATTTTCTGTTGGTGAGGCTTACCTCTGAAGTCTCTGTTTGACTTCCTGAAGTTTTCAATCCGTTTTACATCAGTTGGAATTTTCTTTAGCGCTTCTATTTCTACTGTGTTGTCTTGAACTGGCTTCATCCTTTCCTCCTGCTGCTTGCTTGTGTTTTCACAGACTTCCTTAATGGATTTGTTCATATCTTCTTTAAGTTCATTGAACATATTCATAGTAGCTATTGTCATTTTTTTTGTCTTGTGCTTCAGCTATATTGCTTTTCTGTAGTATTGGTGCTAGGTTTTGGTGGCCTCATATTGTGTTTGGTGCTCATGATTGTGGTTTTGTGCTGGTGTCTAGGCATCTGGGTTGGAGATGATTGTGATTCTCAGTGTTGATATCTGTTTTTCTTTGGGTAGGTGTTGAGTTCCTTGGTTTCTGTTGTCCTCTCTGGATCTTAGGAAAGTATAGTTGCTGTGGCTTGCTTGACAGGGAGTGCTTCTGAGTCCTTTTTTAGGTGTGGCCTCTGGGGATCCCAGATAGAATGTGCTTCTAGGTATTGGGGCCAGGCAGAAAGGGATGCAGATGGGCTTGAAGTGGGACTTGGACTGAGAGAGACCTTGAGATTAGGTAGAATCCTCATGGGGTGGAGTCTGCTCCAGGACTGAGGGTGAGACTTGGGAATTTCAAATGGAAGATGGCAACGAGAGTAAAGATCATCTCCTTGTTTTCATGTTGGCAGTGTAGCACAATGATGGGATTTGGAAGGAAGAACTCCTAGAGAGTTCTGCACAGTTCCAAGGGAATAGAGGCAGAAAGGGAAGGCAGACTCCTGCAAGTGGTCTGCCACAGGGGTGGGGGCGGGGCATGGTAAGACTGGGGAATTTGCAATGGGACAGAGAAGATCAAGTACCTTTAATCACTGAGCCATAGCTTCCATCCTGTTTTGTTTACCTTTTAAAAGACCAGATCTCATGTAGCCCAGGCTGTCGTTGAAATGGCTATGTAGCTAAGGTTAGCATTAAGTTACAAATTCTCTCCTCAGTACTTCTCAAGTGTTGGAATGACAGGCGTGGTGTTGTGTAAAAAAAAAAAAATGTTTGGAAACCACCTCCCATTTTGTTACCAATTTCATGATATATTTCAAGGAACAGTTTGCATTAATACGTACTGGTTTTGAACATGAGCTATTGTTTTCTGTGTCTGTCTCATGTTTTGGTAAGACCTGAACATTGGGCCTATGAATTGGCTTTGCAAGTAATGGTATATGACAACCTGGGTTTGATCCAATATAGCAGAAGGGAGAGAAGTGACTCTGGAAGTTGTCTACGATGTTTGTGTGTACACAAGACATATTTAACAAAGGATAACTTAGTGTGCAGGGATTAGAAAGCTGCTGTGCTTAAGAGCACTTGTTGGACCTGGGTTTAGTTCCAATTACCAATATGCCAGCTCACAATCAACTATCACTACTTTTCCAGGGGATCTGATAACTTGTCCTCAATAGCGTCTATGCAGGCAAAATATTAAGATGCATGAAATAAAAATAAAATCATTCGAAAGTATTTCAAGATAATGAAACTGGGCTGTTCATAAAATTGAATCATTTCTCCCTCTAAGAGGTTGGTACCCCCCAAACCTCCTGGGAATGGGAGAGTGTGCCCACCATGCAGGTTCTGAGAATCAGATTTTATAGTTTGAGAGCAGTAAGCAGGGAGGGCCTGCCTTTGCCAAGCCCAGAAGCTGCTTTTGGTATAAATTGAATTTTGAAACTATAGGGTGGGGAAAAGTCAGATTGCTTGGTTTTGTAACCTTCAAGCTCCAGGACATGCAATGGGGGTTGGCTGCTTTCTCCAACGTCATGGGGGCAAATCTCCTGAGAACTTTGGCCTGTTTTTATGGCCATACGTTTGGGGAGAGGATCTTCTTTATTTCAGGCCCTGTAAATATGAAGATTAGAGGGAGTAATTTTCTGTCTGGCTACTTCTTGCTGGTGGAGTGGGTATTGTTTTGGAGTTTGGAGTAGGAACTACAGAAGAAATATTATTTTTGTTTTGTTCTGTGTGAGTAATGGCAGTGATTTGATCCAGTCTCTTCTCAGAGCCTATTTTTATTTTGAGAGAAGGTTTCAATGTATTGTAGCCTTGGCTGTCCTCAATGCTAGCCTTGAACTCATAGATTTGCCTGCCTCTGCTGCTTGAGTGCAGGTATTAAAGGTGTGTGCTACTACATTTAGCCAGGTCTAGGTCTTTCCCCTTATTTGTTTGTTTATTTATTTATTTACTTATTTGTTGAAAAGCTTCAAGGTTTGAGAAAAAGATTTAAATTACCTTCCTAAGCGGTTGAGAGTTTAACTTGCTCCAGTTGTCCAGGAGGCAAGATGGGTTATCCCTAGGAATATATGTTTTCTTTTTACCTTGTCTGTTTTACAGATCAAGGTGAGAAGCACCTGAAGCAGAAGAGAAAGGATTTAAAAGCAAGCTACACAATGCTGAAGGTCCTGTTGGTTGTAGTGATGTAAACTAAAGTAACCTCTTGTTCTCTGCAGAGGAGAGTAGGCCCCAAGTTGTGTCAGTTAGCCTGAACAAGCAAAAGCTAATAAGGAAGAGTGAGGCCCTGGGCTTTACATATGTGCTGAGAGTTCCCTGAAGGTCCCAGGGAAGATAGGAAAGGAGTATATTATTGGAGATGAAATAGAGGAGGTGAACAAGAAGGAGGCTCTCTCTGATCTCATGTAAGTCTATAGCATTTATTTTTTAAATTTAGGTAGTAAGAAAGCATCATAATCACATATGGATATACTTTTTAAAAAATAGAATCTGTATTGGGAGAGGCTCTTTGTGACTTATCACATATAAATTGGATTTAAGTCTCTGCAAGCTAGAGACTAAAACACCAAGATTCTCCTGCCACTTCTCTGCCCACCTTTATCAGACCTGTGAATTCTGAACCATACAGACCTGCTACTCAGGAACCATACAGCCCAAGGATTCCCATTAGAGGCCTGCCATACTAGGACCATCAAGGGTCCTCCCTCCAATGCCAACCATCCCAATACCTTCTACAACAGAGGAACATCTAGGGACCAAAGCCATCCAGATAGCTAAAGGCCCTCAAAAGGACACAATCAACAAAGGCCATAGCGATATGACACCTTTAGAGCATACCTGCATGTCTGTGGTAAGCCCTGGATATCTTAACACAACCAAAGCACAAGAAAATGACCTTAAATCCAATCTTGTAAAGATGATAGAGGCCTTTAAAGAGGAAATAAATAAATCCCTTGGAAAAAATACAGTCAAACAGGTCTTTAAAGGGGAAACAAATCCCTTAAAGATATACAGAACAATACAATTAAAGAGGTGAAGAGGGAAATAAATAAAACTCTGCAAGACCTGAAAGTAGAAATAGAAGCAATAAAGAAAACACAAACTGGGGGAATCCTGGGGATGGAAAACCTAGGAAAGAGAATAGGAACTACAGACACAAGTATCACCAACAGAATACAGGAGATGGAAGACAGAATCTCAGGCGTAGAAGATATGACAGAAGAAATTGATACATCAGTCAAAGAAAATGTTAAATCTAAAAAATTCCTGGCACAAACCACCCAGGAAATCTGGGATACCATGAAAAGACCTAACCTAAGAACAATAGGAATAGAAGAAGGCAAAGAGTTGCAGCTTCAAGGCCCAGAAAATATTTTCAACAAAATCACAGATGAAAACTTTCCCAACCTAAAGAAAGAGATGCCTATAAATATAAAAAAAGCTTATAGAACACCATTAGACTGAACCAGAAAAGAAAATCCTCCTGCCACACAACAAAGAAAGAATATTAAAAGCAGAAAGGGAAAAATAGCCTGGTGACTAAAAGGTCAGGCCTATGAATTTATACCTGACTTCCTCAACAGACTCTAATAGCTAGAAGGATCTGGATCAATAGCTTACAACATCTTAAAAACCACAGATGCCAACCTAGACAACTATACCCTCCCAAAAAACCTCTCAATAACCATAGATGGATAAAACAAGATATTTCAAGACAAACCCAAATTCAAACAATATCTATCCACAAATCTATCCCTACAGAAAACACTAGAAGAAAAACTCCAATCAAAGGAAGATATTCCTCTTCCCCCCAAAAAACCCCACAGGAAATAAGTAATTCCATACCAGCATAAACAACACACACACACACACACACACACACACACACACACACACACACACTAACATTACATCAAAATAACATAAATTAACAATCACTGATCATTAATATTTCAACATGAATAGACTCAATCCCCCAATAAAAAGACACAGGCCAATAGTGGATGTGAAAACATGATTCATCATTCTGCTGCATACAAGAAATATACCTCTGTAATAAAGGTAGACATTACCTCAGAGTAAAGGGCTAGAAAAAAATTCTAAGCAAAAGGATCCAAGAAGAAAGATGGAGTAACCATTCTAATATCTAATAAAATAGACTTTCAACCAGAATTGATCAAAGAGACAGGAAAAGGAGACTTCATACTCATAAAAGGAAAAACTTCCAAGGTGTTATCTGTATCCGGACACCTACACTCCAAACACAGGGACACCCACATTTGTAAAAGAAACATTGCTAAAGCTTAAATCACTCACTGAACCACACACATTAATACTGAGAGACTTTAAACACCCTGCTCAGACCAATTGACAAGTCATCCAGACAAACACTAAAACAGAGAAATAACAAAACAGTCATTATGAATCAAATGGACCTAACATACCTCTAAGAATATTTCCAACCAAACATAAAAGAATATACCTTTTTCTCATCACCCTACTGGTACGATAGGGCACTAACACACCCACAAAACTTTCAACCCCAAATTTATTCTGTCTATAAGAAATGCAGGGACAAAGATGGAGCAGAGACTGAGGGAATGGCCAACCAATAACAAGCCCAACTTGAAACTCATCCCATGGGCAAACACCAGTCCCTGACACTATTAATGATACTCTGTTATGCTTGCAGACAGGAGTCTAGCATGACTGTCCTCTGAGAGGTTCTACCCAGCAGCTGACTCGGATGTAGATACATATAGAGAAACAGTGGATGGAGCTTGGGGACTTTTATCAAAAAATGGGAAGAATTGTGGGCCCCAAGGAGGATAGGAACCCCACAGGAAGACCAACAGAGTCAACTAACTTGGACCCTTGGGGGCTCTCAGAGACTGAGCCACCAACCAAAGAACATACATTGGCTGTATGTAGGCCTCCCTGCTCATTTAGCTCATGTAGCAGATGTGCAGCTTGACTTTCATGTGGGTACTGAACAACTGGGGCAAGGCTATCCAAAAGCTGTTGCATGTATGTGGAATATGTTCTCTCTGGGCTGCCTTGTCTGGTCTCAGTGGGTTAGGAAGCACCTAGCCCCCCCACCCCCAGACTTGATGTGCCAGCGTGGGGGGGGGGGTACCCAGGAGAGGTCAGAGGGGAAGGGGGGGATGTGGGGAAGGATTGTGGGAGGGAGTGACTGGGAGGGGACAATTGATAGGGATGTAAAGCAAACAGGTAAAAAGAAATAAAACAATAAAAACAGACCATTTAAAAGAACTCAGAGGGTGAGGTATTCTTAACCTTTTTTTGTTGTTACTGAATGGTAAAAGCAAAGGCAGACCCCATGGGGCAGAGACAAAAGCTGACCAATGTGTGACAAAGCAGTTTTAAGGTAGTGGTGGAGCAAAATGTTCTCTCTTAGAGGAAGATGAGTCTGAATATACCGAGCAGAAATAGCAGACATTAAGACCCAGCAGAGCCTGAATCTCCAGCCTCATTTCCTGCAGGCTTGATTCTTCCTTGACCTTAGCAGCTGCCCACTGGAAACAGCTTGTCCACCACCTGGCCACTTATCATTTCAAGTCCCTCCCAGTTGGGATCTGTGTTGTGACAGATCTTTGATTCATTCTTGGAGTAGCAAAGGTTAAGAGGCTTGCTTCACTTCTTGCTGAAGGTAATGCTTTAAAAGTTGGCCAAAATAATTTCTCTAAAGTGTATATTAATGTGATTTACTTTGTTGTGATTTAAATTTTTTGCCACCATTGAATACTTACAAATGCAAATTGAAAGCCATTGACAAAAATCAAAGCATACATCTGGTTATATAATCACACTCATTTAACAAAAAAAAATCATTGTTTTTTTGGTTTGAACCCTTCATAAATATACTGTGAATTCTTCTCGACAATATCATATTTCAAGTCTCCATCTAATGAGTGTGTAAAATACCTAGGTAGTAGCTATGTTGTCATGGGATGGGCAGTGGAGAGGCAGGTAGACTACCTGACTTCTAGATCCAGCTTTCTTATGTAAGTCTTGAATTCTGAGTTCCACATGTATAAAATTGAGCTAATTGTTTATTTATTTATTTTTTTGTGGGATGGTTGTTGATATTGTTGTATGCAGGATAAGAAAATATTGGCATGTGCATAATGGAGAGTTCAATTAAGTAGTTTCAAGTCAAAGAGAAGGGGGATTGAGGATGAAAATATGCTACAAAAATGTCCAAGACTCCCTTAAATGGCTGTTTCGTTTGTTCAGACTGTCTTCTGAACATTCAAATCCCTTAACCTCCTTGTGTAGGTGCTGCTGCTTGTGTGATGTGTCTGTGTGTTTCCCCTGTTTGCTGTAACTGGGAGGAGGGACTTGCTGAGAGGATAGCAGTGCTGACCATGTCTACTGTCCTCTTTCTTTGCAGATTACTCTTCTGCGGTTCAGAAATTTTCTCAGACACTCCAGTCATTTCAATTTGATTTCATTGGAGACACGCTGACCGATGATGAGATTAATATAGGTAAGTCTTCAGGAGCATGTGGCCATACAACTCTTAGAAGCCATCAGTCCCCACCTAACTTCCTTCCATTCTGGATAAACAAACAAACAAACAACAAACAAACAAACAAACAAACAACAACAAAAAACCCAGCATGGTAATCTACCTCCACATCCCTTCTGGTCTAATGCAAGGCCTTGGGAGACTGCTTATGAATGTTAAGAAAACATCCCATATATTCTCATATCCCTAATCATACAGAAGCTTTGAAGATGGCTCCTGAACCTCCACAGGGGCCATCGGTTATACTGAAGGGAGTCTTTCCTTTAAATCATTTAATAAGTTATCCATATGATGTTGGACAATGTATTTGCTTTCTTTGGGTCTCACTCTTTGGCAAAATAGGGTTAATCTCTCTCTGGAAAAAAGTTCGGTATAAAGTATTTGCCAGGTTGGCCATGGTGGTACTTGCCTTTAATTCCAGCATCCAGGACAGAGGCACATGGAGTTCTTTCATTCAATGCAAGTTTGGTCTATATAATGAGCTCCAGGCCAGCCAAGACTACATAGTGAGGCTCTGTATTTATAAAAAAAGGAATATGAGGACAACGAACCACATAGCTGTTATGAGTGGTATACTGTTATTGAAAAGATGATGTATGTGGTTACACTTTATAATCTCTAGGATTAAAACACAAAACATTATTATTATAAAATCTCATTTCAGCTAATTTGAATGATAAGGATGCAATTACTAATGATACTACTCATGCATAGTTAGCAGCATAGTGGGCATACTGATATATTAACTTTTGAATATTTTCTTATATACTTTTTCCTTAAAATTTTGCTCTTTTTCTTTCTTTTCTTGAGACAAAGTCTTTCTGTGTGTCTCAGGCTGACAGTGAACTCCTTTTTCAAAGATTTATTTTTACTTACATATTTACTTAGATATTTCCATATGTCTGTGTGTAGATATAGGTGTGAGTATAGTGCTCTAAGAGGCCCGAGAGCCAGATCCCCTGCAACTGGAAGGTGTTGTGAGCATTTCTAACACAGGTCCTGGGGTCCTTTGCAAGGAGAGTACATGATCTTCATAACTGCTAAGCCATCACCTTTTCTAGTCTCTGGCCTTGAACCCTTAATTGTTCTGTTTCAGCTTCATAAGTGCTGAAATTGCAGGCATATATGGCCACGACTGGCTCCTATATCCATTTTCTTTGCATGGAAATGACTTCATACAAAATTTAAACTGGGCATATAGCTCAGTTGGTAGAGTTCTTGTCAGGTATGCAAGAAATTCCAGATTTAATTTCCAGCACTGAAAAAAAAAAAAGGAAAGAAAAAAGCATGCATTTGCATACACCTATAATCTTAGCATTTGTAAGGCAGGAGTGGGAATATCAGAATTTCAGATTTATCCTTGACTGCATACCAAGTTTGAATCTAGCCTGGGCTGTATAAATCCTGTCTCAAATAGTAACATTTTATTGTGGGATTGGAAGTGCCCCATGTCCCTCCCAGGGCCTGGGCCACTTGGGGAAACTGTGCTTTCCCCCACTGGTGTTGGGTGGGCATCATGCTATGGGAAGCCAAGGGACCCCCACTCCAGGGGTGGGGGAGCACAGTCTGAGGTCCCCCAGGACTGCCAGAGCTGGCTCAGGAGTCCCTGAGTCTGCTGGGAGATGAGGGACATCTGTTTCTCACACTCTTGAGCACTCAGGAGCTGCTGGGAGCAGCAGGAGAGCTGAGAATGGAGTGGGGGCCAGTGGGTTGGATCTAGCCTGGGGCTGAAGGGGAAAAGAGAGGAGTGCTCCAGCTGGGTCCCTGGGGAGGAGAGAGTTCTTAGTTTGTTCACAGGTGTCTTGGCTTGGTGGAAGCCATAGCTGGGAGTGCTGAGAGGCCTTCTGCAAGAGATTAGCTGCTGGCTCTTTAGATGAAGGCCTTCCCATTGCTCCCCATGGTGAATCCTGATGAAAAGAGACAGTCCATGGTTTTAAGTCGTTTATTGTTACGGCAGAGAGTGGTGATGAGAAAACCATACCCCACTCTCTCAGGGTGGGCCTCAGGTTAAATACCTTTTGCAGGGAGGAGTGTTTGGGAAGGGGAATTAATTGGCAAATCCCTTCAGACCTTTAGGTACCTCATTAAAATGGAGATCTGTCTTGAGGCCATGTGATCTGTGGTCAAGTCCTCTACCTGTGTAGGGGCTTAGGGTGTTGCCCTTATGTGACTGATGGCCATAGACCTATGGAGAACTGCAGCTCCTTGTCAGGGGCCTGGTGTCCAGGAACATGGCAAAATGCCTACCATTCCTTGCAGGGTTACCTGTGGGGTCACCAGGGTTTCAAATGTAGTTCAACCAGAAATCAGGCTGCCTTTTATGGTCCCACATTTTAAAATTTCTAACTTAAAATTTTATATTAAAATTTTTCTATATTGTTTCAATTTCTTCCTAAGTTTCACAAGACAGAAAGGACATTGTTTCATTCATTTTATTAACACATAAAAGAATCTTAGGCAAATTGTAGATGCTGAACCCATGTTTACTAAATGATAATAGTAGGTATTCTCATTATTATATTTCATTTACATAGATTTTTGATATAGTTTATTTTCTATTTAGCTACTTTTGAGGATTCACCTGCTTCATAGTTTTTACTATTTTAAATAGTGTTATAGAAACCTTTGTGTTAATAACATTGGGTTATTTTCATTAAATGTCATTTTGTACCTTGTGAGGTAGGTCCTTGTATTTGAGTTGTTTCCACTGTGATTGGTTTTCATTCTATTTATGTAGGTCTTTCTTGCTCTAAGAGAATGAATTACGAAACTTATCAGTAGCTCTGGTGATGAACAGCCTAGGTTTAACTTGCAGATCTGTAGCTTATTTGGTGTGGTACTTGGGCAACCAATCTCACCTCTTTGAATGTTATTTGTTCATCTGTAAAATGGGCATATGAGTTACTTTTTATTGCTGTGGTCAAGTTAAGGAAATCAGGGCTTACTTTGGCTCAGTAGTTAAGGGCATACATAGTCTTTCTGGCAGGGAACACATAGTAATAGGCACATTGCTTCAATAATCAGGCAGGAGCGAGGCGGGGGTGGGGAGAGGTGAGAATGCTGCTGTTTAGTCATTGGTTTTTCTAAACCTACTTTTAATAAGGGTTCTTAAATGTTTTAACCTCCATTCTAGCTTACCACCCACCATAGGTGGTGGAAAAGAAAGGTTATTAGGACATGGGGGAAGTAAACCTGTTTAGAAATAGTTCTTTGGGGCAATCCCAATTTTCTGGTCAGGATATCAGCAGTTCAGTCTACTAGCAAACCACCACACTCAAATTGGCAGCTATGGTTCAGTCCATTCAGCAGACAGCACACATGAAGCAACAGGGGCAGCTTGATCCAGAGTAAACTGTGAGGCTTGAGTCTGCGGAAGTGACAAAAGCTGCTGGAATATCATGAGAAGTTCTTTGTTGAGTTACTCTCTATGAGGTTACGGCAAGTGAAGGTCAACAATGCAGTGCATGACGAATCAAAATACTAGCCTTGTCCTACTCTTTGTGGTCATATTTATATTCTTTCTAAACATCATGTGTCCTTTCCATATGTCTTCCCCCACAAAACATGGTTTCCAAAGAAACCAGAAATTTCCACTTCACTGACACACATTTGGCTTTCTGCATTCCTCATTTTTATTAAGGCCAGGACACTAGACTATTGGATATTGGCTGTACCTTCTTGGAGTGGGGCTTCTCTCCTCAAGTGGACCTCTTTGGAAACTCTGTCAAGTCCAGATGTGCCTACGAAGGCAATTCTAAATCCTATAAAGTTGATAATGAAGATGACAGTTTGGATGAGATATTTGAAGTAAGATGTGCACAGAGCCTAAATAAATGTTAGCAATGTAATATTGTTAATATCAAAATCTAATTTATTTTTTCTATTTATTTATTAAAGACTTGGATAAATATGACATGTAATTCTTTTCTGTTCAAAAAGGACTTCCTGGCACTGCCTAATACCTGTGGGCATCTGTGGTCTCCCTGATAGCTTTTGGCTGTGACTTCTCAATGTGCAATTTATGATAGCTCTTTCATTTAGCTACAATTTGCCTGGCAACTCCAGACCTAGATAACATTTGACTATTATTGTAGCAGATATGCCCAACCATTCTTTTGTTGTAATTCAACATTGTCATCTATAAAATGCACAATTGAGTTGAAAAAATTAAGCAAGTTCACAATTTTGTATTTGGGCTTGATTCAGAGCCCTATCCTGGCGGTACTTATAAGCCTGTAAAACATGAGTTGGACATATCTACAGAGATGATGACTCACCGAATTAACTTTTATTGAAGGAGACAGGAGACTGATTTTGAGAATTAATTGGCTTATTATAGCCACTGTTATTTTTGCATTTTTCATTTCCTAATCTGAGATTTATGGTAGTGTGAGGAAGAAGTGGCAGTGCTTCAGCATTTGGGACTGATGTAGTTTGATGGTTTTGATACAAAAGTCTTTTGGTCTTAGTGGAAATCTATTTTGGGAAAGGAATACTTGCTCCAGAAGCTGATATAGCAATGTGTGCTATGTCCTCCTGGTCTTGAGTTGTACATCCTCTGTTTCACTAGAATAATTTGTACAAGTCCAGTTAGGATGGAATATTAGAATTAGAATGTTAGATTTTACATTGAATATGCAGAGGGCCCAACTTTCCAATAATGGGCTTTTGAAAGGCAACTTTTGCCATAGAGGGTAGCAATTACCTAGGTGTTATGGTTTGACTAAGCATGAGTAGTGTATTTGAATGCTTGGTTCCCAGTTGGTGGAAATGTTTGAGAAAGAATAGGAAATGTTGCCTTGTTGGAGGAGGTGTGCTACTTGGAGGCTGGATTTGAGGGTTCAAAAGCCTACTATTGCCAATTGCCAGTTAGTTATCTGTCTCTTTCTGTCTGCCTTCCTCCTTCCCTCCTCCTCCTCCCTCTCTTTCTCATACTTGTAGGTCAGATGTAAGCTCTCTAGCTATTGCTGCAGTACCATGCCTGTTTGTCCACTGTCATACTCCCCACCATGATGGTTATAGACAGACCCTCTGAAATTGTAAATCCCAAGTAGACATTTTCTTCTATAAGTTACCTTGATCACGGTGCCTTATCACAGTGATAGAAAAGTAACTAGGGCACTAAGAGCGATGGACATGATTCTAGAGCTCTAGACTTCCCTGTAGTATCACTTGGGTGTTCAGCTTGACGTATTAACCTGAACAGTTTGTGTTCAGTGGGAAAAGTGTAAGGCCAAACAAGGACATTTGTTTCATAAAGTTATGTGGAGTGAATTAAATAATCCATGCAGACGAGAGTATATGCAACTTTGTTTCTAGAATAAGACATTTGACCCTTCATTTTGGATTGTCCTTTTCTCGACTATCATGGCTCATAAGATCTTTTAGTCACTTTTCTCATTGCTGTGACAAAACACCTGACTTAGAGGAGGAAGGTTTAGCCTGTCACCATTTGACAGTCAAGTTCATCACTGTGGGGGGTGAAATGAATGATAAGCTCTTGAGGCACCTGCTCACACTACATCCACAGGAAGCAAAGGGAAATGAACATGGATACAGAGTTCTAATTCTCCTTTTTATCAAGTCTAGGACCCAAGCCCATGTAGTGGTGCTGCCAATGTTTAGAGTAGGTCCTCCTACTCAGCTTGTCTAATCTAGATAATCCCTCACAGATAGTCTTAGAGACCAACCTAATCTAGGTAATGCTTTCCAAGTATGTTCCGAAGCTCCTCTCTTGCACTTTTCTCATCCTGTAAAATTGAACATACTAACCATCACAGAAGCCAAGGTTTTTGGAGTCTTGTGTTTGTCTCACATTTGAGTTTCGTTTCTGGTCTGTGGGATGTTAGCAATGGGACTTGAACCTGTTGAGCATCTGTGATTCTCTTCTGTGTCTGTTATGTAATGGCATTAGCTGTGAGCTCTTATTCATCCTTCTGGGAATTTTTGAGACTCTAAAGTATGGAAAAATATATTGGTTTATAATTGTATTTCCCAAATAATAAGGAATCTATAGATTCGTAACAAATGTCAGTGCTAACTGGCACCTGAAATAATATCTGGCTTGTTTATTTCTAACATAGATCTGCATTGGAATCATCTGAGAATCTTAGAGTCTTACTGTCCTAGTCCAAAAGAATAAAAATCTTGGTTGAAGTACTCAGGGCTCTGATTTCCACAGTAATGATGATATCAGTAGGCATTCAGAGCCCCATGACAGGCCTTGGGCTCTTTTAAACTGTACATTTTTGGGCCCTTATTGTCTTCCATCCACACAAGTTCAAAGGAAACAGCTACTTACATTGCAAATCCATAAAAGGACAACAATAGACATGCTAACATGGATGGAGTAAAGAAAATATATATTTCTATTCTTTGAAATTTTCATACATGCACACAATGTATTTTGATCATATTTACCTTGGACTGCTCACCCTAACTGCTTCTAGATCCTTCCTCTCCTTCTCTCCAGTGATTTAGTTTTTAATGGACGCTACCCAAAAGAGAAAAAGAAAATGAATGAAATAAAAAGATTACTAGATCTTGAAATCTTATAGAAGTTACTTTTCAGGAGAAGTTCTTTCAGCTATTCAGGGGCATTTGACAATAGCTATCCACCTCTGTACTTTTGATCAGAAGCAACAGATATTAGAGTATACCTTCACCTAAATTAAGGTCTATTTGCTCACGAGAGCTCCTTTCAGAGATGTAAGCTAAGTACTATTGCTTAAGACACTATGCACTTTAGACACAGAAAGCCTAATCATGGTAGCATAAGGTACACTGCTAGCTTGCAAAGGAGGAAATAGTAGGATCAATAGTTCTATCTACCTATGATGTCTATGAACCACAACAAAGATCAGCATGGCACAATAACCCTAAGGATGCAGAAATGGCATGAGTGTCTTGGCAGCAACCAACATCTCTCTAATTGGACTTAAGACTGGTTAAACAAGAGGGATATTGGACCTGGTACTGGAAACTTAGCCAATGACCCAGGGTTAGTGAAATGGTGTATCTTAGAGGTGAACCTACAACCACTGCTTTGCTAAATAATCATCTCCAACTGTGAGGCTGAGAGAACTACAAGTCTTGTAGAACATTGAAAAAAAGAGATATCAGTCGGGCGTGGTGGTGCACGCCTTTAATCCCAGCACTCGGGAGGCAGAGGCAGGTGGATTTCTAAGTTCAAGGCCAGCCTGGTCTACAAAGTGAGTTCCAGGACAGCCAGGGCTATACAGAGAAACCCTGTCTCAAAAAAAAAAAAAAAAAGAAAAGAAAAGAGATATCAAATATGGGGGAAATATGAGAGTAAGTTCATATGCCCATGGGTTGGGGAAACTCAGGTTCACCCAGAAAAGATCTAAGAGTGTATGTGTACATCACATGCTGATCTTTGGCTGAAACATTATCTGCAACGATAAACAATGATTAGCAATAACAAAAGAGAGGAAGAGATTCTGAAGGCAAAAAGGAAAGAAAATAAAAATATTAAAGAAATAAGATAGAAAAATGTAGAGATCAATGACATACCTCTAATTCTGGCACCTGCGAGACAGTGACAGAAAGATTAGAAGTTAAAGGTTATTCTTGTCTCCATAGCTAGTTTGAGGTTAGTCTGTAGTGCATAGATTCTATTTCAAAAAAGAAGAGAGATGGAGTCAGACAGACAGACAGACACACACACACACACAAAGACAGACACACACACAGAGACAGGCACACACAGAGACAGAGAGACAGAAACAGAGATGGAGAGAGAAAGAGACAGAGACAGAGATGGAGAGAGACAGACAGAGATGGAGACAGAATTGAAGAGAGAGAGACAGATGGGGAGAGAGAGAGAGAGAGGCGGGGAGAGAAATGGGGAGAGAGAGACAGATGGAGAGAGAGATGAGAGAGATGGGAGAGAGAGACAGAGTCAGAGAGACAGAGACATAGAGACTGAGTCGGGGGGGAGAGAGAGAGAGATGAAGACACGGAGAGACAGACATACAGAGGAAGACACACACACAGACGGGGGGAGAGAGATATGGAAAAAGAGAGACAGTCGGAGATGGAGAGAGACTGAGACAGAGACTGGGAGAGAGAGAGAGGCAGAGATGAGGAGGGAGAGAGTCGGGGGAGAGAGAGATGGAGTTGGGAAGAGAGAGAAAGAGATGGATTCGGGAAGAGAGAGAGAGATATGGAGTCGGAAAGAGAGAGAGACAGAGACGGAGAGAGACAGAGGAAGACACAGAGAAAGAGAGAGATGGAGAAAGAGAGAGTCAGAGATGGAGAGAGAGATGAGGAGAGAGAGAGCAAGAGAGACAGAGTCGGAGAGAGACGGGGACAGATAAAAAGAGTCAGAGAGAGACAGAGACAGATAGACAGATTCATAAAGAGAGACAGAGTCGGAAAGTGGGACAGAGATGGGGAGAGAGAGACAGAGTCAGAAAGAGAGAGAATGAGAGAGAGATGGAGTCGGGGGGAGAGAGAGACAGAGATGGGGGAGACAGAGACAGTGTCGAAGAGAGAGAATGAGAGAGAGATGGGAGAGAGAGAGAGGAGCGAGAGAGGCAGAGAGAGAGAGAGACAGAGATGGGGAGAGAGAGACAGAGACAGGAGAGGGAGATGGGGAGAGAGAGGCAGAGACAGACAGAGACAGAGACATACAGAGACAGAGACAGACAGAGACAGGGAGAGAGAGTCAGAGATTGGAGAGAGAGATGGAGACGGAAAGAGAGATGGAGTCGGAGAGACTGAGACAGGGAGGGAGAGAGACAGAGAGAATTAGAAAGAGAGTGGGAGAGGGGGCAGACTGGGAGACAGAGAGGGAGATGGGGTGGAAGAGAGAGGAAGACGGAGTCATAGAGAGAGAGAGAGACGGGGAGGGAGGGAGGGAGGGAGGGAGGGAGGGAGAGAGAGAGAGAGAGAGAGAGAGAGAGAGAGAGAGAGAGAGAGAGAGAGATGGAGACAGGGAGAGGAAGAGATGGAGTGGGGAGAGGGGGGCATGGAGACAGACATGCTATAAGTCCTGTTAAAGCTACATTGACCAGTTCCTCCAGTATAGACTATTAGATCTGTAGAACTGCTTACACTCCTTTTATCCATTTGGAAAACAAGTCTAAAAATAACCCAGAGTACACAGACCACAAGAGGAAAAGCTTTTAGAGCTTTATTTATTTATTTATTTATTTGTTTGTTTATTTATTTATTTTTAGAAAAAGATAGGCTTTCACATAGTGAAGACAAGCTTTGAAACTCACTGTAGCTGATTAGCATGGTGCTCTTGCCTCCACCCAAATGCTGAGATGACCTCTATTCATCACCACCCTATGTTTTTCCTTCTTAATCTTTAAGACCCCCTCATAACAGTCCATAAGTTTCATTTGTGGCTTAAATTTTTGCTATAGCCCCAAGTGGAGCCATTGGGCTGTTATATTTTTAAAACAATATATTTTAATTTTAAAAATTATATGTTGAGGGGAATACTTGTGTGTTGGGTGCTCCAAGAGACCAGAAGAAGGTGGCCAACCCTTGGAACTGGAATCAAGAGCAGTTGTTAGCTTAGCCACAATACATGGGTTGGGGGTGGGGTACTAAGAACTGAATTCCAGTCCTCGGAAAGAGCAGGAAGTATTCTTAACTGATGAGCCACTGTATCCTGGCCTCTGATTTTATTCTTGAAATGACATTTTATCCAGTCTTCCTCTTTTAAAAATGATTAGTGAGACTAGTAAGGCTAGGCACAGCAGCTCTTCCCTTCTTCCCTTCTACCTCATTGACAAGTTCCCAGTATGCCATCAGGGTTGGCCTCACTTTCACAATCCCCAGATTTTAGTGTTCTAAGTGCTGAGATTGCAGGCATGCCTCACTGTGTCTAGCTTGTTGTATTGGGATATTGTCTTAGGGTTTTCATTGCTGTGAACAGACACCATGACCAAGGCAACTCTTATAAAGGACAACATTTAATTGGGGCTGGCTTACAGGTTCAGAGGTTCAGTCCATTATCATCAAGGTAGGAACATGGCAGCATCCAGGCAGACATGGGACAGGAGAAGCTGAGAGTTCCACATCTTGTTCTGAAGGCAAACAGAAGAAGACTCTCCTCAGGCAGGTAGCAAGAGCATCACAAAGCCCACTTCCACAGTGAAGCACTTTCTCCAATAAGGCCACACCTTTTCTAACACCACCACCACCACCACCACACATACACACAGAGTTTCTTTCTTTCTTTTTTACATCCCAAGGGCAGTTTCCCTGTCTTCTGCTCCCTCTAGTCTTTCCCACACCTCTCCATATTCCTATTCATTCCTCCTCCATTTCTCTTTGGAAAAGGACAAGCCTCCCATGGATATCAACAAAACATGGCATATCAAGTCACAGTAAGACTTAGTATCTCCTATTAAGGCTAGACCAGACAACCCAGTAGGAGCTAAAAGAATCCATTAAGCAGGCAACAGAGTCAGAGACCACCTCTCCTTCCACTGTTAGGAGTCCCACAAGCAAGAAGACAAAGCTACACAATTGTAACATATATGCAGAGGGCCTAGACCAGTCCTATGCAGGCTTCATGGTTGTTAGTTTAGTTGCTGTGAGATCCTATGAGCCCAGGTTAGTTGATTCTGTGGGCCATATTCATGTGGTATCTTTGATCTGCCTCTGGCTCCTACAATCCTTCCTCTCCTTCTACAAGATTCCCCAAACTCCACCTAATGTTTGGCTCTGGGTCTCTACATCTGTTGCCATCAGCTGCTGGCGAAAGCTTCTCTTATGACAATTGGGCTAGTCCTCAATCTATGGGAATATCAGAATATCATTAGGAATCATTTTCTATATTAGATCTCTGGGCTAATCTACATTGGTGGAAGTATTTGCTAGGTGGGTTAAACCAAGATGAAAAAAAATGACTCTTAGGCTTGAGATGCTCTTTGATGGTATCCTTGGCTTTGTGGTTGGCTTAAAACTGAGTGCTCTGTATCTACATTCCAATTGATTTATGTAATACTCACAAAACTGTTAGGTCAGGTACAGAGGAACACAATAAATGGCCATGAAGAGTGCTAAAACCAGTCCAAGATAATTTGTCTCAGAACTTGTCAGCATTACAAACTCTGCACCATCACTGAAGTTCTCATCAGTGAATCAGCCTTTCAGAAAGTTAGATTGAAGGCACAGTTGTCTTTCTAGGAGCTTTTGCTCTCATAGCTTACACTGACCTCAACATTGCAATCCTGCCTTCTCTATGCCACCATGCCCAGTTAGGTTCTTCTTGACTCAGTAACGTAACTCTACATTAATTTAATAATTACTGAAGACCTAATTAATGGAAAGTGAATATCAAGAGCCTGGTGTGATAAATGCATGCCCTTGGGATATGGAGGCAGAAGGATCAGGAATTGAAGGCCAGCCTAGGCTACCTGAGACCCCACCCCCACCCTTGACCTAGAGAAGAGAAGAAGCAAGCTGGATACGCTAACATATGCTTGTAATCCAAGTACTTGGCATATTGAGACAGAAGGATTACATCAAGTTTTAGGCTTCAGAAAATACAAAACCAATGAATTTAAAAAGTAAATAAATAAGATTGGGCAGAGAATATAGCCCACTCAGTGGTATCTACTCAGTGGTAGTACACTTGTCTGGGATATAAAACACATGTTCAGTTTGGTCTTAAAAAAACAAAACAACAACAAAAAACCCTCTGAGAATGTCTTAGGAGTACTGATGAAGTCACCTTCAAAATGTGATTGTCTATAAAAGCAGCATATGCACTGGGAAACATTTTCATCCTTAACCTTTTCTTTTTTTTTATTTTTAATATTTTTATTACATATTTTCCTCAATTACATTTCCAATGCTATCCCAAAAGTCCCCCATAGCGCCCCCCACTTCCCTACCCACCCATTCCCATTCTTTTGGCCCTGGCATTCCCCTATATTGGGGCATATAAAGTTTGCAAGTCCAATGGGCCTCTCTTTCCATTGATGGCCGACTAGGCCATCTTTCCATACATATGCAGCTAGAGACAAGAGCTCCGGGGTTCTGGTTAGTACATCATGTTGTTCCAACAATAGGGTTGCAGATCCCTTTAGCTCCTTGGGTACTTTCTCTAGCTTCTCCATTGGGAGCCCTGTGATACATCCAATAGCTGACTGTGAACATCCACTCCTGTGTTTGCTAGGCCCCGGCATCGTCTCACAAGAGACAGCTATATTTGGGTCCTTTCAGCAAAATCTTGCTAGTGTATGCAATGGTGTCAGCGTTTAGAAGCTGATTATGGGATGGATCCCTGGATACTGCAGTCTCTAAATGGTCCATCCTTTCATCACAGCTACGAACTTTGTCTCTGTAACTCCTTCCCTGGGTGTTTTGTTCCCAATTCTAAGAAGGTGCACAGTGTCCACACTTTGGTCTTCATTCTTCTTGAGTTTCATGCGTTTATCAAATTGTATCTTATATCTTGGGTATCCTAAGTTTTGGACTAATATCCACTTATCAGTGAATACATATTGTGTGAGTTCTTTTGTGATTGTGTTACTTCACTCAAGATGATGCCCTCCAGGTCCATCCATTTGGCTAGGAATTTCATAAATTCATTCTTTTTAATAGCTGAGTAGTACTCCATTGTGTAAATGTACCATAATTTCTGTATCCATTCCTCTGTTGAGGGACATCTGGGTTCTTTCCAGCTTCTGGCTATTATAAATAGGGCTGCTATGAACATAGTGGAGCATGTGTCCTTTTTACCGGTTGGGACATCTTCTGGATATATGCCCAGGAGAGGTATTGCTGGATCCTCCGGTAGTACTATGTCCAATTTTCTGAGGAACCGCCAGACTGATTTCCAGAGTGGTTGTACAAGCTTGCAATCCCACCAACAATGGAGGAGTGTTCCTCTTTCTCCACATCCTCGCCAGCATCTGCTGTCACCTGAATTTTTGATCTTAGCCATTCTGACTGGTGTGAGGTGGAATCTCAGGGTTGTTTTGAGTTGCATTTCCCTGATGATTAAGGATGTTGAACATTTTTTCAGGTGTTTCTCTGCCATTCGGTATTCCTCAGGTGAGAATTCTTTGTTCAGTTCTGAGCCCCATTTTTTAATGGGGTTATTTGACTTTCTGGAGTCCACCTTCTTGAGTTCTTTATATATATTGGATATTAGTCCCTTATCTGATTTAGGATAGGTGAAGATCCTTTCCCAATCTGTTGGTGGTTTTTTTGTCTTATTGATGGTGTCTTTAGCCTTGCAGAAGCTTTGTAGTTTCATGAGGTCCCACTTGTCAATTCTCGATCTTACAGCACAAGCCATTACTGTTCTATTCAGGAATTTTTCCCATGTGCCCATATCTTCAAGGCTTTTCCCCACTTTCTCCTCTATAAGTTTCAGTGTCTCTGGTTTTATGTGAAGTTCCTTGATCCACTTAGACTTGACCTTAGTACAAGGAGATAGGAATGGATCGATTCGCATTCTTCTACATGTTAACAACCAGTTGTGCCAGCACCATTTGTTGAAAATGCTGTCTTTCTTCCACTGGATGTTTTTAGCTCCCTTGTCGAAGATCAAGTGACCATAGGTGTGTGGGTTCATTTCTGGGTCTTCAATTCTATTCCATTGGTCTATTTGTCTGTCACTATACCAGTACCATGCAGTTTTTATCACAATTGCTCTGTAGTAGAGCTTTAGGTCCGGCATGGTGATTCCACCAGAGGTTCTTTTATCCTTGAGAAGAGTTTTTGCTATCCTAGGTTTTTTGTTATTCCAGATGAATTTGCAGATTGCACTTTCTAATTCGTTGAAGAATTGATTTGGAATTTTGATGGGGATTGCATTGAATCTGTAGATTGCTTTTGGCAAGATAGCCATTTTTACAATGTTGATCCTGCCAATCCATGAGCATGGGAGATCTTTCCATCTTCTGAGATCTTCTAGAATTTCTTTCTTCAGAGACTTGAAGTTTTTATTATACAGATCTTTCACTTCCTTAGTTAGAGTCACGCCAAGATATTTTATATTATTTGTGACTATTGAGAAGGGTGTTGTTTCCCTAATTTCTTTTTCAGCCTGTTTATTCTTTGTGTAGAGAAAGGCCATTGATTTGTTTGAGTTAATTTTATATCCAGCTACTTCACCGAAGCTGTTTATCAGGCTTAGGAGTTCTCTGGTGGAATTTTTAGGGTCACTTATATATACTATCATATCATCTGCAAAGAGTGATATTTTGACTTCATCTTTTCCAATTTGTATCCCTTTGATCTCCTTTTGTTGTCGAATTGCTCTGGCTAGGACTTCAAGTACAATGTTGAATAGGTATGGAGAAAGTGGACAGCCTTGTCTAGTCCCTGATTTTAGAGGGATTGCTTCAAGCTTCTGACCATTTACTTTGATGTTGGCTACTGGTTTGCTGTAGATTGCTTTTATCATGTTTAGGTATGGGCCTTGAATTCCTGATCTTTCCAAGACTTTTATCATGAATGGGTGTTGGATCTTGTCAAATGCTTTTTCCGCATCTAACGAGATGACCATGTGGTTTTTGTCTTTGAGTTTGTTTATATACTGGATTACGTTGATGGATTTCCGTATATTGAACCATCCCTGCATCCCTGGGATGAAACCTACTTGGTCAGGATGGATGATTGTTTTGATGTGTTCTTGGATTCGGTTAGCAAGAACTTTATTGAGGATTTTGCATCAATATTCATAAGGGATATTGGTCTGAAGTTTTCTATCTTTGTTGGGTCTTTTTGTGGTTTAGGTATCAGAGTAATTGTGGCTTCATAGAATGAGTTGGGTAGAGTACCTTCTGTTTCTATTTTGTGGAATAGTTTGTGAAGAACTGGGATTAGATCTTCTTTGAAGGTCTGATAGAACTCTGCACTAAACCCATCTGGTCCTGGGCTTTTTTTAGTTGGGAGACTATTAATGACTGCTTCTATTTCTTTGGGGGATATAGGGCTGTTTAGATCATTAACCTGATCTTGATTCAACTTCGGTACCTGGTATCTGTCTAGGAACTTCTCCATTTCATCCAGGTTCTCCAGTTTTGTTGAGTATAGCCTTTGGTAGAAGGATCTGATGGTGTTTTGGATGTCTTCAGGATCTGTTGTTATGTCTCCTTTTTCATTTCTGATTTTGTTAATTAGGATGCTTTCCCTGTGCCCTCTAGTGAGTCTGGCTAAGGGTTTATCTATCTTGTTGATTTTCTCAAAGAACCAGCTCCTTGATTGGTTGATTCTTTGAATAGTTTTTCTTGTTTCCACTTGGTTGATTTCACCCCTGAGTTTGATTATTTCCTGCCGTCTACTCCTCTTGGGTGAATTTGCTTCCTTTTGTTCTAGTGCTTTTAGGTGTGTTGTCAAGCTGCTAATGTGTGCTCTCTCTAGTTTCCTTTTGGAGGCACTCAGAGCTATGAGTTTTCCTCTTAGAAATGCTTTCATTGCATCCCAGAAGTTTGGGTATGTTGTGGCTTCATTTTCATTGAACTCTAAAAAGTCCTTAATTTCTTTCTTTATTCCTTCCTTGACCAAGGTATCATTGAGAAGAGTGTTGTTCAGTTTCCACGTGAAGGTTGGCTTTCTATTATTTATTTTGTTATTGAAGATCAGCCTAAGTCCATGGTGATCTGATAGGATGCATGGGACAATTTCAATATTTTTGTATCTGTTGAGGCCTGCTTTGTGACCAATTATGTGGTCAATTTTGGAGAAGGTACCATGAGGTGCTGAGAAGAAGGTAAATCCTTTTGTTTTAGGATAGAATGTTCTGTAGATATCTGCCAGATCCATTTGATTCATAATTTCTCTTAGTTTCACTGTTTCCCTGTTTAGTTTCTGTTTCCATGATCTGTCCATTGGTGAAAGTGGTGTGTTGAAGTCTCCCACTATTATTGTATGAGGTGCAATGTGTGCTTTGAGATTTACTAAAGTTTCTTTAATGAATGTGGCTGCCTTTGTATTTGGAGCATAGATATTCAGGATTGATAGTTCCTCTTGGAGGATTTTACCTTTGATGAGTATGAAGTGTCCCTCCCTGTCTTTTTTAATGACTTTGGGTTGGAAGTCAATCTTATCAGATATTAGAATGGCTACTCCAGCTTGTTTCTTTATGCCATTTGCTTGGAAAATTGTTTTCCATCCTTTCATTCTGAGGTAGTGTCTATCCTTTTCTCTGAGATGAGTTTCCTGTAAGCAGCAAAATGTTGGGTCTTGTTTGTGTAGCCAGTTTGTTAGTCTATGTCTTTTTATCGGGGAGTTGAGTCCATTGATATTAAGAGATATTAAGGAAAAGTAATTGTTGTTTCCTGTTATTATTGTTGTTAAAGTTGGCATTTTGTTCTTGTGGCTGTCTTCTTTTAGGTTTGTTGAGGGATTACCTTCTTGTTGTTTCTAGGGCGTCCTTAACCTTTTCTTAACTCAGAACTTTATTTAAATGAATGCAGCAATAAATACAGTGTCTTCAGTTTTAAAAATGGATTAATATTTGACCTTCGTGGCATTTTATGTTGGTGTATGTTCCTACTGCCTTTAAAAATAATGCTGTGCGGTAACTTTGAAAACTAATTGCATAATCCTAGAACATGTGAAAACCATGATTTTTGTAGCCATTCTCGAAAGCAGAATGACTTCTCACTTCCCCAAGTTCTGGGAATGATGGCTTTTACAACTTGACTTATGTGAAATGGCTCAGAGCTTACTTGTTTCCAAGTTTATTTTTCCTTGATCATTTAAAAAAATAAAATTGGATGGGTAGGGAAGTTGGGAGGATCTGGGAAGAATTGGTGGAGGGAAGAAACATGATCAAAACATTTTATTAATTTTTAAAAGAAATATAAAAAAGGATATACTCAATGGGGATGGTTTAGAACTCCAGTTACTCCAGGCAGCAGAAAGAAAAAATAGCAAATAAGTTGCTGGACAGTAATCATAGAAGGTAAAGGAGATTGAATAAGCAACTTTGAGAGCTCTGGAAAGCTGTGGCATATTCTTGGAACTCTTGATCATGTGTATGTATAGAGCTTTGTACATGCCCAGTTTTAGGTAGAAGAGAGCTGAGAAAGCCCTGTTCTGTTACTTTTAGATGGCTTGAGTCTCTGAACAGGAAGCAAGTAAATTGCCTGGGTATGTGCTGAAAGGACACCCCCTCAAACACATACAGAACAGTTCAACAAAGGCTGTGTTAGTGATTTTATTGCTGGGAAGAGGCACCATGACCAAGACAACTCTTAATAAGGACAACATTTAATTGGGTCTGGCCTGCCTACATTTTCAGACTTCTATTCCATTATTGTCTTGGTGGGAATATTGGCAGTGTGCAGGCTGCTTGGTGTTGAAAAAGGAGCCTACAGTTCTACATCTGGATTGGCAGGCAGCAGGAAGAGAAAGTGAACCACTGGGACTGGCTTGAGCTTTTGAAACCTCAAAGCCCACTCTCAGTTGAAACAGCTCCTGCAACAAGGCCACATCTTCTAATAGTGCCCCTTATTACGGTCCTACTGAGGCAATTTTTTTTTTTCAAACTGCCATATCCTACTCCCTTGGTCCCCATGGCTTGTACAATACAAAATACATTTAATCCTATGTTAAAAGTGCCTACTGTCTAGCACAGTATCAGCACTCTTTAAACATCCAAAGTTTCAATCCTCTGTGAATTTAAAAGAAAAAAACAATCAGATCACATACTTCTAACATACAATGGCCCAGAATATATATTACCATTCCAAAATGGAGAAAAGGGAGCACGGTGAGAAAATACCAAGCTAAAGCAAGACTGAAAAACTATCTAGGCAAACTGCAAACACTGCACTTCCATGTCTGGAGTCAGAGCATTCTTCAGATCTGCAACTCCTTTCGGCTTTGTTGACTGCAACATACTTCTTTCTCTTGGGCTGCTTCCACTCCCTGTTAAGCAGCTCTCCTTGGCATCCAGGCTTCATTTACCCTTACAGCTTCATGCAATCACCTTTCGAGGCCTCCATGCAGGGACACCTCTGTGACTTTAATTTTTCAAACCTTGTTTTTAATAATGTTTTTTAAAATGCTTTAACATCCCTGTAGCCCACCACCCACCAGAGGTAGTGGGAAAAAAAAGATACAGGGGAGTGTGCATGTGTTTAGAAAGGTCCTTTGGAGCAATTCTTGTCTGTGCTGTCTGGAAATCAGTTTAGTTCACAGGTTAGCAGGCAGCAGCACTTGATCCACTCACAAACATCTCATGGATACACCAGCAATCCAGTTCAGTAGAGTCGGGTTAGCAACAGGGGTGACATGACCTAGCAGAGACAGCCAGGACTCAGCCTTGGCTCAAGTCAGCAGGAGGGACCAAAAGAAACACCAGGAGTTCTCTGCTGTGTCTCTCTCAGGGAATTGAAGATCAGCAATGATGCAAGATATGTTGGTATTGCACAACCAGCTCTATAAGCAAGCCAAGCTCTGTCTCCATCAGTCTGAGAAGTCCTATTTAGACCCTCCAAACATCATGTGTCCTCCCTGTGCCTTGCCTCAGCATGGCTCTGTCTCAGCATGTGTCTCCAATCAGCCTTCCTTGTAAGCAGCAAGAAACTGCAGCACATAACAAGTTTTTTGGTATGTTTCTATGGAGTCCCCAAAAATGCAGCTCTACTATGCAATGTAAGGCAGACCAGTATTTGTTTATCGGGTAGCAAAGAATCCTTTATCTCATGGCTTTTCCCATGCTTCTCTTAGCAGAACATCCTCTCTCCTGTGTCTGCTTTAGCAAAATGTTCCTTTACAAATCTGCCTTAGCCTTTCACACCTGTGTCCACTTCAGTGAAATGTTTCTTCACTTGTTTGCCCTAGAGGAAGGCCACTGATTTGAGTTAATTTTGTATCCAGCTACTTTGCTGAAGTTGTATATCAGGTTTAATAGTCCTCTGGTGGATTTAGGGTCACTTATATATACTATTATATTATCTGTAAATAGTGATATTTTGACTTCCTCCTTTCCAATTTGTATCCCCTTGATCTCCTTTGTTGTCTAATTGCTCTTGCTAGGACTTCAAGTACTATATTGAATAGGTAGGGAGAAAGTGGGCAGCCCTGTCTAGTCCCTGATTTTAGTGGGATTGCTTCAAGATTCACTCCATTTAGTTTGATGTTGGCTACTGGTTTGCTTTATATTGCTTTTACTTTCTTTAGGTATGGACCTTGAATTCCTGATCTTTCCAAGACTTTTATCATGAAGGGGTGTTCGATTTGTTGAATGCTTTCTCAGCATCTAATGAAATGATCATATGTTTTTTTTTCCTTTGAGTTTGTTTATATAGTGGATTACATTGATGGATTTCCATATATTGAACCTTCCCTGCATCCCTGGGATGAAGCCTACTTGATCATGATGGACAGATGATAGTTTTGATGTGTTCTTAGACTTGGTTAGTGAGAATTTTATTGAGTATTTTTGCACTGATATGCATAAGGGAAATTGGTCTGAAGTTCTCTTTCTTTGTTGGGTCTTTGTGTGGTTTAGGTATCAGAGTAATTGTGGCTTCATAGAATGAATTGGGTAGAGTACCTTAAGTTTCTATTTTGTGGAATAGTTTGAGGAGTATTGGTATTAGGTCTTTTTTTTGTTTGTTTTTTTAAAGATTTATTTATTTATTATATGTAAGTACACTGTAGTTGTCTTCAGACACTCCAGAAGAGGGAGTCAGATCTCGTTACGGATGGTTGTGAGCCACCATGTGGTTGCTGGGATTTGAACTCCGGACCTTTGGAAGAACAGTCGGGTGCTCTTACCCACTAAGTCATCTCACCAGCCCCGGTATTAGGTCTTCTTTGAAGGTCTGATAGAACTCTGCTCTAAACTCATCTGGTTCTGGGCTTCTTTTGTTTGGGAGACCATTAATGACTGTATTTATTTATTTATTTATTGTTTAGGGGATATGGGACTGTTTAGAACGTTTAGCTTTTTCTGATTTAATTTTGGTACCTGTCTAAAAAATTGTCCATTACATCCAGATTTTCCAGTTTTGTTGAGTATAGGCTTTTGTAGCAGCATTTGATGATTTTTTTTTTTTTTGGATTTCCTCGGTTTCTGTTGTTATATCTCCCTTTTCATTTCTGATTTTGTTAATTAGGATACTGTCTTTGTGTACCCTAGTTAGTCTGGCTTAGGGTTTATCTATCTTGTTGATTTTCTCAAAGAACCAATTTCTGGTTTGATTCTTTGTACAGTTCTTTTTTTTTTTTCCTACTTGGTTGATTTCAGCCCTGAGTTTGATTATTTTCTGCCATCTACTCCTCTTGCTACTCCTATTTGCTTCTTTTTGTTTTAGAGCTTTCAGATGTTCTGTCAAGCTGCTAGTGTACGCTCTCTCCAGTTTTATTTTTTTAATTGGAGACACTCAGAGCTATGAGTTTTCTTCTTCCTACTGCTTTAATTGTGTCCCATAAGTTTGGGTATGTTGTGGCTTCATTTTCATTAAACACTAAAAAGTCTATAATTTCTTTATTTCTTCCTTGACCAAGTTATCATTGAGTAGTGTTTTTCAGCTTCCACATGTATGTGGGCGTTCTATTTTTTTATGTTGTTATTAAAGACCAACCTTATTCCATAGTGATATTATAGGATGCATGGGATTATTTCAATTTTCTTGTATCTGTTGAGGCCTGTTTTATGACTGATTATATGGTCAGTTTTGGAGAAGGTACTGTGAGGTGCTGAGAAGAAGGTATATTGTTTTGTTTTAGGATAAAATGTTCTATAGATATCTGTTAAATCCATTTGGATCATAACTTCTGATAGGTTCAGAGTGTCTCTGTTTAGTGTGGGGCTGTTGGGGTGTAGGGGATGAGAGGGAAGGGAGAGAGCCCATGTCCAGTCAGAGTTCCTGTGCTCTGGGCAGGCAGACATGGGAGGGCTGCCGGACACTTTCCACTCGGCCCCAGGTGGGCATCTAAGCCACTGACCCCACAGGGCAGGGGGTAGACAAGGGGTAGCCCCGATACTAGGGGCCCCAGGGTGACACCCTTGGCCCTGGAGTTATGGGAGAGAGGGCAGAGGGAGAGGAGTTCCCACGTAGGCGAGAGAGTCCTTAGTCTGGTCCATGGCTGGACCACAGGAAGGCCTTCCATCAGGAGATTAGAAACGGCTCGTTAGGAGAAAGCCTATCCCATCGCCCAAGCACAGTGGGCCTTGATGAACAGAGACAATCTATGGTTTTAGAGCTTTATTGTAGAAAGGCAGGGGGAAAGAGAGAAGGTAAAAGGGAGAGGAAGACCGGCCATGGCCAAGAGGAGGGAAGGAGGAAAGAGAGAAAGAAAGGAAGGAAAGGCTAGAGAGTAAGAGGTTAGAGAGAGAGAAAGCGAGGAGAGAGAGTAAAAGAGAGTGAGGAGAGAGTGAGGTGGGGCCAAGCAGCCCCTCTTATGGTGGGCTTGTTATCTTGGTGTTGCTAGGTAACTGGGAAGAGTCTAGCCTGAAGGTCAGAAGCTTGGGACATTGTCTATGTGACTAAAAGCCACACTTCTCCTGTGGGGGCTGTGGGGGCGGTAACTTAGACAGGAGCCAGGAGTCCAGGAGACGTGAGGGAATGCCTACTGTCCCATGTAGGTGGGAGTTTCCACCACTGGGTACCAGGGTTCCACACCTCAGCTTGACTGGAGACCAGACTGTCTGTGCATAGCCCATTGCACCACAGTTTAGTTTCTGTTTCCATGATCCATTACTGACAGTAGGGTATTGAAGTCTCCCACTGTTATTGTGGGAGGTGCAATATGTGCTTCAAGCTTTAGTAAAATTTCTTTTATGAATGTGGGTGCCCTTGCATTAGGAACATAGATATTTAGAATTGAGAGTACTTCATGGTAGATTTTTCCTTTGATGAGTATGGTGTCCTTCCTTATCTTTTTTATAACTTTAGGTTGAAAGTCTATTTTATTCAACATTAGCCTTCCTACTCCAGCTTGTTTCTTGGGACCATTTGCTTGGAGAATTGTTTTCCAGCCTTTTACTCTGAGGTGTCGTGTCTGTCTTTGTCACTGAGGTGGGTTTCCTGTATGCAGCAAAATGTTGGGTCCTGTTTTCATATCCAATCTGTTATTCTATGTTTTTTTTTATTGGGGAATTGAGTCCATTGATATTAAGAGATATTAAGGAAAAGTAATTGTTGCTTCCTGTTATTTTTGTTGGAAGAGGTGGAATTATGTTTTTTGTGGCTATCTTCTTTTTGGTTTATTAAAAGAAGATTATTTTCTTGCTTTTTCTAGGGTATAGTTTCCCTCCTTGTGTTGGAGTTTTCCATTTATGATCCTTTGAAGGTCTTGACTTGTGGAGAAATATTGGTAAATTTGTTTCTGTCTTGGAATATCTTGGATTTTCCATCTATGTTAATTGAGAGTTTTGCTGGGTATTGTATCCTGGGCTGGCATTTGTGTTCTCTTAGCTGTCCATATAACATCTGTCTAGGATCTTCTGGCTTTCATAGTCTGGCAAGAAGTCTGTTGTAATTCTAATAGGTCTGCTTTTATATGTTACTTGACCTTTTTTCCTTACTGCTTTTAATATTCTTTCTTTGTTTTGTGCATTTGGTGTTTTAATTATTATGTGACAGGAGGAATTTCTTTTCTGGTCCAGTCTATTTGGTGTTCTGTAGGCTTCTTGTATGTTCATGGGAATCTCTTTCTTTAAGTTTGGGAAATTTTCTTCTATAATTTTGTTGAAGATATTTACTGGCCCTTTAAGTTGGGAATCTTCTCTCTCTCCTATACTTACTATCCTTAGGTTTGGTCTTCTCATTGTGTTCTGGGTTTCCTGGATGTTTTGGGATAGGTACTTTTTACATTTTCTTTGACTGTTGTGCCAATGTTTTCTATGGTAACTTCTGCACTGAGATTCTCTCTTCCATCTCTTGTATTCTGTTGTTGATGCTTACATCTATGACTCCTGATCTCTTTCCTACATTTTCTGTCTCCAGGGTTGTCTCCCTTTGTGATTTCGTTATTGCTTCTACTTCCATTTTTAGATCCTGGATGGTGTTGTTCAGTTCCTTCACCTGTTTGGTTGTATTTTTCTGTAATTCTTTAAAGGATTTTTGTGTTTCCTCTTTATGGGCTTCGACCTGTTTAGCTGTGTTCTCCTGTATTTCTATAAGGGAGTTATTAATGTTGTCCTTAAAAATCCTCCATCAGTATTATGAAATGTGATTTTAAATCCAAATCTTGCTTTTCTGGTGTGTTGGGGGTATGTGGGACTTAGTATGGTGGGAGAACTGGATTCTGATGATGCCAAATAGCCTTGGTTTCTGTTGGTAAGATTTTTGCATTTGCCTTTCACCTTCTGGCTATCTCTGGTGTTAGATGGTCTTGCTGTCTCTGACTGGAGCTTGTCCCTCCAGTGGGTCTATAAGCCTATGTCAGCACTCCTGTGAGACCAGCTCTCTCTCCCCTGGCAGAACTTGTATTCAGAGGACTCTGGAACAGCCCAAGCTCTTGGTGCAGATAGCTGACTGGAAGGATCCTGTCCCTGCTGTTCCATTGTTCCTTTGCCCCATGTGCTCCTGGCCAGTCCCACTCCAGACAGTTATTGGAGAGAAAGTGGCTATCTCATCTCCCAGGCTGGGAGTGAAAACACTCCTTCGAGAACAGCTCTCTCCTGGTGGGGACCCTTGCACAGCGCACTATGGAACAGCCTCTGCTTGCGGGTGCAAATGGTAGACCAGCAGAACAATTTCTCATAAAGAAAATCAATATAAAGACTGAAAATATTGGGCTGGAGAGATGGCTTAGCCATTAAGAGCACTGACTGCTCTTCCAGAGATCCTGAGTTCAAATCCCAGCAACCACATATTGGCTCACAAACATCTGTAATGGGATCTGATGCCTTCTTCTGGTGTGTCTGAAGGGAGCAACAATATACTCAAAATAAATAAATCTTTAAAAAACAGAATGAAAATAATTTTAGAAGGAAAAATCTAAGTATCTGCATTTTAAAAGTACAATAAATTAAATTCACCACATTGGCTGAATATCAGATTTGTACAGTGAGTAGAAAGGCTCAACAAACCCAAGGGGTAAAGGAAAATAATTGAAGGCACCCATTTGAAGGCCGGAGCAGTTCCTAAATTGTGGATTAAAACGTAACCTTTGATTGTTGTCTTAATTAGAATTTCCATTGCCTGGAAGAGACAGCATAACCAAGGCAGCTCTTATAAAGGACAACATTTAATTGACAGCTAGCTGGCTTACAGTTTCAGAGGTTTATTCTGTCATCCATTATGGTGGGAAGAATGGCAGTGTTCATTTAGACATGGTGCTAGAGAAGAAGCTCAGAGTTCTACTTCTTGATTCAAAGGCAGCCAGAAGACTGACTGGGTTCCAAACTGGGTGGAGCTTGAATGTATATGTAAGACCTCAAAGCCCACCTCCATACTGACATACTTCCTCCAACAAGACCACAGCTACTCCATCATGGCCATACATCTTAATAGGGACATTCCCTATGGGCTAGCTATCCACACACAAGAGTCTATGGTAGTCATTCCTATTCAAACCACCACACTTATTGTTTGTTTAATGTGCAACAATAAAGAAAAGTGAACTTAGGGCTTAGCAGATAGCTCAGTGATTAAGAGCACTTGCTATTCTTCCAGAAGTCCCAGGTTCCACTACTATTGGCCACATGGTGTCTTACAATGGCCTGCAACTCCTTTTACAACCCAGGGATTCATGTCCTCTTCTGTTCTTCACCTAAGAAGTGTAGAGGAATCTCTTTTCAATGTATATGGAGTGACCCTTTGTTAAGTCAAAAAATAGGCTTCAATAAATGCAGACAATAAAAATTGTTTCCTGACCCCAGTTGATTGGCAACCAATAATGGCAAGTTTTGAAATGTACAAATTTTTGAAAATTGAATATCACACTCCAGAATAATTAATATATTAAGGAAGGAATCTACCAGAAGTCTTTTTACTTATAAAACACTAATTTGGGGTCTGGATATTTTATTGCAGGCTTGTAATTCTAGCACTCAGGTGCCTTAAAGAGGCCAGTCTCAGCTACACATTGCAAAACCAACTAACAAACCAGTTAAACAAAGAAATATCTGGACACATTTGTTTGCCCAGGCTTCTATATTTTCTGCAATTGAGATTCCATTTGAGAATGTTTTTGTTGCTTGTGGTGGGAAGTTGAGGAATTTGAAGACACAATAAAATCTATTTAGTTTATCTTGTGTGTATGAAAAAAAAATGAAACCCAGGGTGGAGAAGTGAATTGCTGTCACCCTGCCAGTAAGTGGCAGAAGGGGAGAAATGTTAGTATTAGCTACTTCATATGCATACTCCACATTTGCAACATAACTTGGTTGTTGTTATGGAGAGCTAGGCACTTAAGTAGATGGTCATAACTCTTAATAAGTAAGGCATTTACACAAAGACATTTACACAAAGTCATTTACACAAAGACATTGAACTAAAATCCTTTTCATCTAATACCCTGTCTTATGTCTTTTCTAATCTGTATTTTCCTTGCTTATCTATGATACTGTAAAATCTATATCCGTAGACATACTTAAAAACATAATGCAAGGCATTAGGTTTAGGGTTAAGATATAAGGAAGGAACTTTTATAACTTGTTTTCTGAGACATATGGATGCTCTGTAGCCCAGGTTGGCTTTGTTCTCACTGTGTAGCCAAGGGTCCTAACACAGTTTTGTTTGTTCATATGAGAGAAGCCCCTGGTAGTTTTATGTGTGACTATGAGGATTAAATACAATATTGTCTCTGAAATAATTCTCTGTCTGGGGATTAGCAAAAAAAGGAAAGACAAAGAAGAGCATATATATGTATCAAAAGATGGCCTAGTCGGCCATCACTGGAAAGAGAGGCCCATTGGACACACAAACTCTATATGTCCCAGTACAGGGGAACGCCAGGGCCAAAAAAAATGGGAATGGGTGGGTAGGGAAGTTTGGGGGAGGGTATGGGGGACTTTTGGGATAGCATTGGAAATGTAATTGAGCAAAATACATAATAAAAAATATTAAAAATTAAAAAAAAGAAGAGCAATATATAATAGGTACTGAAGCTGCCCTCCTGGGTACTGTAGATCTGATGGCACTACCTAGCAACTCTCTGAAATTAAGGTACTGGTAGCTATGTCTCCTTACAGGGATCTTTGCCTATGCATCAATATGTACTGAGACCAAATCTTTTGGATTTAGACTCCATCTTAGAGAACCTGACTTAAGGTTGAACTCAAGTTAACTAATAGGTTGGTCCCAAGTACCAGTTTCCAGGTTACCCCCAACAAGACCTGCATCTAGCACCAGTTTCCAGGTTATATCCCCAACAAATCTGCACCCCCAGGTTGCAAGCCTGCCCCTGCCCCTTCATTTCCTAACAACCACCGATCATGTAAAAAGCAGAAGTTAAGTTTATGGTTTGGCTCCCAGCACCAGCTAATTATATTAAAGTCCATAATTCCCCCCCCCCCCCAATCAGATATATACCGGGCTAGATACCCCTTTCTTTTTTTTTTTTCTTTTGAGACAGGATTTCTCTGTTAGATACCCCTTTCTTGTTTCTGTAAATGCTTGCCTAAACCTGGGCTCAGGGCCCCTCCCATTCTCCTGCTTTAGAGATGGCAATGTGACTCAAACTCAAGTTTGAATAATGAGACCCTAATGCCATTGTATCAGATTCAGCTCCTTAGAGGTCTCTTTGTGGTTCAGGAACATTTCATGGCACAACAGGACCATTACTAATTTGCTTTATCTTTTCTTCTCTTACCAGCGGAATCATTCAAGGAATTTGCTGAATTGCTCAATGAAGTAGAAAATGAAAGGATGATGATGGTAGGTCACTGTATTGGTAAGGGTTCTGTAAAGCAACAGAATCATTTGGATGGCTATATATTGAAAAGGAATGTTTTAGATTAACTTACCCTATATGGATGCCTAGTTCAACAATGTTCATTGGAGATGCTGGGAACCTAGTAGCTATTCAATCGATATGGCCAGATGCCTCAGAAATCCCAATATAGCACTGAAGGACTTCTGACGTGTCTCTGGTCTTTAGCTTGTGCTCTGCCAGAACCTGACAAATACAGAGGTGGATGCTTGCAGCCAACCATTGGATTGAGCATCGAGTCCACAATTGAGGAGCTAGAAAAAGAACCCAAGGAGCTGAAGGGGTTTGCAGCCCCATAGGAGGAACAACAATATGAACTAACCAGTACCCCCAGAGCTCCCAGGGACTAAACCACCAACCAAAGAGTACACATGGTGGGACTCATGGCCCTATCTGCATATGTAGCAGATAATGTCCTAGTCAGACATCAATGGGAGGAGAGGCCCTTGGTCCTGTGAAGGTTCGGTGCCCCAATGTAGAGGAATTCGAGGGTGGAAAGACGGGAGTGAGTAGGTGGGTGGGGGAGCACCCTCATAGAAGCAGGGGGAGGGGGATAGGATAGGGGTTTGGTAGGGGAACCGGGAAAGGGGATAACATTTGAAATGTAAACAAACAAGATATCCAATAAAGAAAAAGGCCAAGAAGCTGAGTTTTAATATCACCAAAGGGTGGCAGCCATAGCAACCATAAGGTAGAAGTTTTTATCAGCAAGCAGTGAAAGGAGAATAGACAAAATATACCACTACTTTCCCGTCAGACCTCTGTGTATCTGGATCACTACTTTGGGGGATGGTCTTCCTCTGTTCAGTTAGTCCTTTCAGGAAGTACTTTCTCCGACACTCCTGGGTTTCTTTTTTTTTTTTTTTTTTTTTTTTTTTTTGGTTTTTTGAGACAGGGTTTCTCTGTATAGCCCTGGCTGTCCTGGAACTCACTTTGTAGACCAGGCTGGCCTCGAACTCAGAAATCCGCCTGCCTCTGCCTCCCGAGTGCTGGGATTAAAGGCGTGCGCCACCACGCCCGGCCACTCCTGGGTTTCTTATCTTACTGGATCCAACCAAAGAGACAAGCAAATTAACCACAATAAGTGTTTTTTTCAGAGCAGAACTAAAATTTTATTAACTTTCGCTCATTTCTTTCTTTTAATTTTTGTATATTTTTGTGTGTGGCTGTTTTGCATGTATATATATTTGTGTCAGATACCTGCAGAGGCCAGAAGAGGGATTGCCTGGAACTGAACTTACATACTGGTTGTAACTCATCATGTGTGCATGCTGGGAATTGAAGCTGGGTTCTTTAGAAGAGCAATTAGTGGTCATAAACATTTTAAAATGGCATTTCTAAAAAGTCATCAGGAAATGTAAGAGCGCCCAACTTTACTTATTTTGATATCTCTTAGGAGTTTGGTACATTTGGGTCTATGATTTTCAAAGGATTCAAGAATCCTTCAAATTCTTTGTTTAATTTTTACCATGTGGTTATTGAGTTCCCTTTTCTCCCCACCCACTCCAGCATTTTTTGTTGGTTGTTTTGTTGATCTTTACTATTATGACTGGGGTAAGGTGAAGTATTAAAGTTGTTTTGATTTGTATGCCCCTAGTAGTTGGGAATGAGGCAATTTTTTTCTCCCTTTGAGAGTTGTCTTCTCAGATACCAGTCAGTGTTTATTTTATTTTTTTTAAACTTCTTAATATACTCTGGGTATTCGTCCTCAGCCAGATATACAGGTGGCAAAGTTTTTTCCCCCCACCTATATGGTATAGGTACTGCCTATGTTTACTTCTAGGAGTTTCAGCATTTCAGCTTTCACATTTGGGTGTCTGAACCATTTAGAGGTAGTTTTTAGGCAAGGTGATAGAGATGGGCCTAATTTCATTCTTCTGCAAATGGAATTCCAGTTTTCCAGTATCATTTGTTGAAGATGTTTTCTTTTTCTTTCTTTTTTTTCCAATATGCGTTTTTGTCACCTTTGTCAAATATTCAATTGCTGAAGTTATTTGTACTCATGTTTGGGTCTTCAATTTTGTTCTATTGGTCTACATGTTTGTTTTTGGGCTTCTATTACTATGGTATGTTTTCAGATCTGGAATAACAATCTCTCCACTATTGTTCTTTTTGCTAAGGATTTTTTGGCTATCCAAGATCTTTTGTGGTTCTACATTAATTTCAGGATAACTTTTCTATTTCTGTGACATATGAGATGGGGATTTTTATTGGGATTGCACTGAATCTGTAAATGTCTTTTGGTAAAAATTTTATTTTCATAATATTAATTCTACCTAGTTATAAGTATAGGGCATTTTTTTTCCATTTTCTAGTATCTTTCTCTCTTTCTTCAAATGTGTAATGTTTTCATTGTACAAGTACTTGACCTCCTTGGTTAGGCTTATTTTTAGATAGTTTCTTTTCTTCGAGGCTCTTCTGATTGGGACTATGTTCCATGATCTCCTTCTCTTTATGTTTAATGGTGCATAGAAAAGGTGTTGCCTTGTGCAAGCTGACTCTGTATTCTGCCATCTTGCTGAATTTATTCATCATTTCCAGAGGTTTTTCTGGTAGAACTTCTTATATATCTAACGTGTAATAAATTGCATAGCATCTGCAACTAATGATAGCATGACTTTTTACTATTTGTATCTTTTAAATACTGTTTATCGTGCCTTGTTCAGCAAGTTTATTTGGGGTAGGAGCAAGGAACGGGTTTGTTTGGCTAACATATATATCTAAGGTAGAAACTTAAACCAGGTGAGCAACTGGAGGCAGGACCTGATGTGTAGAGGCCATAGAAGAATTCTGCTTACTGTCTTGCCCCCCATGGTTTGCTCAGCCTTATTTTTTTTTTAAATATAGTTTAAATTTTTTGAGCTAATAAGTATATCTATTTCCTTGTCAGTCCTCCAAACCCTCATTTCTTTCAAATTCATAGACTTTTCAATGCTTTTACACACACACACACACACACACACACACACACACACACACACACACATACACACACACCTGCCAAGTTTATATGTTACTTGTGTGTATGTTTTCATCACTGCCTCTTTGATACCAGATGCTTTGCTCTTTCCTGATGAAAACAATTTTCCTGTTCTTGGTATTCATTAACTACCTATAATTCTTTGTCTAGGACTGAGGCCTTGTGGTCTTTTACTCCCTCACCATTTCTTAAAAGATTATCCTTTCCCAGTGCAAATACTTTCTTTGTTTCTTCTATTTCTGCTTAGTGGATAAATTCTTTTATTTGTTCTCTAGTTCCACATTGTCTCATTACTGTGACTTTGTAGTAAGCCTTAAAAATAGGCTAACTTTAGAATCAGTTTTTCTGATATTCCTAGTAAGTCACTAACATCTTAAAAATGACGACTCTTTGTGTCTGGATAGATGGGTAATCTTTCTGTTTACTAATATTACTTGATGTAATTCATCAATGTTTTGTAACTTCTTTATAAAGGTCTTTCACATATATTTCTAGATTTGTGCCTAAGACAATTTTCTGTTTCAGATTCTTATCATTTTAATGGGTTTAAAGATAATCCTGACCTTAGTGTGGTAATACAAAAGAGCTGTATTCCCAGATCCCAGGAAAGATGTTTAAGCAGGATCATCGGAAATTCAAGGCAATATTTGGCTACATGGAGAATTTGAGGCCAGCCTGTGGTAAATGGGCTCCTGTTTTACAAAACAAATAAACAAACAAACAAACCAGACAACATCAACCAACCAGCCAGCCAACCAAACCTCCACAGAGAAAATGTTTTGTGTGGTCCATAGATCAGCAGCAACTACACTTCTTTGGAGATTATTCATGGCTCCAACCCAAACTTGGTACCCAAATCTGGAAATAGATGGTTCAAATGATTCTCATTTGAAGGTAATGGTTTGTGTGTAAGGTGGGAACTCAGTACAGAATAGCAAAGGGGGTCTCTCTTCTCCATCCCTCATGGGATGTCTTTTTATTGGCATTTAAGTTTTGTTAAAGAGTTATTTCCATTTTAAGTTGTTGTATTCATATTGCCCTGCCCCTTTCCAGCACTGTGGTAGTAGCTTTTTGGAATAATGCTACTATTTTCTAGACTCATTGAGAAGTATGGTTGAAGATAGGTTTTGAGGGTAGGGTATTTAGTATTTGAATCTGACTCAGCCACTAACTCACTTCTTGCCTCTGTACTAATCAGTTTGTTTTTCTTGTCCTTCCTTTACTCTCTTATAAAGTAAGGAGAATGATTGCTGCTCCTCTATTTATTATGAAGCACCCTTAAAGATATAATAGTATGGGAGTGCTTTATAAGTGTGAAAAACATTGATTATATAAGTATTGTTTTTCGTATTCTCTGGTTGCTCATAAGAAATGACAGGAATGTTTTGAGTTTGAGTGTTTTTACTCAAGCCTCATAAATGGCTTACTAGCTCAGGCAGACTTGAGTATTCTCTAATGATGGCACATCCTTAGCTCACTGCCTGTGTGGTTCTCAAAGGCATTGACCTCTAGTTCATTCAGCTGTACCTAAAAAAAAAAAAAAAAGCTCAGCTTGTCTTTCTCTTTAGCACTTGTAACATCCTCATCTCTTTTGTTTTCTTGATAGCAAAATGTCTTAGGGTTTCAGTTGTTGTGATATAGCACCATGATCAAAAAGCAAGTTGGAGAGGAAAGAGTTTATTTGGCTTACATTTCCATATTGCTATTGCTGTTTATCACCAAAGGAAATCAGGACAGGCACTCAAGCAAGGCAGGAACCTGGAAGTAGGAGCTGATGCAGAGGTCATGGATGGATGCTTCTTACTGGGTTTCTTCCCCTGGTTTGTTCAGCCTGCTTTTCATAGAGAACCTAGGATCACCAGCCTAGGGATGACACCACCCACAGTGTTCTGGGCACTCTCCCATTGATCACTAATTGAGAAAAGTCCTACAGCTGGATCTTAAGAAGGCACTCCCTCAAGGAAGGCTCCTTTATTTCTGGTGACTCTAGCTTGTGTCAAATTGATACAAAACCAGTCAGTACAACTGATCCCTTGTCAAAACAAACACAACAGTATTAGGCCACAACCCTTTCTTGTTGATCCCTAAGATCTTACATTAAAAACATAAATAACATAAAAATCGCACATTCTTTACAAAACCAAACACATTAAAATTTCAGTTCCTGTCTCTTGACTCTATTGTCTGCCTTTGGATCCCTTTTCCCTAAATGGGTTGCCCTGTGTAGCCTCAGTAGGAGAAGATGCACCTAATCCTACTGCAACTTGATATGCCCAGTCAGTTTGATATCCATGGGAGACCTTTCCTTTTCTGAGGAGAAAGGGACAGGAGCACATGGGGAGGGGAGGAGAGAGTGAGGGACTAGGAGGAGACCTGGAAGGGGGAGCTGAGATTGGAATGCAAAGTAAATAATTAATAAAAACCCCTTAACTCAAAAATAATTTAGTCCCTTTAAAAATACTACCTTTCTTTAAAATCCAATGTCCTTTAAAATTCAAAATCCCTCAGTTGTGGGCGCCAGTAATAATAATAATAATAATAATAATAATAATAATAATAATAACAACAACAACTAATACTTTACTTCAAGAGAGAAAAATCAGGGTACAGTCACAAATCAAAGCAAAACCAAACTCTTAACTGTCCAATGTCTGGGATCCACTCATGATCTTCTGGAGTCCTGCAAAGGGCTTGGATAACATCTCCAGCTCTGTCTCCTGCAGTACATAGAACATCCAGGCTGTGGCTGGCTTCACTTCACTGCTGCTGCTGTTCTAGGTGGTCATCCCATGTTACTGACATCTCAATAACAGCTGGGGTTCTCTGCTACAACTGGGCTACACTTTCCCCAACTGAGGCTCCTTTCTATCTGATGACTCTAGCTTCAGTCAAGTTGAAACAAAACCAGCCAGTACACAAAGCTTTACGCTACTGGAACAAGAACCATCCCTTTTGAGATGTGTTTTTCCTTACTCTTCCTCTTGGTTCTCTGTTACACAGTTTTGTTTCGCAGTTTTACATCCTTTCTAAAATTGGAATCTGAAACTAATTTGGATAACAAACCATAAGGAAGTTCCTGACCCAAGAACATGACAATGGTTCTTGCTGGGTCATCTCCATAAATGAATGTAAATTGTGGCAGGAGCTATGAAGAGAGAAAAGGTGGAGAACCCAGCTGTGGTATTCTTCAAAGTAGTTGTGGGTAGCTATAGTATCTCAGAAGTGGTGTGTAAGGGTCTGGGTTGCAGACTTCCTGTATAATGAGGAAGCCTGTCTGTATGCTTTTCTTACTCAGAACGGAGTTGGTAAAGTACAAAGTCTAAGTTTGAGGAATGACGGAAATAACATTAAGAGGCCCACACCACTGCAAACAATGTAGTTTTGAAGCCATTTTTGGTAGCTTGTTTACCATCAATGATTCCTGAGCAATCCCATGATAGTAGAGTGGGTACCATCTCTGTTTAGCTAGACATTATTCAGCTTTAATTTTGTTGTTATTCTGTTGCAATCTGATTGTCCAGGTTTAGTTGTGGTTTCTTGTGGTTGTGTTTCTATCCAGATACAGAGTTGTTGGTGGTGGGTTTTTTTTTTTTTTTCATAGCAAGCTCACAAAACTTAATGCAGTGGTCAGAAAGGCAAATAAAGATAAAGCTTACTTAAAAGGGATTCCTTGGGTGAATGCTGAGCTTCTAAGATATGTAAGGTTTTAACAGTGAAAGAGTAATAGGAACAAGGGTTCAGCATGTTTTGTTCCCATAGTCCTAGCATTTTTTTTCTAGCAGATAATAGTGCTATAAAAATTGGGTGACGAGGCTCATGTTATCTGTTGTGGCGTGGGAGACTGGGTGTTGCTGCCAAATCACTTTCAGTGAAGCATATGCAAATACATAATTAGCCTGGATTGTCTATTAGAAATCGCTTATACACTTGCTTGCTCAGGGCAGTCCTCCCTGAACATGAAAAACTGGCAACTGTGTCCTCCAGGACCCATCTGAATATATCGGCCCAACTGGGCATCTGTACAAATAATCGCTATCAGTGACATGTTTTCTTCTGTTCAAAGTCAAGGCTTCCTCGGTGTTTCACGGTCACATTTTTCTGTGAAATTGGAGCTAGTTGCTTTATGAAAACCTATTCTAAAACCTAATGGCTTATAGTAAAATTGCTTAATTATAGGCAATTTGTTAGGCAGGGACCATTGACTATCTCTTCTTCACCATGTAGTAACACTCACTGAACACATGGCTTGTTTTAGCAGTTTGCAATGGTGTTCCTGGCAAGCTTGGAAGCCTGGGTTCTGCTGGTAGGAAAAATTGACCAGAATGTCTGCATTGAGCAGACTTTTAATCTGACTTTAGTCTCAGGGCTACTCACTTTTTTTTTCTTTTTTAACAATACCATCTCATGCCTTGCATAAGAAGTGTGCAGAGTCAGACTTCCAAGAGAACTGCTAAACAGTTATGACCGAAACTTAGAAGTCACTTAGTGTTATCTCGGGTTGATTGGTTCAAAACAGTAACATGCCCCAGACACATTTGGGAGTGGGGTGGGGGTGGGGATCTGAGGACTCATCTTGTAGTGGTAGGAATGTTATTGAAAGACCCACAACGTGAGGACTCCCTCACGTTCTGACTCAGGAGAGGCGACACCCCAAAATCACCCACAAGAAACGATCTTGCTGCAACTGCAAGAGGATTTTTATTCGAGAGCGTTCTCGGGCCCATGGTCATACACCACGCAGGGGTAGAGGACCATGGCGCCCTGAGTAGCTGAGTAAGGGGGTATTTAAAGGAAGAAACCACAATTCATGGAGGTGGGGAGGGCGTTGTTGGAAAATACCAAAAATACCAGTTAAGAGTCACAAGGAAGTATAAAGTCACAAGTGTCAGGTTATCTCTCAAGACAGTTTCTAAGAGCCCCTAACAATCTAAGAGCCCCTAAAGATCGCACATTTGCATTGCAGGTTCCAGTAATGGTCAGGGTGCCATTCTTTGAATTGAACCCAGGAAGCGGGTAGGTGGAGGAATGTCGCTATCTGTTTTATGACCAGTACCTGGAGCACTAAGCCACAAAGGCTACACTCCCAAGCCTGGGCCCAAAAGCCTCGAATTTTGTTTTTACTTTGCTATACTTTTTTAATACTTCTTCAGTTATAAAGAGTAAGATCATGTTTTACGAATGCTATAATAATAAAGAAAAAAATGCTTCACTAAATAGTTCTTAATTTTCTCCAAGTGAGTAAACAAAACCAATATTCTTTCTAACCCACAATCCAGTGAAGTATAGAATGTGGTGGACAAGAAAATTCCTTGTGTAGTTTTCATTGGATGAAATATGAGTGCGAGTTTTGGTATGAATTATGGACCTCTGGAGAAAAACCTCCAAAGAAGGAGGAATCATGCAAGATGAATATATGGTTTATTTCCATTGGCTGATGAATACAGTTAGACATAGGGATATTAAATGTCATTCTGGGGGAGCTATTTGTCTGGGTAGGACCACATAGGATCTGGAAGGAGGCGATCAGTAGAGATATGATGAGAATTAAGAATCGCAGGTTCTGGGAGATCATATAGGTAAGATAACTGTTTTTATAAGAGGCAGCAAAGATAAGAACTATTTCTTTTGGAATTTTTAATTAAAAAATTATTTTGTTAAGTAATACATACCAGTATTTACAGAATTTCCACCCATCATCCCCTGACCCCCCCCCCCCCCCCCGCCATGAGAATTTTGGCTTCTTTAAAAAAACCACAAAAATATTCTGGCAATATGTTTTTGTTTTAATCTTACCTGTGGGACGTGGTACTCTTCAGATTATGACTCTAGCAGAGGCATTGTTTTGTCAGCTGCAGATAGTTTCTGAGATTATGTGATATTTGAAGTTCTGGGAATTCTTCAGAGGGTATATAAATGCTAAGGCCCCAAGAGGCATGG
Organism: Mus caroli; assembly: GCF_978045245.1. Classification (NCBI taxonomy): domain Eukaryota; kingdom Metazoa; phylum Chordata; class Mammalia; order Rodentia; family Muridae; genus Mus; species Mus caroli. The sequence continues at coordinate 70,171,608 of NW_028227260.1, forward strand.
TGGGTTGTTGATTAGTTGCTGTTTGTTAAGTAGTCACACACAAAGAAGAAACAACAACAAGAAATTTAGGTATCCTGATGTTGAAGATCAAATTTGCCCCAAGGAACTTGATGCCCCTAGTCAGCAGGAACTAGTTTAATGATATATTTGCCTCCTTTCCCCTGTATCATTTTTTCTCTCCTACCTAGTGTTAGGGGGTTGAAAGGGTAGAAGGAGAAGGATGGAAGAAAAAGAACCCACAAAGTAGCAAAAGAATAGCTACAAGGGATAAAACAGTGCAAGAGGCTATAGCAATAAACAAATGAAGCTTATAATTTAAGAAACATAAAATAGAACTAAGGACACAAACAGATTTTTTTTTTAAAAGGACAGCAATCGATTAAATATTAATGGCCTCAACGTACTAGTCAAAACCAACAAAACAAACAAAAAACTAAGTTAAACAAACAAACCTCAAATGAAGTTTTAAATGAAAGTTGTAAATGAACTACCACATTCAGTTTGGCTTTAAAAAATATCATATATGATATCTCTCTCCGTGTATGTGTGTGTGTGTGTTTTATCACACACATACATACACACTGTTGCTGTCTTTAGACACACCAGAAGAGGGCATCAGATTCCATTACAGATTACTGGGAACTGAGCTCAGGACATGGAAGAGCAGTCAGTGCATATATTTCTAGCCCTTAGTGTGGCTGCTTCTTCAGAGGAAGCTAAAATGTAAGTTAGTATCTGTTTCAAGGAGACAATAAGCCTAAAGTTCACTTAAGATAAATCTATGGCTATATTAATTGAGACATAGGAAGATGCTAAGTAATGATAATAAAATAAGATAAAATAAAAATAAAAGCAAACAAATAAGAATAAGGCAAACAAACAGAAAAAAAGAGCCAAAGAAAAAGGACAAGAAGCATATAGATGCACACAGAAAACCCATAAGTAATCAGAAACCATTAATATATATGCAAAAGATCTCTAAGGTAATAAAATAAAAATAAAAGGGCTTACCCTGGAAACTGACTGGCCATAATGTCCAGGAAATCCAGTAGGCCACCTTTGCTCTCCTTTCTGTTCGCCAATACTACCTCACCAGTCTTAACCCAAGCTTTGTAACAAACGACTTCCAGTGGACTCTGCCTCCACTAGGCCCCCAATCCCAGGGGATCATGTGCATCCTCTCCTACAGCCCTTTTCCATTACCTCATCCCTTTGTCTCAGCCACTAATTCCAGGAGATACTTCCTGAAAATTTGCCATATCGACCCCCAACTCCAATTCCAGTCTGCCCGTCTTATCCCTAGATCTGAAGCATACTGCATGTTGTGGACTCATTATCCTTTCTGCTCCCATTTCTAGGGGTCTAAGAAACTTCTGGTGGTGTACCCAGGTTTCCTACCTTCTATGGAACCTCTCCGCACCCTTCTGTCCCATCCCCATTCTTAGTGTTAGTTCCCAATACTTAGAAACACTTTCTCCCTGGTAACTCTGTGGCCACTCCAATCAGGATCCCAGAAGAATTACTTACAAGTCAATATATTTCAACCACACTCTTCTAAGAACTAAAGAGGGCAACAGAAACCAAGCACAAAATAGCTACCTAACAAAGACAAGAGCAGATATTAGCATCTACATTACAGTTATTGCAAAGCCAGAAGCACCTGGATAGATGTTCTACAAATGCTAAGAGACCAAAGATGCCATACTATACAACAAAACTTTCAATCACAATAGATGGAGAAAATAAGGCATTCCATGATAAAACCAAATTTAATCATAACTTATCTACAAATCCATTTGATCAGAAGATACTACGAGAGAACTTCATCCTGAAAAGTTTAACAACACCAAGAAAACACTAAACACACACACACACACACACACACACACACACAGAGAATAAATAAATGCAGACTAGCAAATCAAGAGAGGGAAAAACTCATTCCACAAAAACAAAATAGTAGAAATCAACAAACAGTGCACATTGACGACTCTCAACATCAATGGTCTCAATTCCCCAATAAAAAGATTCAAACCAACAGATTGGATCTGAAAACAGGATCCACCCTTCTGCATCCAAGAAACACACCCTAAAATCAAGGATAGACATTTGTTCAGGGTAAAAGGATGGAAAAAGATATTCCAAGTAAGTGGACTCAAGAAGCAAGATAGAGTAGCCATTTTTTTTTTGTATTTGAAACTTTATTTTCTCAAATGAGCACCAACACAGATCAGCAATGACAGAAATAATGCACTTCTTACTAATACTGAATCATTATGTACAAATACCGGAAGGAGGTGAAGACAAATTATTAAAAAATAATTGCCTTTGTGACCCGGGGAAAAAAATTCCCACCCAAGAAAGGAACAAAAAAAGAAGAAAAAGGTAACAACAAAAGCAATTCCAAACCCAACAAATACAGTTTGTAAACACAGACAGACAGACAGACAAATCCATGGTGCACAGTCTTTGCAGGCTGGGAAAAGGAAGCTGACTCCTGTTCTCACCAAACCACTGTAAGACGCTGGACAGATCTAACCCCAGGAGGACAACGCCTTTCCGGTACATTTCATGACTGTATAGTAATTTTATTAATCAACCACAATTTCAAAGACAATCTTTCCCAGTCATAGGACTAGTATTTCCATTGAGGCAGATTTTTTAATATAAAAGTGTGTTCAAGATTTGATTTGCCAGCCTCTGCCTGAACCCCAAGCAATCTGACATTTAAAAAAAGCTATTACTATCCTTTTAAACCTGAACTCGTTAACCTCTAATATGACACGGCTTCTAGAACAGCCAGAGCCCTGGGATGCAAGTGCGGCTAAGCCGCTCCCATCTCAGAAGCACAGACTTCACACTGGCTCTCTTCACAGATTTGCTTCATTGGCTGTAGAAGCTGAACACACAGAAGAGGAACTGGCCGAGACTCCATCCTCAGGGAAAGAAAATCTTGCTTTGGGCTCTTGGTCCACTCGCACATGAAAACCAGAGGGAAAACTCTGTGCCTAAGGTGTAAACTGTAGTTCACACACACACACACACACACACACACACACACACACACACAGTAGCCATTTTTAATATCCGACAAAACTAGGTTTCAAAACAAAACTAAATCAGAAAATGAGAAAGGACAGTACATATTCACCAGAGGAAAAATCCACCAGGAGGACACTATAATTTTAAATACATGTACCAAACACAAGGGCACCCAAGTTTAGAAAAGAAACATCACTACAGCTAGAAATCCTATATTGACTCTCAGGCAGTTATAGTAGGTGACTTCAATAACCCACTCTCACCAATAGACAAGTCATTCAGACAAAAGCTAAGTGGAGAAATGCTAGAGTTAAACAATGTCATAAATCAAATGGAACTAACACATTTACAGAACATTTCAACCAAACACTGAAGAAAGAAAGTACCTTCTTCTAAGAAGCTCGTAGAACTTCTCCCAAAATTGGCCACATATTTAGACATAAAGCTAGTCTCAACAGATAAAAACAAAATTGAAATAACACCATGCTTTCTCTCTGGCCACCCCAGAATAAAGCTGGATATCAACAACACTAAAAAGAATAGAGAGCTTACAAACTCATAGAAATGGAAGAACTTGATACTGAATGAAATATGTTAGGATAGAAATTAAGGAAGAAGCCAGAGGATGGTGGCACATGCCTTTAATCCCAGCACTCAGAAGGCAGAGGCAGGTGGATCTCTGTGAGTTTGAGGCCAGGACAACCAGGGACCAGTTACATAGAGAAACCCTGTCTCAAAAAACAAAACAAAACAACAAAAAAGGAAGATGCTGCAAATCTTTAATATTGAACAAAATTGAAAACATATCCAAACTGTGGGACACAATAAAAACTGTTCTAAGAGGCAAGTTCATATCACTAAGTGCCTACATAAAAAAAAAAAATGTAGAGATCCCATGTAATGGTACACCTGAAAGCTCTGAAATAAACAAACCAACCCAATACAAGTAAATTGTAAGAAAGAAACAAGGAGCTGAAATCAGTAAATTAGAGACAAATGACCAAAGACCGTACAAAGAATCAATGAAACAAAGAGGGTTTTTTTTTTGAGAAAAATCAGTAAGATTGGCAAATTTTTAGTCAAATTAACAAAAAGGCAATGAGAAGGGATACAAAGTAACAAAATTAGAGATGGTGTACCTAACAAAAATCACCAAGAAAATCCAGCAACAACATACTTTAAGAATCTGTACTACATCAAATTGGAAACTCTCAAAGAAATATATTTCTTTCTACAGATCATCTCGAAAGTTAAATCAAGATCAGATAAGTAATTTAAATATACCCATAACCCTCAGGGAAATGAAAGCAATAATTAAAAGTCTTCCATCCTCCAAATCCCAAAGGCTGATGTGTTCAGTGAGTTATTCTATTAAAACTTCAAAGAAGAATTAACACTAATAGTCCTCAATATATTCCAGAAAATAGAAACAGAAGTATGACTGCCCAATTCTTTTTAATTAAGCCATAGTTTACCTAATACATAAACCACATAAAAAACTAAGAAAGAAATTTACAGACCAGTTTCCCCTATGAACAAAGAGGCAAAAATTCTTTTTCTTTTTTAGGTTTTTTTAATTTTATTTAATTTATTTTTTTATTACATATTTTTCCTCAATTACATTTCCAATGCTATCCCAAAAGTCCCCCATACCCCCCCCCCCACTTCCCTACCCACCCATTCCCATTCTTTTGGCCCTGGCATTCCCCTGTATTGGGGCATATAAAGTTTGCAAGTCCAATGGGCCTCTCTTTCCAGTGATGGTCGACTAGGCCATCTTTCGATACATATGCAGCTAGAGACAAGAGCTCTGGGGTACCGTTTAGTTCATATTGTTGTTCCACCTATAGGGTTGCAGATCCCTTTAGCTCCTTGGGTACTTTCTCTAGCTTCTCCATTGGGAGCCCTGTGATCCACCCAATAGCTGACTGTGAGCATCCACTTCTGTACAATATTCACAACCAAATACAAGAACACAAAAAGTTCACCCACCATGATCAAGAAGACTTCATCCCACAGATGCAGAAGTGGTCCAATTTATATAAATCAATAATGTAATCTACCATACAAATGGACTGAAAGGCAAAAACTATATGATCATCTAATTAGATGCAGAAGAGGCCTTTGGCAATTTCCAACACCTTTTCATAGTAAAAGTTCTGGAGACACTAGAGACACAAGAGGCATACCTCAATGTAATAAAAGCAATTTTCAGCAAGCCTACAGCCAATATATACTTAAATGGAGAGAAACCTTAAACATTTCTATTAAAACTTGGATCCAGATAAGGTTTTCCACTCCCTCAACCTATTCAGTATAGTACTTGACCTCTTAGCTAGAGCAATAATAAAACTGAAGAAGATTAATGGGATACAAATAGGAAGGGAAGACCTGAAAGTATCTTCAATTGCAGATGATATGATTACATATTACATATGGTATATGTAAATGTTCCTAAAAATGCCACCAGGAAAATCCTACAGCTGATAAATTCTCTCAGAAAATTACCTGGATACAAGATTAACTCATAAAAATCAGTAGCTTTCTTATATTCAAAGGAGAAACAGACTGAGAAAGAAATCAAGGACACAATACCTTTTACAGCAACCTGTAGGCTCAAAAAATATCTTGGGGAAACTCTAAGCAAGTAAAATATTTGGATAATAAAAACCTTAAGACATTGACGTAATGAACTGAAGAGAATATTTGAAATGGACAGATCTCCCATGCTCATGGCTTAATATGATTCGTATAGTAAAAGTTGCCATTCTGCCAAAAGCAGTCTACATACCCAATGAAATCCACATCAAATTTCTGACACAGTTTTTCACAGAAATTGAAAGGATAATTTTCAGCTTCATATGGAGACACAAATAACCAAGATAACTAAAACACTCATGAATAATAAAAGAAGTGCCCGAGCTATTATGATCCTTGACCTCAAATTGTGCTACAGAGCTATAGTAATAAAAACCGTGTGGTGCTGGCATAAAAACAGACATGTTAATAAATGACATCTATATGAAAACCCAGACATAATTTCAAACACCTATTGACACCTGATATTTTACAAAGAAACCAGATATATACACCAGAAAAAAAAAAAACCCAGCATCTTCAAAAAATGGTGCTGGTCAAAGTGGACAGCTGCATGTAGAAGAATCTGAATAGATCAACATTTGTCACTCTGCATAAAACCCAACTCCAAATGGATCAAAAAATCTCAATGTAAGGCCAGGTATCCTGAATCTGAGAGAAGAGAAGTTAGGGCATAATCTTGAACTTATTGACACAGGAAAAAATTTTTTGCACTAAATGCTGATAGTATAGGCACTAAGAACAAACAATAAGTGGGACAGTATTGCAGGAAATATTAAAAACAAACCGGTACGTTCCCGTGCTTGTGCCCGCCAGGCCACTGGGACAGAGGAGCTCCCAAAACGTCTCCACTCAGCTCCATAGGTTCCCATACCAGCCCCATGCTTCAAAGCCCCCACAGCCTTTGTGGTGCACATCAGGCAAACCCATGCTTTGCTGCCCTACCTTTCTCTCTGAAACCCAGTCGAATCTCCAAGAGAAGATAAGCGAGAAGATAAATACACAAACGGAGCTCAGAAACAATGGCAACTCAATCTCTGGGTGCAACAACTAAAATGTAATCTTGTAAGCCCTATTAAGTCTGATTCCTCTGGTGGCAAATCCTGACAGATCTGCCATTGAACCTGGGAGACACTCATAATTACATCTGTCCTCATGCTATCCCTGCCCGAAAGGACCTAACTTACTCCTGCTTCCTCTTTTCCTCTGTCAACTGGAAGTCCTGCCTACTCGCCCAGTGATTGGCTCCTTTACTCATTAGGGGATTGGTTCACAAGAAGTCACCTGAGTATGACTCACTCCTTAAGAATTAGCATCAACATACAAATAATACTAGGCCCATCCACAACAGAACCTCATACAACTGAAAAGCAAAGGACAACATCATTCAGACAAAGCAGCAATCTACAGAGTGGGAAAAGATTCTTGCTACATATACATACAGTAGAGGGCTAATACTCAAAATATATAAAGAACTAAAAAACTGGACATCAAGATAACAAACAGAATTCTCAATATAGGACATTCAAATAGCTGAGAAACACTTAAGGAAATGTTCAATATCCTTAGCCAGCAGGGAAATGCAAATCAAAACAACTTTGAGATCTCATCTCATACGTGTCAGAATGACTAAGATCAATAACAAAAATGATAGCTCATGCTGTTGAGGATGTGGAGCAAGGGAAATACTTCTCCATTGCTGGTGGGAGTGCAAACTTGTACACCCACTATGGATATCGGTGTGGTAGTTTCTCAGGAAGATAGGAATCAAATTACCTCAAGATCCAGCTACACTACTCTTGGGCATATAGCCAAAGGATACTTTATCCTATTACAAGAAACACTTGGTCAACCCTGTTCATTGCTGTTATATTCATAACAGACAGAAATTGGAAACAACCTAGATGTCACTCAACAGAAGAATGGATAAAGAAAATGTGGTGCATTTGCAAAATGGAGTATTAATTAGCTGTTAATGAAATCATGAGATAGATTAATTCCCATCTTCCCAAGGAACTGCCATACTGATTTCCATAATGACAAGCTTGTATTCTCTCCAGCAATGGATGAGTGTTTTTCTTACTCCACATCCTTACCAGTGTGAGCAGTCATTTGTTTTATTCACTTTAGACATTCTGACAGGTATGTGTAAGATAAAAATCTCAATATAAGCTGGGCAGTGGTGGCGCACACCTTTAATCCCAGCACTTGGGAGGCAGAGGCAGGCAGATTTCTGAGTTCGAGGCCAGCCTGGTCTATAGAGTGAGTTCCAGGATAGCCAAGGGTATACAGAGAAACACTGTCTCAAAAAAAAAAAACAAACCCCAAAACAGGAAAACAAAAATCAAAAACAATACAAAACAAAAAAATCAATATTGTTTTGATTTGCATATTCTTGATTACTAAGGATGTCAAACAATTTAAGTGTTTCTTAGCCATTTGAGTTTCCTCTTTTTAAATCTGTATTCCACTTTTATTTGTGTTTTCTTGATATTTAGTTTTTGAATTCTTTGTTTATTTGGATATTAGTCCTCCATGGCTTGTGAAGTTGGTGAAAATCTTTTCCATTCTGTTAGGCTGACACTTTTTATAGATGATGGTGTCTTCTGCCTTACCGAATTTTCATAAGGTCTTAATTATTAATTGTCCATCTTAGTGCCTTTTCTAGCAGTAGTCTGTTCAGAAAGTATTTTCAGGATGATAGATAACAGTTTTAAGAAAAAACACCAATGATAAGAAATAACAAATTTTATTTTCTCTCATATATTATAATCATCCTGTCCATCTTAAGTTTCTCCTCCTTGTCCTTTTCCCATCCACTCCTCCTCCTGTTTTCCTTCAGAAAAGAGCAGACCTCCCAGTGAGATCAAACAAACATGGCATATCAAGTTGCAGTAAGAGGAGGATCCTCCCCTTGTATTAAGGCAGGAGAAAGCAAGCCAGCAAGCCAGTAGGAGGAAAGGGGTCCCAAAAGCAGGCAGAGGAGAGAGAGAGAGAGAGAGAGAGAGAGAGAGAGAGAGAGAGAGAGAGAGAGAGAGAGAGAGAGAGAGAGAGAGAACACGAACACCACACTCCCACTAATAGGAGTCCCACAAGAAGACCAAGCTATACACATCCATAACATATATGCAGAGGGCCTAGTTCAGACCCATGCAGACTCCTCAGTTGTTAGTTCAATCTTTTTGAGTCATTATGAGCCCAGGTTAGCTGATTTTGTGAGTTTCCTGAGATGTCTTTGTCCCCTCTGGGTCTTACAATCCTCCTCCACCTCTCCTACAGGATTCCCTAATGTTTGGCTGTGAATCTCTGCATCTGTTTTCATCAGTTGCTGGATGAAAGCCCCTCTGATGCAGATTATGCTAAATGTCTGTTTACTAGTATACCAGAATATCATTTAGAATCATCTTAATGACTTTTAAAATTTATTTTATTTTTGCCAGTCATGTTTTTGCTCTATTCTAGGTCTCTGGGCTATTGAGCCTCTGGTTCCTATCCCTACCCTGTAGTATCAGGGTCGAGCTCCCTCTTCTGCATTCTTCTACATGCTGACATCCAGTTAGTTGAACACCATTTGTTGAAGTTGCTTTCTTTTTTCCATTGTATAATTCTGGCTTGTTTATATATATATAATATATATATATATATATATAAAATCATGTATCCATAGATGTGTGGATTTATATCTGGGTCTTCGAGTCGATTACATTGATCACTCTGTCTGTTTTTATGAAAATACCATATGGCTTTTGTTACCATTGCTCTGTAGTATGGCTTGAAATCAGGGATGGTAGATACCCCCAGAACATCTTTTCTTGTATAGGAGTGTTTTGGCTATCCTGGGTTGTTTTACTATATGAAGTTATTGAATGTTGTTCTTTCAGGGTCTGTAAAGAATTGTGTTGGAATTTTGATGGAGACTGCATTGAATCTGTAGATGTTTTTTTTAGATGGCCATTTTTACTATGTTAAGCCTACTTACCCATGAGCATTGGGAGACCTTTCTATCTTCTGGTATTTTCTTCAGTTTCTTTTTCCAAAGGCTTGAAGTATTTTTTTTTGTCATGCAGGTATTTCATATTTTATATTATTTGTGGCTATTGTGATGTGTATTGCTTTGCTAATTTTTTCAGCCCATTTGTCATTTGCATATAGGAGGGCTACTTTTTTTTTTTTTTGAGTAAATCTTGTGTTCTTCACTGAAGGTGTATATCAGCTATAGGAATTTCCTGGTAGAATTTTTGGTGTCACTTATATATGCCTTCATAAAATTTGCAAATAATGTTGCTTTGACTTACTCATTTCTGATTTGTATCTTGATCTCCTTTTGCTCTCTTCCTGCTCTAGCTAGAACTTCAAGCACTTTATTGACTGGATATGGTGAGAGTGGATTGGATTGTGTTGGATTTTAGTGAAACTGGTTTGCATTTCCCTCAATTGAATTTGATGTTAGCTGTTGCTTTTGTTATGGTTAGGTGTGTCCCTTGTATCCATGATCTTTCCCTGATCATGAAGGGGTGAATTTTGTCAAAGGCCTTTTCAGCATCCAATGAGATGATCATGTGGGTTTTTTTTTCAGTTTGTTTATATGGTGGTGGATTATACTGAAACATTTTCATATGCTGAACCATCCCTGCCTCTCTGGGATGAAGCCTTCTTGATCATGGTGGATAATCCTTTTGATGTGTTCTTGCATTCAGTTTGCAAGTATTTTATCAAATACTTCCACATCAATGTGTATGAGGAAAGTTGGTCTGAAATTCTCTTTTTTGTTGGGTCTTTGTGTTGTTTGTGTATCAGGGTGACTGTGACTTCATGAATTTGGCAATGTTCCTTCTGTTTCTATTTTGTAGAATGATTTGGGTATTGGTATTAGCTCTTTTTTGGAAGTCTGGTAGAACTGAGGTTAAAACTCTCTGGCCCTGGGATTTTTTGGTTGGGAGACTTTTATTGATTGCTTCTATTTCCTTAGGAGCTATAAGTCTATTTAAATTGTTTATCTGATCTTAATTTAACTTTGATAAGTGGTATCTATCAATAAAATAATCAATTTCTTTTAGATTATCAATTTTGTGGAATACAGGCTTTTGAAGTAAGATCTAATGATTCTTGGGTTTTCTAGTTGTCTGTTTTTATGTCCACCTTATCAGTTTTGATTCTGTTAACTTGGATATGCTTTCTGTGTCTCTTAGTTTTGATAAACGTTTATATATCTTATTGATTTTCTCTAAAAACCAGCTCTTGGTTTCATTGATTCTTTGCATTGTTCTATGTGTTGTTCTTTTATTGATTTCAACCCTGAGTTTGATTATTTCCTGCTGCCTACTCCTCTTAGGTATGCTTGCTTCTTTTTTGTTCTAGAGCTTTTGTGTGTGCTGTTAAGTTGTTAGTATGAGATCTCTCTACATTCTTTATGAAGGCACTTAGTGATATGAACTTTCCTCTTAGCACCACTTTCATAGTATCCCATAAATTTGGGTATGTTGTAACTTCATTTTCATAGAATTCTAGGAGCCTTTTTAACCTAAATATTGTTTTTTTTTTTCCACTTTAGGTACAAAATGCTAGTGACTTGCTGATCAAACCCTTGGAAACTTTTCGGAAGGAACAAATAGGTTTCACAAAGGTATATTTTTGTATTAAATATATAATATCAAATTTAATAGTAATGAAGTAGTTGTTTGGGCTACCACTCATCATTCTACAAAGACATAGTGGTTAACTATATGAGACCAGAAGATGCTCAAATATCCCAGATAACTGATACCATATTTTGGAATTTATTTCTGTGGGTGTTTCCAAAAGAAATTAGCATTTGAATTGCTTGGCTTCCCTTACACTTGTGGGTGGGTGTCATCTAATCTCTATTGAGAACCTGAGTAGAAAAACAGGCTATCAAAAGGTTGAATTTGACTACTACTAGACCTGGTGCCTGGAGTCTTGAATCTCACTGTTACTGTTTCTTAGGCATTCAAACCCAAATTCGAAGGCACAGCAATAATTCTCAGGCTATTGGTCCTTCCTACTACCCTACTGGTATTCCTTACAGTTTCCATGTAGCATATCATAAGCATGGCAATCTTATTCTCTATAATCCTATGAACCAGCATCTTAGAATAAATCCCTGCCCCTGTGTGCTTTCTCTTGATGTCTCACTCTCTCTTTCTTACTCTAACTCTTGATCTCACTCTCTAACTAAAACAAAAATTAGTAATAGGAAGTATGCTGCTGCTGCAACTAATAGAGTCATATGCTACTTAGCAATGTGAATACTTTCTGAGAAATGTATCTGTAGCTGATTGCTTCCTTATGTGAACATCATAGAGAATACAGAACTAGATGGTGTGGATCACTCAGTGGAGTTTCTTGATACAATTAAGAAATGCAGTAAGCATGAGATTGTTCAAGCTATGCCAGCATGATATAGCATAATGTTTAACATGATGTTTAGCATCCTGTTTATATATGTTTTATAAGGTCTATTTTCAAAAATAATGATAGAAGTATGGTGTAGTAAATATATAACTTAGTGACATAGTAAGTTTTCTTTTCATGCATTAGGCACACAAGTGAATTGCTGCAGTGTTTGTGTTATTGGGAGTACAGTACCAAGCATCTAGGACATAGTATCAGGTGCCTGATACTATGATGCTAGTATAGCTATAAGGCCATGGGAGTGTCACAAACTTTTCTGCCATTTTATGATCTCCCCCACTTTCTTTTCCATATCTCCTCTCTTCCTCTATTTACTCTCCTCTTCTATAATCTCTTCCTTCCCTTTTGTTTTCTTTACTATCTCAGACAAAATATTATTGTGGCTCAGGGGAGACTCAAATCACCATTTTTAGTTTTTAAGATTCTGAATGCTGGGCTTTCAGGCTTGCCCTACTACACCCAATTCTATTAATGATCTCTTGGAGACAGTGACATGTATGCAGTCTGTTGTTGAAAAATGTCAAATGTTCATCTGCAACATATAATTATATTTAAAACTGTGAAAGTGCCACCAGAACCAAATACTTGATGGGCTGCGAGAATTTTGAGGCACATACTAGGGAGATCTGCCAGTGCAGTGGAATGTCTTTTATATGTGGTGAGCATTCAGGTATAAATGAGGAGGGTGATAGAGAAAAGTCTCAGTATATAGATTATAGATTATTGGCTATGTAGTGTTGTGAGAAATGTGGGAATAAAGAGTGATTATGATGAAATTGAATAGAAAGGAGGAGGATGTTATTATTGAGCATTTAGAAAAAGAATTTTTGTGGCAAAGAGCTTGGTGGATTTTTATTTGTATTCAAGTAATTTTTGGAAGGCGGAACTTGTTTGAAGCCGGGGATATCTATTTTTTAATAAATTTTATTAGAAAACTTTGTGCAACTTTATGGTGTATATTGATCCACAAATATTTTCCTTCCCAACTTCTCCTAGTGTTTCCCACCTGATCACCCTTCATACTTCATGGCGTGTTTTATTACTAATATAACCACCCAAGTCTCATTAGTTCTGTGTATATGTGCTTGGGTATGTGACTACCCACTGGGGCATGCGCAGCGTACCCTTCCTCTAGCTAAGAAGATTTTTAAAAAGCAGAGCATGTAAGAAGCAGCTAATTTTCTTCTGTCTGCTAGTAATAAAATTCAAGAAGAGAAAAATTAAAGGACTTTTAAAAAATTATCTGTAACTTTAAAATAATTGAACCAGTGTGTTCCTATTGCAAAACACACACACACACACACACACAAGCCTAAACAAACAAAAAAAATCAAAGCAGGTTCTAAATAGAAGTTGTCAATATTATGGTTGGGGTTGGAGATAACTCCATAATTGAGAGTTTGGGTATTGCTCTTGTGGAGAAGCAACTATACTACACTCAAGGTTGCCTGTACCTCCAGCACTAGAGAATAGGAAACCCTCATCTGGACTTGCTGCACACCTGCACTTACATACACACACACACACACACACACACACACACACTGCACACAGTATAAATAACTTAAAAATAATAAGTAATCTTAAAAAGAAAGATTAGCATGGCTATGAGCTGAGGACCTTATGGAATACATAGATAGAGATTATATCTATGAAGGAATACATAGATAGAGATTATACCAACATTACCACTGGTGACTTAAGGAAAAAAAAATTAGAATGGATTGAGTCATACAAAATGTGCTGTGCTGTTCTTCAAGAAAAGTATTCCAAAGATAATTCAGAAACCACTAGAGTTTCCATCCCCATTATAGGCTCTAGAGGCAGGGTTAGTTCCTTCTCAATTTAAAGACAGTACTGATTTTGAGGTAGTTTGACCCTAAGGTGTTCCTACAGCAGGTCTTCCAAAGATGGACCACTGCAGAAGACATTGTGGGTCTACCCTCTTCCTCCGTAGAGGCTATCACAGTGAATAGTGTTTAGGGCCAACCTTCAGAAAGGTAAGAGTGATTTTACCTTCTTAGGGTCGAGAAACCATGTCACTTGACCAAGGAGGATTATTTTGAGACCTCAAGTTCTCAAAAGAGTTTGACCAATTTCCAACTTACCTGGCATCCATCACTCCTCCCCTCTCTTACATTTTTGTCTTCTAGAATGGGGGTGCCTGTCTTATGCCTACACCTATATTTTTAGAAGTATGTTGGTTGTTTGTTATCAGAGGCCCACAGCTAAAGATAATTTTACAGCAACTATCAACCATATCTGAATTCTGCCATAAAATGAATCGGCTAAACTTTGAATTATAGACATCTGAAGTAATGCTGGAATATTTTGACTTTCAATGTTGTTGGGATGGTATCCCAATGTTGTTGGGATACTTTGCCTGTGAGAGAGGAGTGAAGTTGGTAAGGTCAGGGGTGGGTAGAATGTTATGTTTGTGTCTCCCTAACTTCAGATATAGAAATCCTAAATTCTGTAAAGATTTCCGTTTCCTTTCAGGATTTCAGTTACTTCATTTGGAAAAATGAGTCCCATGAACACAACAGCCATCACTGGGCTAAGAGGTTTTGTGTGTATGTGTTTTTTTTTCTATAACCACAGTAATCCTTGTGGGCATATGACAAAGAGGTAAACGAGACTTACAGAAGACAAATAAAATGATAGAAGTTAGAGCATTAGTATCAATAGCCTGGATTGGGATACAAGGATCTTTTTAGCTTCAGATTTTACTTCTTTTCAAGTTAGGATCTCACTGTGAAGTCCAGGCTGGCCTGGAATGTCTTTCTCTTCATCTCCCTTCAGCCTCCCCAGTGTCAGAATTACTGGTGTACACTACCATGCCCAACTACATATTTCTGTTAAGCTATGCTGTCTAGATTTGTGCAGGATTGTATAGGCTTGTCTCTTACTCATGATTCATCTGTCTTAGAATCTTAAGTGTTGTGCTTATAGGTATGCACAACTGCACC
Source organism: Mus caroli (assembly GCF_978045245.1). Taxonomy (NCBI): domain Eukaryota; kingdom Metazoa; phylum Chordata; class Mammalia; order Rodentia; family Muridae; genus Mus; species Mus caroli. Next base: position 70,186,649 of record NW_028227260.1, read on the forward strand.
TTGTTTGACTTACCATTATGACAACCACCAGATATTAAAATCTCAAGTCCTCAGGGTGGTTACCCACATTTTAAATCCTTAACAGTCACAGGATTCATAGTAATCATTTGGTTAGAAAGCTTATACATAGATCCTGTCCATCATCATTGAAAGGTCTGTTGCACAATACTATACCAGATGATTTCAGTTTCAGAATCCCTGGATCTCTTTTATTACTTAATATGTCAAAAATGATATGAGTGTTTTCAGTTTAATTTCTTCAGCCTAGTGTACAAATCTATTCCCAGTATATGCCCAGCATGTAGTCAAAGGATAGGTTAAAATGTATCATCTTGAATGAGCATCCAGTCTTAATGTTTGGAATAAGAATACACCTTACCTTATTGTAATACCATGGCAATTGAGTTGGATAAATAATATGAAAGTAGCAGGAAAGAGACTTATTGTCAGGTCAAATATAAACTTCCACTATGAAAGGGAAAGCTGAGGTTATAGATCAGTAGTATAGTGCTTTCCCTGCATATGTGAAGCCCTGGGTTCTATGCCCACCTCTCAGATAAAAAGGAAAATGGAAAGGAAAGGCAAAATAATGGGTGGATGTATTCCTACTGCTTGATATCATGGGTAAAGGTGATATGAGCTTTCAAGCTTGGTGAATAATCTAGATAGCTCAGAAATACTGTATTCTACTAAGTTTCATCTGACATCTAATTAGTATTAATATTTATTTTGGGAAGAGTGGAATTGAAAGAAGAAATTACAACTATAATAGAAAAGTATTTGCTATTTTCTAGATTACAGGGCAGTTACTAACACCGACAAGGGTTGAAGTGGCCATGTGCTTTGAAACCTATATGTCTAACTTGCTTTCTATCCTGGTTGAGACCAACGAAAGAAATGAATGGATGATTCTTTAGTGGCTGTCTATCTATCATGCAGCAATGGAAATGCCATGGTATATTTTGTATGTAACATGCCTACAGATTTTGTGATTTTTATCAATTCTGTCTTCTCACAGCAAACTTGTGAGGTATGACTTAAAAATGTATTTGTCTGAGTGAAGAGACTGAGACCCACCAGTCTTTTTCCATTTCTAAAAACCCATCTTTATCAGTTGATCTAGCTTGCAATGCTACAAAGACCCACTTATTGTCAATTATGTAGAGTACCTGGAATTATCCTGACAGTGAAATTTAGGCTAGAGGATATCACAGTTAACTAAGGGCCAGAAAAATGAAGTTGTTAGACTACCATTATGTTTTCTTGTTGTAGCTTCCTAGTTCCAAATTTACTCCTCCATATCTGCTCTGTGATGACACAGTTCCTTCAGTTATCTCTCTACAGTTATCATGGCATTAAGCTTTCTCGGTAGACAGCACTACAGATGGAAGGGACTTCAAACATTTTCGGGGCTGCATGGTAGTGCTGCAATGGTGGAGCTCTGCTCTAGCTGTCTACTCAGAACACATGGTGTATCATTGACTTTGAAAGTCTCTGTCTTTTAATAACATTCTCCAGGTTTATCGACTTTGAAAGCCCCCCCCCCCACATTCATGATTCATCTCAACCTACTTTTGTAATTCACCACCCCGTACACACATCATGGGGCCTGTCTGATGGATGAAGCATTAGTATGATGCATTAGGTCATATAGTTTCATATAGTTTGATTGTGCTTATGGGATTCCCATTGAGCCAGACAAGCCCTGTGAAGCTCACATTAAACTTAGCATCCCTTGCCCCCTGCAAACTGTGTGCTGCTTGTCTCTGGAGAGAAGATTTCCTCTTGTCTAGTAAGAGTAAACTACCAAGCCAAACAATTAGACTTCATTTCTACACAGAGGGTTATATTACCATGTTCCCAGTGAGGTCTCATCCTTATCCAGTTTTTGTCTTGAATATTTCAATCTTTAGCCTTATGGGACCATATAAAATGTCCTTAAATTGTATAGATACTCTCTTGTCATGATTTTCCTTTTGTATTATTAGAGGTAGAACCTAGGATGTTGTACATGATGGGCAAATGCTCTACCACTGATCTATATTCCCATTTAAAAGTTTTATTTTTTTTCTTTTTGTTTTGTTTTGAGACAGTGTCTCAAATTGCTGGCCTTGAATTCATTCTTTAGTCTAAGGACGACTAAAACTTGTGATCCTACCCCTGCCTCCAAGCCTCAGACTCTAAAGTACCTGGAATAACAGGTTTTGACTACCAGGCTTGGTTTGTTATAATAATTCTTGGTAGTATAGTTTGTATCCTGATCGGACTAAAACTGAATACACAAAACTCTTCTGCTAGCTGGGTTTGTGACTTCACTAGTAGTTGCTAGGTACTACCACCAGTGACAGAAACACAGCCAGTGCTGTTTACCACCAGTCTCCAGAGGACGCCCCTCCCCACTTACGGACTTCTATTCAGGTACAGACAGATTTCTGACTATGGTACAGACAGGAAATTCAGGATGAATCATTATAAATCAACATTGGCGAATTTTTAAAGTATTTATACAAAGAGATATATAGGAATAAGATAGGTTATGATCCTAAAACAGTGAGTGGGCTTCTTCAGAGAGAGTCACTCTTAGATTCCTTTATAATGACTATTTATATGACCTTGGGAACATTTGAAAGAAGGAAGTGGAATGGGGAAGGGAAATGTAATTATATTTTAATAGGACATAAAGTTAACTTACCCAAAAGAATGTGATTTGCAGCAAGGTTTTCAGATTGAGCATTTACATTTCTTAGTGAGCTTTTGTCAATGAAATTATGTCAATTTTTTGAAGTATATTGTCTAGTCCTAAGTAAGCATCATTCATTTATAGATTTTAATATTCATATTGGAGATGTTTTTAGGAAAACATAGTCTACTTTGCTTTTGTGGGTTGTGTTGAAGTTTCTTGACACTGAGTCAGCAGGAAAGACTAGATCCTGGGATTCTGGGATCCTGGGATTCTGGGATCCTGGGGTGATGGATGGTTTTCCATATCATGTCTCCTTAATTTTCTCTGCCTTTCTAACTTTCCTTAGTGCTATGCCTTGCCAGCACACTCTCTCTCTCTCTCTCTCTCTCTCTCTCTCTCTCTCTCTCTCTCTTTCACACACACACACACACACACACACACACACACACACACACACCTAAGCTTTTGAATGATCTTGGAAAATAGAGGCTGTTGTTCTCTATTACAAGAGTAGGACACTGAGGGTCAGTGTGATATGCTAGCTAAGGTCACTCAACCATGAATGACATTGCTAGGAACTAAGTTCAGGTTTCCCAGTTATAAGTGTAAGGCTCATTTCACTTTATATAATTTTCTCATATGTATAGTAAGAACAATGAATTGCTTGGAGATATGTGGGGTGGTGGGCTGTGCACAGACAGCCTGGTCCCTGTTTAAGCAAAGGTCTGGAACCCTGGTGACCTGGTGGACCGTGATTTCCACCTGCATAGGACAGAAGGTGTTCGGCCACGCCTCCTGCACCCCCTCCTGTTGCAGCTACAGCTTTCCACAGCCCCCCACCCCCCCAGCAGAGAGGTATGTAGTCATCAGTCAGGTAGGAGCAGGACCAAGCCCTCCAACATGCAAATAAGGTTTCCCTAAAGCTCTCAGACCAAACCAATGAGAAGTACCTGTTGCCAATCCCTTACCCACCCCAAAGCTGTACATAAGAATCCTATCTGGAAGGATTAGGTGTGTGAGAACTACGCCATCGTCAGAGCCTTCAGTCCTAAAGTCCTAAGAGCTGTAACACTTGGGAAGAGGTCTGCTCTCCCCAAGTGCTCCCAGAAGCTCCCCTGGCTAGTTGGCCACTTATCATGCAGCCCAGCCTGACTCAGTGCACAGCATGGAGTAACAGTAACCTGGAAGGCATGGCAGATAAGAAGGTGGAGCTGACTGCAGCAGCAGAAGTGGTGTGACAGGAGCGACCTCCCCTCTCTACCCACACTTTCTTCCCTTTGCTAGAACTCTAATACCAGGCTGGGCCAGAGATCTCTGTGGAAAGCCTCTGATACACAGGCCCACAGAGATATAATGAGTTAATTTTCTTGGGGAGTTGTGAACAAATGTCTGCATACCCCAGATAGGGCATCAATGACATATTTATGTATGCCAAGCTATGTGAACCAATAAGAGAATGCTTAAGGTGTTACATATAAAAATAGGGTCACTCAAAAGTAAGTAGATTATGAAACAATCCCTCTTAAATATGGGTGAGAACTCCTGAAAGCTGCAGCATGGATAAATTCCCAAATACATATTAGTGATGTCTGTTGGATGTTGCAATATTGGGATCATGCCTTCTCTTGACTGTTCACTTCCCTTATACTCTAGCAGCTATGCCAAGCCTCTTTGTATCCAGGGATAAGTGGAAATTGTTGAGGATCAGGCTTGCTGTGCTTAAGTTACTCCATGCTTTATAGAAGAGTGGTTTTTCAAATGGCATTACACTGAGAGTCTCCGTTTTACAAGCAGTTTTAGATTCCAGGTTGAGGATGAGAGATGATTCTGTGCCTGAGTAAATGTGTGAGTGGCACCATCTGGCCTAATACTTACAGCACAGAATAGTAAATGAGTCATGGTTTGGGATGAGTAGAAAATAAATCTGTTCATAATGAATTAAGATCAGAGGCATATGGTGTATGAAGATGATATCTGGAAAGCCATACCTAAGAACTTATGACATACACCAGGCAACAGAGGGGTATGACTCCCTCCTGGACCTCATAGTGAGGTAGACATCCACCTTTGTGATGGTAGGTAACAGTCCCTACCATCTGTCTTCTCGCCATGAAGTGTATATGTTTAGGACTGACATGCAGATAACTCCCATCTATCCCAGGGACTTAAACATGGCTTCCCTGTTGATGTGACTTACTTGAATTGACACTTGTCTATCCCATGTTTGCTTACCTGGATTTTCTGTCTTGCCTATCCAGCAGCCCATTTCTTCATTTGCAACTTGTAATGCTCTTTTGCCTCTGTATATAGAACTGATTATATAGCTTGTCTCTGATACCAGTACTCAATTCTAAGGCTAACAACCAGCAGCTAGCACCCATGGTAGTCTTCTAACCTCTGTACCATGGTTCCATTCATTATCTTATCAAATACAAAGCCTTTTTCATTCCTGTAAGTTTCTTGGCTTTCCTTCTTAAGTTATTTTGAAACTTGTAAAAGTCTTTACCTCTTTAACCCCTTACACTTATTGATATGTATGTATATATGTATGTATGTATGTGTGTGTGTGTGTATCTGTATGTAAAGTGTGATCTCAGAATTAATGTTAGAAATTAAGAATGGAATTAAAAGGTCTGTGTTTGCCTTAGGATAGCAATAACAAAAAGCAAATTGCTGTCACTGAAACAGCTGTCTTTTGTAAATTCGTTGTTATCCAGTATATTCTGACATTGTGCACAGACATAAATGTGTTCATTTGTGTTTCTGATATAGTGCACTGCATTCTGTTGTCAAGACTACTAGGTCAAGGGTTTTGGAGGTCATACAATAACCTCTGTTCTGTGCTTATCAATGGTCACATTAGGCTTGCCCATCTAGTGGGACATTTTCTTTTTTTCTTTCTTTTTTTAATTTATAAGTACACTGTCATTGTCTTCAGACATAGCAGAAGAGGGCATCGGATCCCATTACAGATGGTTGTGAGCTACCATGTGGTTGCTGGGATTTGAATTCAGGACCTCTGGAAGAGCAGCCAGTGCTCTTAACTGCTGAGCCATCTCTCCAGCCTGTGGGACATTTTCTTATTAGACTCATTCCCCAAACGACTCTAGCTTGTGTCATCTTGACAAAACACTAGCCAGCATACTCCTATCCCAAACTTAATATCTTCTTTTTTAAATTTAGTAACTTATCAGTCCAAATCTATGCTGTTTATATCCCCCTTGGTATAGGAGTACCCACTAGAGTGTGATAGACATACCAGAAGCCAAAGCCTTAAAGAAAATTGACTCTCTCTCCCACAGAAGCATCAACTGTTAATAGCACCTAAGTTGGGGGTGAGCTCTCATATTGTCCTCCAGATTGCATCCTAGAGTGTTGACTGGCCTGATCTTGTGCGGGCCACCACAGATGCTATGAGTTCATGCGTGCAGTGGACTTGCCGTGCCCACAAGACACTATTTCACTCTGGTCCTTTCTGTTGGCTGGCTCTTACAATCTTTCTGCCTCCCCTCTTCTGTGAATGGTACCTTAGTCTTGGGGAGGGAGATGTGATCATAGATCTCCCATTTGTGGCTGAGCAATCCCCCTGACAATCTATGCAGCTTGACAAGCTATGAATTTCCTTGCTATCTGTCATCCATTGAACAAAGAAACTTCTCAAATGAGATCTCAAAGCTGCATTGATTTATGAATAGAGACACAAATTTAGAGAGCAGTTTGATACTACATTCAATTAACAGAATTATAGTAGTAGATCTATTCCTGAGACCTGTTAGCTCTCCAGCCATAGATTATGGCCAGTATAGTATCAGGCATGTCCTTTGGCAGAGACCTTCAATTCAACCAGAAAGTAGTTGTGTACCTCCACAACATTCTCATACATGTCTAGCAATTTATCCACTTTTCTATTTTCCAGCGGGTTTTTTTTGGGGGGTGGGGTGGGATGTAAGTTTTCAAAGTATTTCCTAATGATTATCTGGATTTTATTAGAACTTGATATAACATTCCCTTTCTCATCTTCAATTTTATTAATTTTAGTCTCTTTCATTTGATGTATTTGGCTAAGAGTTAAACTCTTATTTTTTACTGACTTTCCTATGCTGGGTATTGAATCTCACATATGCTTGGCAACAGATCTGCCATTGAACTACAGCTCACTTTATTGCCTTTTTTTTTGTAAGTTGAAGATATTAGTGTATTCCTTTACCTCTGTTTTGCCTACAATGTTTTGGCGGTCATACACTCTTTTCCCAGTTTAGGATTGGTTGTAATATCCTTACAGTCTGGAACTATTAGTGAGATCTTCTTGTAAAATAAACTATACAATAGTTTACCAAAGACAGTTGTTAAATAAATGCAAATTTCCACCCATGTTTTCTTTTTTGTGTTTTATATTGGGTTAATATATGTGTTAGTTTCTTGTAGCTAGGAAATACCAAGCATTGTCTCAATTGGTAGAATCTTGCTGAATGTGCATGACAACCCGGGTTTAATCCCCAGCATCATATAAACCAAACGTGCTGGTACATTCCTATAACTCCAGCACTCAGAGGTTGGAGGCACAGGGGTCAGAAGTTCAAAATCATTTTCTCTACATAGCAAGTTTGGGGCAAGCCTGGGCTCCAAGAGACTCCGTTTAATGAAACAAAAATAAAGATGTTTACCCCCCCCCCCTCCTCTATTTTTTGTCTGTTAGCTGAGTTAATTTACTTTGTCTACCTACTTTTTGTTATTTCATTTTTTTTTTAATCAACAGCCTCTTGCTGTGTATATCACTGGCTAGCTTGGTATTTGACATACAGCCAAGGCTGTCCTTGAACTTATGACTATCTACCTGCCTCAGCATCTCAAGAACAGGTAATAAAAGGCATATGTCCAATATCTTCCTTGATCTGGGCATTTGTTGGATTTCTCTTCCATGTGTAAAAAAGCCCATTCCATACCAGATTTTGGAGTTTTCCCCAACCCTGTTAGTACATCATAGCTGTAACATGTTTAAGAAAACTCTGCTTAACAGCATCTCTCTTTCTCCTGTAATATAACTTCCCTATCCCCTGGCCCAAGATCAAGGATGACAGGCATGGCTTAGTTTAGCTCTGTTCATACATAATGAGTCTTTCATCCTGCAGTGTAGAATGCTGGACTGTGCAGTATAGATGGCAGTATAAAGATTCAGTGATCCCTTCTAAACACATGACAGGGAGAGGATTTGTACCCTTTGATTCATATTTTTAAAGTCTTGTCAGAATTGCCCACAGTATGATGTTTTCATTCTTAAGGGTCCTCTTGCCAGAGAGGATCAAATCCTGAATGAGGCCTTTGTTTAGATTTCTGGTGAGACCAGGGCCAAACCTTCTGACTAAGACATCTGAGTATGCATTTAACCCTCTCTGAGAGTTAAAGCTGGCACAGAAGCAACGATACAGTGTGTTCTTCTTCAATGGATGGCAAGCAAGAGGCCACTGACAGCAAGACCTGGGTTTGTTACTCTTCTTTCTGTTTCTTCTTCATGAACAAGAGTTTATAGAAATAGTTTCAAGAAAGGGCTGTTTTGGTGGTAGATGAGACTGAAAAAATTCAAATGATAGAAAAAATGAAGCTAGCACTCTGAGCAAATAAAGCCAAAGGTTATTAGTGCTGGCTCTCACTCCAAAGGCCATTGCATGCCCTTGGAGAGAATGAAAGGAAGCAGCCACCAATAGCTTTCAAGCATTTGCATTTCAGATGTGCTTGCATGTTTTGGAGCTGGTGGCCACTAGAATTCATTAGAAGGGAAAGTCAAGTAGTCAAGGTTTCTAAGAGCTAAACTTATGTGATGGTAGTCTATAAATGATTTAGAAATCAACAGAAAATACTTTATAAGCCTCATGATTTAATAATTATTGTTTCCTAGGGATATAGCCTACAGATGAAGAAATATAGTCACCACATAACATGTTTGAGGATATAGAGCTATTAAATATAGATTTTTGATACTTCAGGGACCTCTCTCTTTTTATCTGCTGTGTTAATTTATCTCGGGGAGACACAACCAATCTTCTCTTTATTTTAGCTAGAACATAGATGGCAGCAAAGTAATGATTTCATTAAAGTCAACTTGGCAAACCAGGGAATTCTTACAGAATACAAGTAAGGTCTTATTCACAGGAATGTGGGTGACTCCTACCAGCTGCTTCATCCTAAAGTCACATGAATGACAACTTTATGAAAGCTAAATCATTGAGTCTCCCTTTTCCACTTTATTGTTTTTAAAGATTAATTTATTTTATGTATATGGGTACACCATCGCTGTCTTCAGACACACCAGAAGAGATCATCAGATTCCATTACACATGGTTGTGAGCCACCATGTGGTTGCAGGGAATTGAACTCAGGACCTCTGGAAGAACAGCCATGGCTCTAAACCACTGAGCCTTCTTTCCAGCTTGTCTCCACCTTATTTGCTTTTCTATTTTATGCATACTATAACATTACCCAAAGTGACCCAAGGCAGAGTAATAGCTGAACTCCTAATGAGGGTCCTGTGGCCCTTTCTTCCATCCCTTAATTAGAGAGTGTAAATAGCTCTATTTCTATTACCATAGATCTGGCTGTCATTGCAATGGTTTGTTATATCTACTTGGCCACATTTTCTCTACTTGAAGATAGCAATGAGGATAATCATTCTATCCCTTAAAGGAAAACATCATAGTATACCACAGTCACCTTGAACTTTGAGCTTAGCCTTTTGGCATTGCAGTGAAAAGTCAGATAAAGTGGTTGATGATGCCTAGGATTAGTTGAGTTAATAAATCCATGGGGATAAAGTTTACTCCTTTCCAGTAGTGAGAACAAATGACCTAGAACTGTTATATGCCATCACATGGATGACTATGACACATACATGCTGGAGTTTTAAAAAAAAAAGTGCTGTTAAACACTACATGCTATTTCTTCAAAGCTCAAAATTAAAGCAACAATGTAGATTACATTTATAACTATAACCTACTGAGTCTCTTTAGTGTTGTTCATATGTATTTGGCTTAGGGATGGTCACCTGGGACTGAATAATGTAAAGGGGGCCTTGTCCTTGGAGAAGACTAACTCCTACTCTCTCATCAGCCATTCATTGCTCTTTAAAGGATTTTTCTCATCCACATTGGCATGTTGACTGGTATTGTCATTGTTCAGATTTTACTTAGGCAGCCATATTGTTGGGCTTCACTCTCTTATAGTTTTCCAACTTTTACAATCTCTCTGGCCCTCTTCTGTGATGTTCCCCAAGCCTTAAGTGTGTAGGGTTGTCCTGTAGCTGTATCAACTTGGGACCGAGTACCCCATGGTCAGTTCTTTTCTGCTTCATCCAGTTATGAATTTTTGTAATAGTTCTCATCTGCTGCAAAAACAAGCTTCTTTAATGAGGGCTGAGATCTATGCACATCTGTGAACATAAAGATAAGTATTTAGAATGCAGTTAGAAATTATAGTGGCTTAGGAAAGCAGCAATAGTAGATTTTTCATTGGGCTCATGGCTTCACTAGACACACGACTTGGCTAGGTTAACTGTACTAGGCATGGATTCTATTCTATTGAATGGGATTTATATCAAATTTGATAGCTATTTGTTAAACCCTAGATATAAATAAGTTCTCTTATTGAACCTGTAAAGATAGCATGCTGTTTCAAATCATTGTGATCCATAGGTGTCACAGCTAGGTAAGACAGTTTATGACTTTGCCCCCTCAGCAGCTCTGCTACTATGAGAGCTAGTCCTCCTGGAAGAGGCTTCCAATGACGTTCCAGTTGGATTCCTCCAAGTCCTGTGTCTAAAGTTTGATGTGAATTCAGCAATAGGGTCTTAAGTTCAACTTCTAGGAGGTAACAGAGGGCAATGGCATTACCCTGTATTGTTTGGGGAGTATCTTTGACTCCCCTGACCAATATCTTGGAATGAAGCCCTGAGGTTTTTGTTAGATTGTTTATGATTTTGAGGGGAGCATGGTCACCCCAAGTTGCCTAACTTCATTTAAAAACATGTATTTATATATGCACACATACATACACACATACATATGTACTTACTTGTAATTTTCAGTAAAAGTAAACTAATGTGATCCCCAGTGACTAGTCCAAACATCCTTAGTGTTACTTATCCTTTCTTTGTTTTTCTCCCTTTTTGTTGCTTTCCCTCCCTTTTTTTCAGGTAACTACCCTCAACAATTTTTCTCTTTTCCCCCTTCATAGCATCTATGTCCTAGTTTCCCTATCAAGACCTCTGCTACCATCATCCATTTTTACTCTCCTCTCCTGGTAGCTATTGTTACTCTAAATTATCAACTGAAGATCCAGAGCTATAATCCACAAAAAAAGAGAACATAATGTGTTTTGGTGTCTTTAACTTGTTCATTGATAGTTGTTTCCATGCTTATAAGTGCAAAAATGTTTCCATAAAAGTGTTTTATATGTCATCTTGTGTGCTGTGCATTTGAGATGCTTTTTCAAGATATCTCTCTCTCGTCCCCCTCTCCCTCCCTCCCTCTCTCATATTCATATATATCTGCATTGTAGGATCTACACATTTTTACTGAAGCTATTATCAAATGATCCCTAGGTGGTTGTAGTAATTTTTTACCATCACTTGATACCATTAATATAACAGAGCTTTGTGTTACTTTCCAGAAAATATTTCCTAATTTAGAAAAATGCAAGAGAATTTGGTTTATCAAGTGTTTGTAAACTCTTTGTAATATAGAAGAAGGAAGTTCCTTGAGTGGAAGAATCTACTCTCTAACAAACACTTCTACTTAACACCAAATTTGACCATGAATGCGAAGTACCTGGCTCAGAATAGATGGCTCGATAAGATCCTTCAACAAGGTGTTCTATCCCTGAAACACAGAAAAGTTATAATGTTTAGCCTAAAGAGTGGAGTTAAAAGAGAATACCATCCTCATAATAAATATTAGTAGAACTTGATCTAGGAAAAGTCACATTTGTTTTCCATCTCCTTTGCCATCCCGCAGCACTGAGAAACTGTGTCACAGATCAAAGTCACCAATATCATCTTTCTCTTACATAATCAAAATGAGACTATCCTGTCTACTTTAACCTTTCCAGTGCCCTTTCCATTTCAACCCGCCATCACAACAGTTTATAATTTGTGAGAGTCATCTTTCTTGGGTGAACAAGGCCTACCCGATCTTGTTATCATCAGCTGGTTTCAGTGTTACTGCTGAAGTACTAGGAGAGGTAGGGAATCAGAGCATATCACTTTTTGCTTTAAATTGTCATCTGGATATTCTTCCCCTTTGTACTACCAAGGAAATATCAACTGTTACAAGACCTTAGATGCTGCACTTGATATGTTTCTAGTGCGATTGAAAAATGGGATTTTAGACCTTACTTAATTTTAATCATGAATATAACTATGCATGCCTAATGGTTACTATACAGGTCAAGTAAAATTTTATATTGTTAAATAGAAAAAACCTGTAGGAGCTAGCATTCATTTTGCTTCTTACTTATGTATAAGGCTGTGATGTGCATCAAGAACATAGCATTCTTACTTTACCCCATGAAGAAGGTATTTGTTATTTTATCAGTGAAGCAGCAAAGGCTCCGAGAGGATAAGAACTTATTCAAGGTCATACGATCTACAAAGTGGCAGAGCCAGGACTCAACTTCAAAGTCTATGTCCAGAAGGAATTATTTTTCTTCTACTTCTTTCTTTCTTTATGCCAGAGAAGCATAAAATTAAATTATTTAGCACAATGAATTCTAACTGCTAGATTTCATTAATAAGTGGAGCTGTGTAAATTCTAGTTTGTCTCCTGGGACTTTGCTAATGTTCAGGATGGTTGGAGAAATAATGAGTATCCAGGATGAAAGTGACTGAGTCGTTTGCCCAAAAATTATTCCTAATACAGGATTAGATATCCTGTATTAGGATTCTACAAAGAATAGAATTAATAAAATGTGTGTAAATATGCTCTCTGGTATATGATAGCTTTACTTTATAATTATTTTGCTATACTATGTTGATAAAGCAATATGTATTCTGTAAAAAGGATACTTAAAATTTGAACTTCAATGTTTCCCAGAATGACCAAATATAGTATGGTGCCCTGTTGTGATGTTGTGTGGTGGCAAGAAGCCAGAGTTCCAAGTTGGCCACATGGTCACAAAACAAGTCCTACTTGATAATATACTGTATCGCTAACCTTTTGCCCCCTTACTTGATGGTTGCACCTAGAGATTTGTGCATTGCCAGGCAAGTGCTCCACCACAAAGCTAAAAACCCAGGCCTTTAAGTTCTTTAATAATTTTGTGACAAGGTCTTGTTAAATTGTCCTGGCTGGCCTCAAACTTCTGATCTCAACCTTCCAGGTGCTGTTATTATAAGCACTTGCCACCATACTTGGCTCTGTTTTTGATATTCAGGAAGTTAAATGTAGTTGATATATTTCTGACTTACAACATTTTTTCAGCTTATGATAGATTTATCAAGACACAGCCCATTCATAATTTCAGGAGTGTATGGGGGCTGGGGTGGGGAGTAGAGTGTTAAGGAAATGATTTTAGGAGTTAACAAGTTGGAAACCTAGATAAGAGACCAAATTGCAATTTATGTATGAAGATAATCTTCCTTTGTTGATTCGAAAACTTTATTTCCTAAAGACTCTATATTAGATGAGTCTCACACTCATTCTGCTAGATAATATGGTTTGTTCCAAGTGCACTGATTCAGTGTTACTTGTTGTCTACAAAGTACCTTAAGAGCAACCTTTGGACAAGTATTTGACCAGATATTTGGGCAACATAGCCTAGCCACGTCGATGCATAACATTACATAATATGATGACAACATTTGTTGTTAAGAGCTCTGGAGGGTAGGAGGTTCCATGTTTCCCTAAGTTACCTTCAATTCTTCATACTACAATTCTCTTAGTTGTTACTTTAAGGCCATAGATGCCACAGACTAATATATTACATTGGCATTTTCAGTAAGAAAGAAGGGCTCCATTAATATTCCATTTTTATTCTTTTGTCTAGAGAGACAAATGTCTACTCAAAACTGCCAGCAGACTTTGCCTTATATCTCATAGGCTGAGTTGTGGGCCAGCTCTTAGGTCAGTAATTGGCAAGGACAAATGGGAATAATAATACTCCCTTTGGCTTAGGAAAATGGCTCTCCTTTCCCTGAGAATGATGTTTGCCTGCTTGATAGCTAAAGAAATAGGAAGGAGGAAGACTGTTAAGCTGGCTATGAATTCTGACCATTAATCATGGACTTTCATGAGCAGAGATGTTAAACTTAACCAGGAACTTTTAGAGTATACTCAAAAGGCAGGGAAGAGAAAAAACTTGTGATATTTTAATAAACACTAAAGAGTTTTTCCTTATTTCCTATCTTCTGTAAAGAGAATATGGTCAAGACTCCTCAAGGGAAATGAACCCCTCCAAGATGCACAGAAAATGGGTGGCAGTTTGGGATAGGTCCTATATTCTGACTCCTACCTTCTTTTTTCTGGATCACATTTAATGACCCAGAATTTCATAAGTATATTAAGTATGGAAGGTTCCCGCTGTTGTGTGACACTATTTCAGGGGAGATATAATTACCCCATATAGGGAACTAACTAGGGAACAAAGTACAGATATTGCTAAAATCCAGTTTGGTGAACCAATGAGTTTTATTGGGTTACTTATAGCGATCTGGTTGAAGGGTTACTTACAGGAGCAGGAATTGCTGAAAAACAACTGCATTACCAAAGACTACCCCATTATGGGTGATAGATAGATCACAAAGCTGGGAACCTACAGCATAGTACACAAGCTCCAGGCAGCTCAATGGGTTGGAAAGTGAGTGTATTCTCCCAGTGGCTCAATTGGTCTGAGCTTGACTGGTCTCTGTTAACTTAAGGAAGTTTGGTTTCTTCCAGGTTGTTTGGCTGAGCTCTGATTCTTCGAGGCTGCTCAGTCTGAGCATCTCCTAGGCAGCTCAGTTTGTCTGAGTATGTAGCTCAGCAGTTACTACTGCTTATATACTCTTAGGGAGGGAAGGGCCTAATGGGCCCAGTCAGTTTCACGGACCCCCTGAAACTATTTTGAGTTGTATACTTCCAGTTTTAACCAGCTTCTCTGCAGTGTGAAATGTTTCATCTTCCCTGACAACACTGTTATTTCACATCCTTGTAAACATCCTTTGTCTTAAAGAAACCCCCCCTCCAAGATGAAAGGGTTTAATCTTGGAGGAAACAGCTATACAATACCTGCCAATATACATATGCTTATTGTGATCTTTAATTTTTATACCATAACATAATATGATCTACTGCTTCTAATTAATTTTGTATTATATCACTACTTGTCAGAAGTAATCACACGTTTCTTTCAAAGATGTCCCCCTGGTTATGGTGTTTTAGGTAGAGTTCTATTTGCACTTAGGAAACGTATACTCCTATGAGAAGACTTGAAACTTCATGTAGGCTAATAGTGCTGCAGTAACCTTCTAGGCCCAGAGTTATTATTTTCACATAATGCTATCTTGTCACTAGCCTTTTTTTTTCCCAGACAGGATCAGAGCTTTATGCTCAGGTCCAGTTTCTCCTGTAATAAACCATGCCTTGGTAAGGTTCAGTTATCTCATCTGAAAATGGGTTAAATAATAAGTAGTAAAGCTCCTTTCTGCTATTAAAAATAACCACAATCTAGATGAATAGTAATAGTTCAGATTCAGTTTCTTTATCTGAAAATGATGAGAGGAGTGAGTTGTATAATTTATGTACTTTTAAAATTCACTGTTTAAGACAAGCCAAGACTAGAACTTGGCTAGGCCTTTAAACTGCCATTTCAAAAGCCAAGGGATACATTTTTACGTTTAAAGGATACTGTAAGCCAAATATCTATCTAGATAACTTAGCTAATATAATGTCTTATTTATTTGCCCATGTTTTAAACAAAGTAGATACTTGTGTGTTCTGTCTCTTAGCTGGCAGTGTGCTGTCTGTCCCACCAGGCACAACAGTTCTGGAAGACATTCAGTTTTTCATAGGCTGGCTGACTCTGAAAGAATCTCCTCCAGGAAACTAAATTCTGCTGACAGAGATATGTATACTCCCTGGGAGAGCATGAGCAAAGATTGTGTTGTTTGTGAGTCAGGGTCTTACTATGTGTGCCAGGTTATTTTTGAGTTCATGATCTTCCTCCCTGAGCCTCTAGTAAGTGCATTACTACACCTGGAAAGATAGAGATGTATTTTGCATTAGTTTGTATAGCCTCTGTGTACTTGAGCTGTGATATACTTAGTTCCTTATAGGTTTCTTATATACTTTGACAATTAAGAGTTATTTGTTAGTAAGGGAGAATAAAAAGCTTTAAACCCTATTCCAAGTTTAGATTTGGGTGTTGGCAACTACATGTAGAGGATCATAAATGCTAAGCATATGACCTTTCACTGAGATAAAACCCACACCCCACCAAAAGAATTCTGTAGTCAAAGGGAAATATTTTAATGTTAGTATTTTCAAAATATCCACTTTCCCCTCTTTAACAATATCATAGAAGTGACTTTTTTTTCACACACACCCCCCCATCCTTGTCCTTATCACTTATTTCTTTGATGTCCTTGGGTAGATACTTGGGTAGAATTTAGGAACTGACACTTAGGTCTGATTTTCTTGTCCCTGCAGAGAGATGGGACTCACGCATACTAGGCAAGTTCTCTATAGTTCAACTATATCCCAGGATTCCAACCTTGACTTGTTTGATATCATTTTGCAAAAGTTATTTACTTTACAGATACTTTATCATCTAGTATTTTGTATGATCTTATCATCAAACTATTACCACTTAATGTTCTGTTCTGTTTGTAGTTTGCTTTTTAGAGGGGGTCTCATTGGGTCTCATTGGCTGGGCTGCAGCTCACTATGGAAACCTGGATGGCCTTAAACTCAGAGAGAACCTCATGCTTTTGACTCTTGGAGTGCTGGGGTTAAAGCTGTGCTCAACCACCCCTGGTTATTTTCACTTGGGGAATTAGGTTAAGTGTTCTCAAGTATTTAGTAACAGAGCTCAGACTAGAACCTTGAGGTCTTTTCCTCATTCTAGATGTTTGTCACAGAGCGGCACCTATTTGGAGGTGGGGAGGTTCTCACTTCTCTGGTTCTCTTGAAATGAACAATTTTTCTCTAATTCTGTTAGCCACATTGTCATGCTCATCTGTTTTCCGTTTCCTGAAAGGTCTGGAGGAAGAGAAGTAGACCAAAATCATGTCAGGAAGGGTAGAAGTTCAAACTGAGGAAAGATTTGCTCCATGCAATTGTGTTTTTAACAATTCTGTCCTATAAGGGGAAGAAGTTGATAGCATTGGGCCCTCCCCGCTCTCCCCACTTCCCTGAGATATTTCAAAGAGACATCTGTTTCCATTTGATATCTTAATTTAGGTTATTCCTGGAAGAAACACAGTAGGCTAGATATGAATTATGGCCTCTTCTCAATTTGCAATATTATAAGCACATACATATGTTTGCATTTTCACAAGATGCTCATGTAGTATTCAATTTGAGGTAAGAGTCGCTTATTGCTGTTTCAGATTAGCACAATCAAATTAATAGCTAAAACCAAAGGCATATAGAAGTGGCATACCTCCTGAGTCCAGTATCCTATGCAGCTGTTCAAGAGTATCACAGCCCACTAGGAGAAGGGAACGGACTCATTTTTCTACTCGCTACTCCAGTGACACGGAATCATTTTGACTTTCTTAGCATTGACTTTGACTGTAGTGCATGGGCAATAATCATGTCCGTTTTGTCAGGACAATGTGAGAGCATATAGAAAATGTGCTTGAGGCTAAAATGTTAGTTCCTCTCCTGTGAAGTATTAATGTGAAACTTTCAAGTTTAAACTCTATATAACCTTTAAACTGTATATATTCCTTTTAACTTCTCCATTGTAAGTTTGTGATGCTTTAAACCCCTCATAAGCTCATTTTTTAATATGGCTTAAGTATTTGAACTTGTTCTCCAGTTGGTGATACTTTGGGGGATGGAATGGAACCCAAAGAAGCTATGCAACCTTGCTTACTGGGAAATATTGCATGGGGGGGGGGGCTTTGAAGGTTTAGGACATTTCCCTGCTTCATATTTCTGCTTCACATTTGCCTTTGAAGACATAAATTCTCAGCTTCTTGCATCTGCTGCCATCATGGACTTTTATCCCTCTGGAGTCATAAGCCAAAATAAAGTGTTTCTTCCATGAATTGCTTTTGGCCATGGGATTTTATCACGGCAAGAAAATGCAACTAATTCAATCTTAGAAGATTTATAAATTATAATCTTCAGATTTGTCATTTATAAACTTTTAGATTTTAATTTATTTAGTATTGGAATTTTTGAGAAATACTTATTATTATAGCTTAGGCTTTTCTGGAACTCACAATACTTATTCTGTAGTCTCTTGAGTGCCACCATTCCCAGAGGAATTATTCTTTTTTTTTTTCCACTTTTCAGTATCTTTTTTTCTTTTCTTTTATTGAATATCTTCTTAATTTACATTTCAAATGTTATCCCATTTCCCAGTTTCTACCCCTGGAAACCTCCTATCCCATCCCATCCCCCTGCTCCTATGAGGGTGTTCCCCCACCCACCCACCCACTCCCACATTCCTGCCCTGGCATATCCCTAAGCTGGGGCATCCAGCCTTCACAGGACCAAGGGCCTTTCCTCCACTGATGACTGACAAGGCCATCCTCTGCTACATATGTGGCTAGAGCCATGAGTCCCTCCATGTGTACTTTCTGGTTGGTGGATTAGTCCCTGGGAGAGACTGGTTGGTTAATATTTTGTTCTTCCTATGGAGTTGCAAACCCCTTCAGCTCCTTCAGTCCTTTCTCAACTCCTTCTTTGGGGACCTTGTGCTGAGTCCAGTGGTTGGCTGCGAGCATCCACCTCTGTATTTGTCATGCTCTGGCAGAGCTGAGAGCTGAGAGGACACAGCTATATCAGGCTCCTGTCAGCAAGTACTTCTTGGCATCCCCAATAATGTCTGGGTCTGGTGACTATATTTGGGATGAATCCCCAGGTGAGACAGTCTCTGGATGGCCTTTCCTTCAGTCTCTGCTCCACACTTTGTCTTCATATTTCCTCCCATGAGTAATTTGTTCCCCCTTCTAAAAAGGACTGAAGCACCCACACCTTGGTCTTCCTTCTTCTTGAGCCTCATGTGGTCTGTGAATTGTATCTTGGGTTATTCCGAGCTTTGGGGGCTAATATCCACTTATCAGTGAGTGCATACCATATGTGTTCTTTTGTGACTAAGTTACCTCACTCAGGGTGGTATTTTCTAATTCCATCTGTTTGCCTAAGAATTTCATGAAGTCATTGTTTTTAATAGCTGAGTAGTACTCCATTGTGTAAATGTACCATATTTTCTGTATCCATTCCTCTGTTGAAGGACATCTGGGTACTTTCCAGCTCCTGGCTATTATAAATAAGGCTGCTATGAACACAGTGGAGCTTATGTTCTTATATGTTGGAGCATCTTTTGGGTATAGGCCCAGGAGTAGTATAGTTGGGTCCTCAGGTAATATATGTCCAGTTTTCTGAGGAACTGCCAGACTGATTTCCAGAGTGGTTGTACCAGCTTGCAGTCCCACCAACAATGGAGGAGTGTTTGTCTTTCTCCACATCCTTGCTAGCATCTGCTGTCACCTGAGTTTTTGAACTTAGCCATTCTGACTGGAGTGAGGTAGAATCTCAGGGTTGTTTTGGTTTGCATTTCTTTGATGACTAAGGATGTTGAACATTTCTTTTCCTTTTTTTAATTATATATTTTCTTTATTTACATTTCAAATGTTATCCCCTTTCCTGGTTTCCCCTCTGAAACACCCCTATCCCATCCTCCCTCCCCTTGCTTCTATGAGGGTGCTCACCCACCCAACCTGGCAGCTTTTTTTTTCTGAGACAGGGTTTCTCTGTGTAGCCCTGGCTGTCCTAGAACTTACTCAGTAGACCAGGCTGGCCTCCAACTCAGAGATTTGCCTGCCTCTGCCTCCCGAGTGCTGGGATTAAAGGTGTGCACCACCATGCCCGGCATCCTGGCAGCTTTTATTTGGCATCTGTGAATCCTTCAATGACCCTAAAGAATTTGTTCGAAGAAAGTAGCCCTGGGTGCCTACTGTCCGAGGTCATTTGAATTAATACAGATTCACTGTTTCTGGCTATATTTGCATTTCTTTTTTCTTTTGAAAAGATCAAATGAATACTAACCATATGTGAAAACCACAGAAGGCAAGAAAGTGTTTTAGTAACAGAGGCCACCTTTGAGTGGCACTTTTGGAGCAAGAGCTTGCAGAGACTTCAGTTCTACCTGGAGGAACTGTCTTTGGCTCAGGTAGGGTTATACGGGAGGACATCAAACCTGCTTGAGACCAGTACAAAACAGCACATTCTGCACTGATGTAGTTTTTTTCCTTCCAAGGAGCTGTAGGAACTGACCATATGAAACCTGAAACTGTACCTTTCATTCTCATTTCTAAGTCCATAGTATTAAATTAATAGAAATTTAATGCAAAGCTTCTCTTCTCTGTCTAGGAAAGGAAGAAGAAATTTGAAAAGGATGGTGAGAGGTTTTACTCGCTACTGGACCGCCACTTACATCTGTCATCCAAAAAGAAAGAATCTCAGCTACTAGAGGTATGTTCACAATGTCTATCCCTGCTTCCTTCTTGAGCTGGGCCTTAGAAACTAATCATTTCTGATTGTGAGATTTTCCCCATAAGATGGCTCAACAGAAGTCATGGAAACATTCAAAGGGAATACCTGAGGCCTGGGCTCCATTAGTAACTTCCTTTAGTAAAGAACTCTATTCCTGGCTTCTGTCTCACTGTGTTAAAAAAAAAAAAAAAAAAACTCAAACATCTCAGGTGTCAGTTTCCATTCCGAGTTTCCAAGTCTGTGATCCTAGATTATATGTTGGGATAGATAAAATGTAGTATTGACAAGTGGACTTTACCTCCTGTGGTGTTCCATTGCCTGTTTTGGTAGGGATAGGGGATACTGCATTAGGACCACTGCTTCTATGAGACCAGCAATGGCTTTAGTTCTTCCAAGCCACTATTTAATAGATATCTACCAAATCCTTATGCTGGGTAGAACAAGGCTAGAGGGACAGTAATATGATGTCCTTGTCCTTCTAGGTGGGATTCTAATATAAGAATGTGCACTAATCTCGTAGGAGCAAGGCTCTTTCTGTCTGTAAAATGCACGTTTCTATAATAGTCTTAAGGGACCCAGGCAATGAGGAAGTGAAGAGGAAGTGTCTGGATAGAGCAAGTCCCTTTGTGGAAGAAACTTGCCTTTCCAATTTGAGATAATAATTTGAAAAAAGATAACATATATGACAAACAGAAATGGAGAAATTGCTCTAGAAAGAGGCTAGTAGCCTCAAGGCTGAAAGGCATGAGATAGTCTTGAGAAGTGATCTGTTGAGAATTGATAGTACTCTACAAGACTAGTGAATGGCAATATGGGATAACCAAATGCAGCAGACTTACATCTTGACTGGTGCAACAACAACAAAGAAAAAGGAAAGAAAATATGGCCAAGATATCACAGAGTGGATAAAAAATTTTATTACCTGCAGCAGGCAACGAGAGCACAGGGATAACTTCCAAAGTGATGCTGTCTGAACACAAGAAGGGTGAGGACATTTTTAGAGGGGCCCATAAAATAAGAGTTCATTCTTGCTTAGCAACTGGGAACCCAACTGGTTTCCCATTATTTCTGTAAGTGGTTCCCTAAATGATAATAGTGGCTCTCTGTGCACAAGTTGCCTGTGCAGACTGTGTGGCTTTTCTCAAATACCTATTCTTCAGACAGTCTAGAATTATAGCACATGCCAGGCAGGGAGTGCCTATCTTACCAGACCCAATAAAACCTCAGGGGATCATCAGTCTCTAAAGAATCTCCTCGGGCAGCTATTTTTGCTGGGTTGTTATAGCTTACAGAAAACAATTTTATGCATCCTTTGTGAAACTACTAAGGAATCTCTTAGAGGCATTCTCTACATTGTAGGTATTCTCCACAGTTTCTTGTAGATGGCTCCCTCACCTTTCCTCTTTGATGATTTTTTTGTATCCTTTCACTGAAATAAATATCATCTGGGATTATGACCTTATGTTGTATCTCCAATCCTGTGAGTCCTATTAGTAGTGACTACCAAATCTGGGGCTAGTCATAAGAACCCATGGCGATACAACACATAGTTTGAAGGGTTTTTGTTGTTTCTTTGTTTTTCAGATTTTTTTTTTTTTTTTTTTTGCTGTGAAGGTGTTTAAAGTGTTTGGACAGATTTATATGCTATGTCAGTGTCCTTGTTAACACTTTGGGAATTTTGATGTTTTCAAACAGAATCTCCCCCAGAATGTCCTGAGATCCCCAGAAGTCTCCCTGCCTCTGCCACATGCTGGTATGGTAGCTTGAGGCACCATAGCCAACCTTTGTTGACATTTCTGATGAGCAGGGCTGCAGGCTACAGTCTGTATGCTGTTCATTGAAAAGTCAAATAAGGGAACTTGATTTAGTCACTTTTAAAAAATCAAAGAGCTTTTATTTTTTTAGAGGCATTTTATTTAGCTAGGTGTGGTGGATAATGGTTATAATCCCAACACTCAAGAGCCTGAGGCAAGAGGATTGCTGTGAATGTGAGGGTATTCTGGCTACATAATAAGGTTTTTTTTTTTTAATAATAAAACTCTTAGAAATGAGGGAAAGATAAGAAGGACTGAAGAGAGAGAAGAAAGGAGGAAGAGAAAGAGGGAGAAGGCAGCAGTTCTAGCTCAGGAGTTCGAGGCCATCCTTGGGTACATAGAGGGTGTGGAGCCAGCTTAGCGTACCTGACACCCTGTCCCCCAGAAGAAAACA
Organism: Mus caroli; assembly: GCF_978045245.1. Classification (NCBI taxonomy): domain Eukaryota; kingdom Metazoa; phylum Chordata; class Mammalia; order Rodentia; family Muridae; genus Mus; species Mus caroli. The sequence continues at coordinate 70,209,233 of NW_028227260.1, forward strand.
AAGAATCATATCATTGTTAAATCACTTTCAGTTTTATTGTTACATTGCCTTCTCTCTTAGAATTGTGTGAAAGAAGTCAGGAGATCCTCCATAGGATAGTGTTAGGCTTTTCTTTTTTTCTTTTTCTTTGAGGGGACAAGGAGAAATACATACTGAGCTACATTCCTAGACAAGCTTTTTCCCTTTAACTTTGTATTTGGTAATTATAAATTCACATGTGGTTATAAAAATGATGCAGAGAGATTTTTATGTACCAAAATGAAAAGAAAAACTGAAAAAAGATAAATGAGAAGCACAGAGATAATGATTCTTGGCACATAATTTCACTATTAATAAAATCTTGTGTACATTTATTACAATTAGTGAGCCAATGGGTCTTATGTTCTGTGGGCTATGGATTGCCTGTTCTTATTTTGTTGGGTGTAGAACCATGCACATGCTAGGCAGGCACTGTGACACTGAGTTACTCGTTTATTCCCATTCTGTTGGATTTGACAAGTGTATAATGATACGTGTCTAGTGTAGTGTCTTCAAGAATAGCTTTACTCTTCTAAAATTCTATCTGCCCCATTCTCACTTATTTCAAATCCCAGACAGCTATTTCTCTTTCTTTGGACTCCATATTTTTGTCATTTCTGTAATTTCATATCATTTGAATCCTACAGCATGGAGCCTTTTCATGTTGGGTTATTTTATTTAGCAATAGGTATTAATTGTCGGTATTTGTTTTTTATGACTTGATAGCCCATTTCTTTTCAGGGTTGTTGTTAATACCTGTATCACATACATATCCTATATCGTATGGAAGAATTTTTCCTTCTGAATTTTGGCAGTTATTAATATGGGCATGGTAAATATTTGTGTGTAGATTTTGTTGAGGTTCTTTTGGTAAATGCTGTAGAGTACAAAAGTTGGATTGCATTGTAAGCCTACTTTTTTTTAAATTTTAATTTTCTTTTTTTTAATATTTTTTATTACATCTTTTCCTCAATTACATTTCCAATGCTATCCCAAAAATCCCCCATACCCTCCCCCCCCCCACTTCCCTACCCACCCATTCCCATTTTTTTGGCCCTGGCGTTCCCCTGTACTGGGGCATATAAAGTTTGCAAGTCCAATGGGCCTCTCTTTCCAGTGATGCCCGACTAGGCCATCTTTTGATACATATGTAGCTAGAGTCAAGAGCTCCGGGGTACTGGTTAGTTCATAATGTTGTTCCACCCATAGGGTTGCAGATCCCTTCAGCTCCTTGGGTACTTTCTCCAGCTACTTTTTATTCTGTAAGACCCTGCTGTTTACCAACATGTACCATTCTTCTTTCTGATCAGTTCTGAGACTTTCTTTTGCATGACATCCTTATCAGCATTTGGTGTTATCAGTGTTTTTACTGTTAGCCACTCTAATAGATGTGCAGTGGTATCCCATTTCTCTTGTCATTTGAAATTTACCAATGACATGTAATATTGAGCATCTTCCTATATCCTCAGCTGCCACCTGTCTTCTCTGCTGAGATGTCTGATCAGATATTTTTCCTCTTTTAAAATTGAGTTGTTTTCTGGTTGCTATGTTTTAAGAGCCCTCTATATGATGTTAGGTGCCAACCCAGTATCAGGTGCTTCAAAGTGTTCCAGGTACGTATCTATGTTATTTTGTTATCAGGGTCTTTGGTACAGCAGATGTTTTTGGGTTAATGAAATTTTGTTTATCTATATTTTCAATCATTCAAGCTTTTGATATATTTAAAAGTCCTGCCAATCTAAAGTCATGTAGATTTTCTGCTCCTTCAACATGTTTTGTAACAGCTCAGTGATCTCAGTCTTGTGTTTTGCTGTTTGAACTCTTAAGTACTGTCATAGGTGTTATTATCATCGTATTATTATTATCATGTTATCACCATAGGCTAGATTTTCTCTAACATTATCTTCTAAGAGTTTTAAAATAGTGTCCCCTAGATTTGATGAGGAAAATGGCATCCATGAAATCTCAACAAAATAGTTACTTGAACAAGACTGGCATAATTCCAACATCATTTGATATGCCAATGTGGATAGTAAAATATTTAAATCTAAAAATTTAAATTTTTTTAGTATGCAAGTAAATATATTTCAGCGTGACATTTTTATGCATATATGCCATTATTCTCTTCTTAATTGCTCTACCCAGTTCTCCATCCTCTTGCTGGTACTCTTCCTTGTCCACTAGTGCCCACTTTGGCTTTCATAACACACATCCCATGATCCTTTCTTGTTCTCTCCCCTCCCTTAGACATCCTGTTCACTCCTAGTGCTTTTCTCCTTCTCTGTCCTACAGAACCACAATACACATGAATTAAGTCCAGATTCTGATTGAGAAGAGTGATATCCCAACTTAGCCTCATTTGACTAAACCTGATGATTTCTAACTCTGAAAATGGCATTACGTTGTTTTTCTTTAGTGCTAAATGTGTTTATGGCTCTCATTTTTAAAATTGGTCCATCTGTTGGTGGGCATCTAGACTGGTTCTATATCATGGCTATTATGAATAGTGCCATGATAAACATGGATGCGCAAGTGTTTCTGTAGTGTGCTGATTTAGAGTCCTTTGGTGTATACAGGAGCTGTAGCTGGTTAATTTTGCAGAACACTGTTATTGTCATTAAAAATATTTCTCCATTCCATTCAGTTTCTTCCATCACTTATAGTCCAAGTACACATATGCTACACATTTTGTCTAGAAGTTCTCAGATGTCTTATTTTATGTTGTTGATTCTCTTTGTTTTGACCTTAGTATTCATGTACATTCAAGCTTGCTGATACCCTCCGCCTCATATTGTCAGGACTCTTAGTCAGGCCCGTAAGTGCTCTACCCTAGACTTACTCATTATTTCCTCAACCTTGTTCAATATGAAGCCAGGGTAGCAGGATTCATTTCTGTTACAATGTTTTAGGTTTCTGTCATTTCCTTTGGATCCATGCTTCCAAGTTTCATCTGTCTTCTAATATCACATATCTGTGGTTGCATGTTGTTCTCTTTTTTCACTAGAATTCTTTGTATTTTGCCATGGTTGTTTAAAATTCAAGGCCTTATCCTTCTACACAGTGTCTGCATTCTCTTAGTCAATTTCTGATGTTTTGCTTTTGCTTCAGATTGTGGGGTATTTTTGCCTTTTGGCTTTTATGCTTAAAAGACAGAGAGACCATTTGGCAAAAGAAACCGAACTAAGTGCTCAGTGTGAGTTTTCATGCTTATTTGGCTAGGACTTAGCTTGGGCTTCATTTGATCTTGCTGTAGTTCCTTTGGATCTCATGTTTTCTCTTTGTATTTGTTAAGCACTTTATTCTTAAACTGCAGTAGCTCTTCAGTGAGGGTTGTAATCCCTTCAGCACTGAGCACTGTTTTCTCTCAGGTGTCTCTTCTCATGAGCTCTGCTTCTCTCCAGTAATCTATACATTAGTTTTTTTCTGCTATGATTTTAATTTTCTGTTGGATTTAAGAAGAAAGCTTTTCCAACTTGTTCAGCCTTTCCTTGATCTGAAAATATGTTTTATGGTTCCCAGGTTTCCTTCATGCTGGACTAGAAGTAGGAGGCCTCAAATCTTTATAATCTCTTGGTCTCATATCCCCTCTCTGTAAAATAAAGTAAAATGGAAATAAAGAAAACAATAGAAAATAGGATAATTGCAGGTAGCTCAATGCCTCTTTAGCTGTAGAACCTAATTGATTTCTCTCATTCTTGACTTTCAAAACCACCCAGGCCCCTTTGTGACTTTTGTTGCCTTCTCTCTACAGGCGGACCTCCAAGTGGATAAGGAAAAGCACAATTTCTTTGAATCATCCCTTGACTATGTTTATCAAATTCAGGAAGTCCAGGAGTCAAAGAAGTTCAATATTGTAGAGCCGGTAAGTTCTAACTGTTGGTGAATAATCATGTACACACACACACACACACACACACACACACACACAGTATCAAATGCCCAAAATGCTCAAGTGAATGTGGAGAACTTTGGTCATAAAATTGCAAGCTTAAGAGAATAAAAACATCAATTTATATTCATGTTAACAATATATGTCAAGAATATCAGCACACAGGTTTTTATTTTTCTTGTTCTTAGAAATGTTCATACTCTTCCTTACTACATTTATACTATTTTGCTCCCCATTTATGACCATTTTCTTCATTTTTCTTTTTCCTTGATTCAATCCCTCCTCAAGTCTCTATGTCACACTTTAATTTTCACTTTAAAAATTAGTATTTTTTAATTATTAGAGAATTTGATACAATGTGTTTTGATCATATTCACAACATTCCTTCTTTTAACTCCTACCAGACTCACACTCATACTCCCCATTTTTTGAAGAAAAGACTATTTCATAGCAGCTTTCCAGCTTCTTAACAATATCTCGTCCCCTTTTCTGTGATGTTCCAAGATGTTCCCTTAAGGTTAGGGGTTGTATTCTAAATGTATTGATTGGAGGCAGGGGCTCTATTATAATCAGTTTATTTCTGAATTCTTACCGGTTGTGGCTTTCTATAATATTCTCTACTGCAAAATTAAGGGGTAAGAGCTATACTTAACCTCTTTATAGAAGGATGAGTATTTCAAATGTAGTTATAGATTAGGTTGGTTTAGGAAAATGGCAGGAACAAGTTATTCTCTAGGTAGCAGGGCCTCACTAGCCACAGGTAGCTGGCAAAATTAATAATGCCAGGTATAAATTACCTCCAATAGAGAATATCTATCTATCTATCTCTATCTATCTATCTATCTACCTACCTACCTATCTACCTATCCATCCATCCATCCATCCATCCATCCATCCATCCATCCATCCATTTGTGAAATTGCTTCTCTTTGGGCTTCCTCTCTCCACTTAATGGATTTATCCTTAGCTGTGTAGAAGATTTTTTGGTTTTATGTGACATTCCACCTGTCAATTGTCCTAATTCTTTCCTGCACCTAAGTCTGGAAGGATAGTGCCCATGGTTTCTTCTAGCAGTTTCAGTGTTCCAGGCTAAGTTCTATGTACTGAAGATGCCATGTTTTCTGCAAAGAATTTTGTCATCTTTGTCAAATGTTCAATGGCTGTTGTTAACATTTATTTTCTATTTTGCTCTCTTTGCTTACAAGCTTAATTTTGTGCAAGCACCATGTTCTTTGTAATCCTGTAGCCCTGAAATAAATCTTGAGATCTGGAATGTGAATACTATTAGCATTTCCCTTTTTATGCAGTATTGCCTTGGCTATCATTCTCCTCCTCCTCCTTCCCCCCTCTCCTTCCCTCTCTCTCTCTCCCTCCCTCTATCCCTCCCCCTCTCCCTCCCTTCCTCCCTCCCTTCCTCCCTTCTTCCTTCCCTTCCTCCTTCCCCCTCCCTCCCAGTCCCTTCCCCTCCCTCCATCTCCCCATTCCACTCCTGCCTTCTTCCCTGGTTGGTTAAGTCCTAGGTATTTTTTTTTTTTTTGGAGGCTATTGTGAGTGGAAATGCATTCATGATCTCTTTCTAAATGTGTTTTCTGTTGACACATGGAGTTTTTACTGAGTTTTGTAAGTTATTGTACCATTTTCCTGAAATTGTGACCATCTCTAGTTTTCTGGTGGAGTTTTTGTGATGTTTTAAGTATAATATATCATCTGCAAATGGGGTGATTCAACTTTTCTTGTTTGTATCCATTGAATTTTCATTACTTTTTTTTTTTTTTTTGTCTTCCCAGGATGTAATTAAGAACAGAACATGGGCTAAAATTTCTAACTCCCACATTTCTGAAGCTCTATCTATCTTATTCTGTTGTTCCAGCTAGTGCTTTGAACACTATATTTTAAAGTAGTGGAGACAGTGGATAGCCTTGTCTCGTTTCTGATTTTAATGGAACCTTCTTTGAATTTTTCTATTTAGGCTGATGTTAGCTGTGGGTATGTAATATCTGGTCTTTATATGTTGCCATTTGTTTCCTCCACTCCTACTTTCTCTAGGACACTTATCATGAAGACATGTTGGATTTTGTCAAAGACTTTTTCTTCATTTATTGAGATGATTGTCTGAACTTTGTCTTTAAGATTATTTACATGATTTATTATATTTATTGGTTTACACATGGCGAACCAGCCTCCTATCTCTGGGAAAAGCCAACTTGCTATGTGCCTATACACAGTTTACAAGGATTTTATCTTTGCCTTTATGCTCATCAGGCCTGTAGGTTTGGTGGGTGCTGAGTCTTTACCTGGTTTCCCTATTAAATGATAATACTAGTTTTGTAAAAGACATTTGGAAGACTTCTTGTGTTTCTGTTCATGTTTTGTTCTGTTTTTATTTTTAACAAGTTAAGAAGTATTTCTTTCTGGTCTTTTTTGAAACCCTTGCATTATCCCGTCTAGCAAGACTCAGGTATTTGTGGGTGCGAGGGGGACCGCAAACCTGGGAGAAAATGGGATGGGAGAGAAAAGAGAAGCAAAGACCAAGTAGAGAGTTCCTATCAAGGTCTCCATTTATTAGGCAGAAACACTGGGTTTTAAAGCATATGTTGAGGGGAATAGGGAGGGGTTGAGGGGGAATTAACAAAGAACAGAGAAGTGGGCATCAGGGGACATGAGGGCCGAAGTCAGGCTCCAGGTGGCGGGCACTCTGTGTCTTATCTCTGGAACATAGATCCTCCTTAACAGCCTTGGGTGTCAGGCTGGGCTCAGCATGTAACTCATGTCCTTGGAAGTCATGGGAGTCAGGAAGAGATAAGGAAGAGGGGACTATAATTCAGCTTTTACAGCCTCAGGTGCCAGGAAGGGAACAGGGAGGAGGGAGTGATAACCAGCTCCTAGCACAAGGCCATTTGGCTTGTCAGGGTGCGAGACTGTGAAGGGCTCGCTTTCTCATGGTATGGTCTCCAACATTGCATTACTCTGCTGTGAACACATCTGGGCCTAGATGTTTTGGCTTTCTTCCCCTCATGCCTTCAGAAAGCTTTTTAATATATACCATATGCTTCAGCCTGTGCTAAGAACTCATGGCCTTACATTTAGTCACTTCCTGTTCTAATTCTTGTTCTGCTAGTCGACTGCCTTGCATGATTGTTCCTACTAAATTACCTTTAATTTATTACAAAACTTAGTGTACTTTGATTGGAAAATATGCTGACTTTTGATAACTGTTTTTATTACTACATAGGGGATTCATCACAGAAAAGTTTAAGATAGTGCATTTGGATGATCAAAACATCCGTTATATAAAAAGAATATGTATTGGTTGTATAGTATTTTCCCTCCCAAATTGTTTGTGTATATATTGTATCTCTTTGTAGGTGTATGATATGTACTATTGAGTGTGAATGTGTCTACATATATGGCACATGACTTACATGTATTGATGTCTACATTTTTATAATTGTATATGTACTATATGAAAACCAGTATTCATTCATTTATTAAAGAAGCATCAAGATTTTGCTGTATTCCAGGCGCTATCTTTATTTTATTTTATTTTTATTATATTGGATATTTTCTTTATTTACATTTCAAATATTATCCCCTTTTCTGGTTTCCCTCCCTCCCAGAAACACCCTATCACATCCTCCCTCCCCCTGCTTCTATGAGGGTGTTCTTCCACCTAACCACCCACTCCCACCTCCTTGTCCTTGATTCCCCTACAATGGGGCATCTATCGAGCCTTCATAGGACCAAGGACCTCTTCTCCCATTGGTGCATGACAAGGCCATCCTCTGCTACATATGCAGCAGAAGCCATGTGTACTCCTTTGTTGATGGCTTAGTCCCTGGGAATTCTGGGGGGTCTGGTTGGTATTTCCTATGGGGTTGTAAACCCTTTTAGCTCCTCCAGTCCTTTCTCTAATTCTTCTCTGGGGGAACCCCACATTCAGTCCAATGGTTGGCTTTGAATATCTGCCTTTGTATTTGTAAGTCTCTGGCAGGACCTCTCAGGAGACATCTATAGGAGGCTCCTATTGGCATACACTTCTTGGCATCCACAATAGTGTCTGGGTTTGGTAACTGTATATGTATGAATCCCCAGGTGGGGCAGTATCTGGGTGGCCTTTCGTTCAGTCTCTGCTCTACACTTTATCTCCATATTTGCTGCTGTGAGTATTTTGTTCTCCTTCTAAGAAGGACTGAAGCACCCACATTTTGGTCTTCCTTCTTATTGAGCTCCATGTGGTCTGTGAATTGTATCCTGGATATTTGGAGCATTTGGGCTAATAGCCACTTATCAGTGAGTGCATACCATGTTTCTTCTTTTGTAATTGGGTCACTTCACTCAGGATGATATTTTCTAGTTCCATCCATTTGCCTAAGAATTTCATGAATTCATCATTTTTAATAGCTGAGTAATACTCCATTATGTAAATGTACCACATTTTCTGTATTCATTCCTCTGTTGAGGGGCATCTGGGTTCTTTCCAGCTCCTGGCTATTATAAATAAGGCTGCTATGAACACAGTGGAGCATGTGCCTTTATTATATGTTGGAACATCTCGGTATATGCCCAAGAGTGTTATAGCTGGGTCCTCAGGCAATACTATGTCCAATTTTTCTGAGGAACCACCAGCCTGATTCCCAGAGTGGTTGTGCCAGCTTGCAATTCCACCAGCAATGGAGGAGTGTTCCTCTTTCTCCACATCCTTACCAGCATCTGCTGTCACCTGTGCTTTTGATCTTAGCCATTCTGACTGGTGTGAAGTGGAATCTCAGAGTTGTTTTGATTTGCATTCCCTGATGACTAAGGATGTTGAACATTACTTTAGGTGCTTCTTGGCCATTTGGTATTCCTCACTTGATAATTCTTTGTTTAGGTCTGTACCCCATTTAATACGTTTTTTTGGTTCTCTGGAGTCTAACTTCATGAGTTGTTTATATTGGATATTAGCCCTCTATCAGATTTAGGATTGGTAAAGATCTTTCCCCAATCTGTTGGTTGCCTTTTTGTCCTATTGACAGTGTCCTTTACCTTAGAGAAGTTTTGCAATTTTATGAGGTCCCACTTATCTTAGAGCATAAGCCATTGGTGTTCTCTTCAGGAATTTTCCCCCTGTGACCATGTATTCTTCCCCACTTTCTCCTCTATAAGTTTCAGTGTATCTAGTTTTATGTGGAGGCCCTTGATCCACTTGGACTTGAGCTTTGTACAAGGAGATAAAAATGGGTCGATTTGGATTTTTCTACATGCTAACCACCAGTTGAACCAGCACCATTTGTTGAAAATGCTGTCTTTTTTTCCACTGGATGGTTTTAGCTCTTTTGTCAAAGATCAAGTGACCATAGGTGTGTGGGTTCATTTCTGGGTCTTTAATTCTATTCCATTGATCTTCCTGCCTGTCTCTGTACCCATACCATGCAGTTTTTAATCACAATTGCTCTGTAATACAGCTTGAGGTCAGGGATGGTGATTCCTCTAGAAGTTATTTTATTGTTGAGAATAGTTTTTGCTATTCTGGTTTTTTTGTTATTCCAGATGAATTTGCAAATTGGTCTTGCTAACTCTGTGAAGTTGTGAGTTGGAATTTTGATGGGGATTTCATTGAATCTGTAGATTGCTTTTGGCAATATGGCAATTTTTACTATATTAATCCTGCCAATCCATGAGCATGGGAGATCTTTCCATTTTCTTTTTCAATTTCTTTCTTCAGAGATTTCAAGTTCTTGTCCTACAGATCTTTCACTTGCTTGTTTAGAGTCACACCAAGGTATTTTATATTATTTGTGACTATTGTGAAGGGTGTCATTTCCCTAATTCCTTTCTCAGCCTGTTTATTATTTGAGTATAGGAAGGCTACTGATTTGTTTGAGTTAGTTTTATATTCAGCCACCTTGCTGAAGCTGTTTGTCAGCTTTAGGAGTTCTCGGGTGGAATTTTTGGGTAAGTATATGATCATATCATCTGCAAATAGTGATATTTTGACTTCTTCCTTTCCAATTTGTATCCCTTTGATCTTTTGTTGTCTAATTGCTCTAGCTAGGGATTTAAGTACTATATTGAATAGGGAGAAAGTGAGCAGCCTTGTCTAGTCCCTGATTTTAGTGGGATTGCTTCAAGTTTCTCTCCATTCAGTTTGATGTTTTCTACTCGTTTGCTGTATATTGCTTTTACTATCTTTAGGTATGGGCCTTGAATTCCTGATATTTCCATGACTTTTTTTTTTTTTTTTTGAGATAGGGTTCCTCTGTGTATCCCTGGCTATCCTGTAACTCACTCTGTAGACCAGGCTGGCCTCGAACTCAGAAATCTGCCTGCCTCTGCCTCCCTAGTGCTGGGATCAAAGGCATGTGCCACCATGCCCGGCTTCCACGACTTTTAACATGAAAGGATGCTTAATTTTGTCAAATGCTTTTTCAGCATCTAATGAAATGGACATGTGAACCATCCCTGCATCCCTGGGATGAGGCCTACTTGATTGTGGTGAAGGTTCATTTTGATATGTTTTGGGAATTGGTTGGCAAGAATTTTATTGAGTATTTTTACATCAATGTCCATAAGAGAGACTGGTGTGAAGTTCTCTTTCTTTGGTCTTTGTGTGGTTCGGGTATCAGAGTAATTGTTGCTTCATAGAATGAATTAGATAGTGTGCCTTCTTTTTATATTTTGTGAAATAGTTTGAAGAGTATTGGTATTTGGTCTTCTTTAAAGGTCTGATAGAATTCTCCACTGAACCCATCTGGTCCTGGGCTTTTTTGCTTTTTTTTTTTTTTTTTTTTTTTTTTTGGTAGGGAGACTATTAATGACTGCTTCTATTTCTTTTCAGTTTATGGGACTGTTTAGATGGTTTATCTGATCCTGTTTTAACTTTAGCACCTTGTATGTGTCTAGAAAATTGTCCATTTCATCCAGATTTTCCAATTTAGTTGAGTATAAACTTTTGTAGTAGGATCTTATGAGTTTTTTGAATTTCCTCAGTTTCTGTTTTTATATTTCCCTTTCATTTCTGATTTTGTTAATTAGGATACTGTCTTTGTTGCCCTCTAGTTAGTCTGGCTGAGGGTTTATCTATCTTGTTGATTTTCTTAAAGAACCAGCTAATGGTTTGGTTGATTCTTTTTGTAGTTCTTTTTTTTTTTTTTCTACTTGGTTGATTTCAACCCTGAGTTTTATTATTTCCTGCAGTCTACTCCTCTTGGGTGTATTTGCTTCTTTTTGTTCTAGAACTTTCAGATGTTCTCTCAAGCTGCTAGTGTAAGTTCTCTTCAGTTTCTTTTTGGAGGCACTTAGAGCTATGAGTTTTCCTCTTATCACTGCTTTCATTGTGTCATGTAAGTTTTGGTATGATGTGTCTTCATTTTCATTAAATTCTAAAAAAGTCTTTAATTTCTTTCTTTATTTCTTCCTTGACCAAGTAATCATTGAGTAGAGCACTGTTCATTTTCCAGGCACTGTCTTATACACTGGGTATATTGCAGTAAACTGGAATGACAGTTTCTTTCTTTATGAATACCATACTCCCATGAGGTAGAAAGAATGCATGAAAGTGTGCACATTATCAAAACAGTTGTTAGTTATGATAAAGTTATGAAATAAATTATGTTTGTTTGATTCACCAACTTCAATAAACTCGGTCTAAACTGAATACAGGCATATATCATCACAATGGTCATCTATCATGACCATGTTGGCTTTATTTCACAGATACAGCGTTGGTTCAATATATGAATGCTAATAATGTTGTTGACAGGAGCCTAATATAGCTGTCTCCTGAGAGGCTCTGCCAGTGCCTGACAAATACAGAAGTGGATGCTCACAGCCATCCATTGGACTAAGCATAGGGTCCCCAGTGAACATGTTAGAGAAAGGACCCAAAGAGCTGAAGGGGTTTGCAACTCCACGGGAAGAGCAACAATATCAACTTACCAGTATCCCCCAGAGCTCCCAGGGACTAAACCACCAACCAAAGAGTACACATGGAGGGACCCATGGCTCCAGCTGCATATGTAGGAGAGGATGGCCTTGTCAGACATCAATGGGAGGAGAGAGGCCCTTGGTCCTTTGAAGGCTCAATGCCCCAGTGTAGGGAAATTCCAGGGCCAAGAAGTGGGAATGGATGGGTCGGTGAGCAGGGGGAGAGGACAGGCAGAAGGGGTTTTCGGAGGGGAAACCAGGAAAGGGGATAACATTTGAAATGTAAATAAAGAAAATATCTAATAATAAAAAGAAAGCTAATAATGTGATATATCACATAAATGAACTTCAAGATAAAAATCACATGTTAATCTCAATAGATTCAGAAAGGGCCTTTGACAAAAATCCAGCTTTCTTTGATGAGAGTGAGGAATGTTTAGACATTCTCAAAAAATGCAAAGAAGTTGTGTGTCCTGAGATACTGGTAGAAGAAAAGAGAAATTGCAGGTATTGATGTTTGACTGAGTCCCATTGGGGACTCATTGTCATGCAGTGTGATTTGAATATCAGCCTCTGCACAGTAGAAAGCCACTAAAAAGCCACTAAGTGTGCCCTATCAGGACAATTTTATTGTGTGGGAAGTGGCTTGGTGTAGGAAATCAGTTAAAAATCTATTATAGCCTGAGTGAGGTGGCACAGGTGGATAATGTCTGCACCAGGAGGCAAAAGCAGAGAATCATGAGTTTGAGGTCTGCCTGGGATACAAAACTAGACTCCCAAATTAATTAAAGAAATGCTGTAATGGTCTAGGTAAGAAGACACATTCCCTTAAATTGGTGTGGCACAATTATAAATAGTAAAGGATAGATAGGTTAGCACAATCGTTTGGAGGTTTGAGGATATGACTCAGTGGTAGAAAGCTCGCCTCACATGTGCAAGATCTTAGGTTCTATTTATAGCACCAAAAATGGAATTTTGGAAAAAATGCTAGCAGAAGGTTTCGTTGAATTGGACTTAAATGTGAGTTAAAGAGACCTGGTTCTGTAGTTCTTGGTTTGAATGACTGGGGTGCACTGATGCCATTTCCTGAGATGAATTTGGGGAGAAAACCAGGAAGGATTGTGGGTATAAGTGTCAATGTGATTGAAATATCTCTCTACTATATATTTGTCATAATTGTCCATGTGTATTGTCTTGTGTATGTGTGAAATGTTCACACACTTCTATATTTCATTTATTTGCTTTCTACAACAAATGGAGCTGTGTTTACTTCTACCTTTTATACTTTAGGAACATTGAACTTTTATTTTAAATATTTATAATTTGTCAAGTGAGAATTATAGTTTCTCTTATTTTTGTTTGTATACATTTGGTTTTTAATAGGATTGAGTGAAATATTGATTTATATTGTGAGGAATATGCATGCTATGGCGAGTATGTGAACATCACATGGTAACCTTTTGGAATCTGTTCTGTCCCTTCAGCTTCATGTGGGTTCTGAGAAGTGGCCACAGGTTGTCAGACTTGTATGGCAAGTCTCTTGACCCATTGAGCCATCTCACTGGCCATGGATTGGATGTTTTGAAAATTAAAAGTGGACTCTCCATCATTTGTATGTCATCTTCTGCTAGAAGCACCTACTATGGGCTAATCCTGAGGATATTTATTTGGATAGCTGTAACCAAAAATGCTTGCCACCAGAAGTGGTTGGGATTTTTGAAAAGAAAATTGAAATATTTACATTTAAATAATGAAATATCTTAAATGGGTCTCCAGTTTAAACACAAAGTTTGTTTATATTTCTTATACACCTTGTACTTATAACCAAAAGATTTTATACAATATTTTTAGTGTGCTTACATTTTCCTCAGTGTATATGAGTCCTATCACATGAAGTTAGGTGTAAAATTTTCTTTTCTTTTCTTTTCTTTTCTTTTCTTTTCTTTTCTTTTCTTTCTTTTTTTTTCGGTATTACATCTGCCCTTGACAATTTTGGCTTGTGTATTTTTGGATGAGAAATGCTGAACCCATTTAGAAAAGAGACGTAGTCAGTTTCTGCAGTATGTAATTCCTGAGTGGCTTTGTATGCAGTCCTAAAAGGATCCAGATTTGCTGTTTGTTTTCTGAGACTGAATGTAGGTGAATTTTTAACCTAATATGAGAACACTTAACTACATATCTGCTTGTGCTGCCATGACTGTTTGTAAAGGTATACTCGGTACACGCTCCTGACTTTCTTCCCTGTCTTCATGGGTCCTTTATTTGATCAGGTAGGAAGTGCTGATGCTAGATAATGATAAGTTTCTAAAGGTAATTTGTTTTTGTCTGTTTCCCCTAGGTCTTGGCCTTCCTTCATAGCCTCTTCATTTCTAACAGCTTGACTGTGGAGCTCACACAGGATTTCCTGCCATACAAACAACAGCTGCAGCTCAGCTTACAGAATGTGAGTTGCAGGTGGATGGCTTCACCTGTCTTTCCATCAGAATTTGAGCCCCAGTGGTCTTAACTTTGGAATTTCAGGCCATTTCACCACTTCCAATTTAGGACAAAGTTGTGTAGCATACAAACATTTTTAACAAGTCGACACGTTCTTGCTTTTTCAGTTTTGACTCTTCTCTGTCTTTGAGGTTTGCTGCTTCCCATCATCTCTTCAGAAATAGCTCTATCTAGCCAGGATTTATTAAGTGTTGGTACTTTACTGTATCTCTTCTACAGCAGAGTCCAGCTGTAGGCATATTTAAATGTGAGGTTCCCAAGTCAATTAAACCACTTGATTTATTATTTTGGGTATCTGTTATCTTTTTCTCTCATCACTTAGAGTTAAATGAATTTTTAACAAATTCTCCAACTTCATGCACATGCTAGTTCTTATAAATGACCATAGACAGAATATTTTATGTATCTAGACATGAGAATTTACTAATTTATCATTTGATGATTATTTATGGATACCATGAAAATATATCCTGTTTGAGACAGTATGAAAGTCTCTAGCACACATCAGAATGAGGCACCACAGTTTGTATGTCATGCAGGATCATATATTTTCTAGAGTAGTTAGATAAATCAGATATCCCTTATACTAATTGTTACTATATGTAATCAAACCAACATTTAAAACATATTTATTTAATGTATATGAATGCTGTATCTGCATGTACACTTGCGTGACAGAAGAGGGCACCAGATCACATTATAGATGGTTGTTAGCCAACATGTGGTTGCTGGGAACTAAACTCAGGACCTCTGGAAGAGGAACCAGTACCCTTAAGCACTGAGCAATCTCTCCAGTCCCCAAACCAGCATTTTTAAAGGAGCATAGAGAATGTAATAATTGGTAGTCAGAGAAGGTGTCATTAATATCAGATGACTTGGACCAGGTGCTACCTTGCATGACATTCGTAGATGTATTTTTAAATTCAAAACTGCCAATACGATGCTTGCTTAGGGGGGATTGTGATGTACAGTTTTACCTACTTTTTTTCTTTCTGCATTTATTCCTTCCTTCTGGGTCCTCTCCTTTACCTGAACGTGAGAGTACCTATTTTCTGCTGACTTACAAAATCTTTCTACAATCAAGTTGACTCCTCTG
The DNA here is from genome assembly GCF_978045245.1 of Mus caroli. Taxonomy (NCBI): domain Eukaryota; kingdom Metazoa; phylum Chordata; class Mammalia; order Rodentia; family Muridae; genus Mus; species Mus caroli. The sequence goes on from NW_028227260.1 coordinate 70,224,637, forward strand.
CCATATGTAACTTGACAAATGTGAGCTAATACCAAGCGTTTGCATGTGTACTCATGGCTGACTCGTCGTTAGTGTAGTCCACATCTTCTTCACTAACATAAAGAAGTTGCCATGATAACATTATCTTTGGGAACCTTCTCTATAGTTGCCCGTGTTGTAAAGTAAGGGTCAGTCTAACGTCGGATGCTTCAAATTCCTATTTACTTGAAGCTTGAATTAATCCCACTGGGTAAAAGCTCTCACTTCTTGTGGCATCTGGGTTTTTGTTTCCTTTCTAGTACATAGTACCATTAAACTCTAGAATTATTTTCTAGTCACTACTATTCAGCAGTTTTCCATATGTTTTAGCCCATGTTGTGAGCAGAGAAATCTCTGTACTATATCTATGATGGATAAATACACAGTCCTGTCGATGATAATGGTGATAATGATTATAATGATTTCTTGACAGACAAGAAATCATTTCTCCAGTACCCGGGAGGAGATGGAAGAACTTAAGAAAAGGATGAAAGAAGCCCCTCAGCCATGCAAGCTTCCGGGACAGCCAACCATTGAAGGCTATCTCTACACACAGGAGAAATGTGTGTGGGCATACAGGGTCATCCTCTAGCTTCTAAGAGCCTTGCTGATTTACCTTTCTGAACTCTGAGAACACATGTGTCATTCATAGATCCATGGCAGACAGAACTCTTTGGAGGGCAGGGTGGGAATAGTAAAAATAGCAAAAGAAAGAAACTTTAGGGGCATGTTAAATTACTATGTTGTAGAATACTATGTCTCTAAATTTTTCTCTGAGATTCAAGATGAGGAATGTTAATATTGTATGCTGAACTTTGGGTCACAAAAGAGGTAGGGAAAAGGAAGTAGAAAGATAATTACTTCACTTACGATGTGCACTGCTTTAAAACCTTCATCCCATTTGATCTTTGATTCCACATTATGCTTAGGTTACAATTGAAACCACTGAGGCTTCCACCAGTCACTAGATCAAAGGTTAACTTCAGATGTATCTTATACCAAACTGGATACCCTTTCCAGTATATTGTATCCCACTTACCACCCTCAGAGCTTGTACAGCAACGATTCTCAACCTGTGGGTCATGACCCCTTTGGGGTTGAAGTGACCTTTTCACAGGGGTCACTTAAGACCATTGGAAGACACTGTTTTTTTGATTTTTTGCTTTTTGTTTTGTTGATTTTTTTTTTTACTTATAACACTATCAAAATTACAGTTATGGAGTAGCAACAAAAATAAGTTTATGGTTGGGGACTCCACCAGCTGAGGAACTGTTAAGGGATCACAGTGGTAGGAAGGGGAGAAGCTCTGCTGCACAGTGTGAAGTGGTGAGCAGCGTCTAGTTTTCTCCTCACCTTGTGTTAGTAGGACCCTTCATGCACAACAATCTGAACTGTCTACAGTGAAGTCAAAGGACCTCTGCTACATGCTGCAGGGTGCTTCTGTGCCTCAGTTTTCTAAGTTGTCACAAATGGCTGTCCCTCAGTTAAATGAATGCTCACCAAGCCACGTTTTTGCCAAATGCTAATGCAGCACATTGAGAGTACAAGAACCAAATGAATCCCACATTTCTTTTTATTCTCAAGGCAATTGACAGGAGAGATAGGAAAGTATCTTTGTAAAGCATTTAGAGCACTCTCTTTGGGGCGTATAGCTAAGAGCTTCTCCGAGGAAGTGATGTTTGACTTAAGACTTAACTGTTCAGTGAGAGAGTGACAGGTTTAAAAATGGACTTCATGTGTCTGTTGGTCTATGAGTAGAGGCAGAGGAGTGTTGGAGAACATACATCATGCTTAGGTGTTGGTTTGTTGAGAATAACCCTTGTTGCCCTGATATAATTCTTCATTTTAAATATATGTTGTGTGCAATCCATTCTTAACTACATGTTGAGTTTGCATTACAAACTATATGGCCACTTAAGCATTTGAAAACTGAAAATAATTCACTGACACAGGTGCATGGTGGTGAGGGTACCCAGTGAGAAAGGTAAATTTGATCAAATCATTCAGGGCTTTGAAGGTAGATTAAGTTGTTTGGAGAGACTAGGAAAGCCATGCATGATTTACAGCAAGGGAAATGACATCAATAGAACGATCTTTTAAAGTAATGTTCTAGCAAAATTTTGAAGAGTTGGATAGGAGCAAATCGGAGCTGGGGAAATGAGAGAAGCCTGCTTGAAATGATTAATGGGAGAAAAAAGTATATTTGTAGTTTATTGGAAATGTTATAAGCATTAAGAAAGCAAGCTGATGATAACATCCTCTAGCTAACTCATTGCTAAAGGAGTAAAAGAAGTAGAAATAGTTGAAGAAGAAACATGTGAGGAATAGAATGGACACAATTCAATGTTAGTTAAATGAGAGGTTTCAGGAGAGAGCAAACTGTCAGGGGTTTCTAGCTTCTGGATGCATAGATGTCTCTACTCCCAAGGACTGTTGTAGGAAGAGTAGGCTTAGAATGAGCCAATCATGGATATGGGAAGCAGTTGGTGAGGGTTAACATCTCTGGGTGCAGTAGATAGGTAAAGATGGTGTATAGGCAGGTAAAGATGGTGTATAGGGAAAGGGCAGAGATAGACCTGGGGTCTGTCCACAAAGAATAAGCAAGAGGCTGGGAATGTGCATGCTTTATAGAGACAAGCCTTATGTTCAATCTCAAGCACTGGAGGGAAAAAGCAAACAGTAAGCAGTTTCTGTTTTGGGGAGGTGAAATATTCTGCTCCTTAACTTTCTCCTGTCTTGTAGGGGCCCTGGGGATATCCTGGGCGAAATACTACTGTCGGTATGAGAAAGAGACCAGGATGCTCACCATGATACCAATGGAACAGAAGCCAGGTGCTAAGCAGGTCAGTTTTGTTTCTGCTAGTTTTTGAGCTCATCTGTGTGATGGTATGTCAGAAAAGAATATATATTGACACAGTGTCAAATAATTAACTCTATCACTGTCATGTAAAACTGAAACTTGGTTTGCTTTTAGAGAAAAGGCTGGCCTAGAACTCATTGTGTAGCACAGACCTTGAACCTATACCAAGTCTCCTGCCTCAGACTCCTGAGTGCTGGAATTGAGAGGTGCGTTATATCATATATCAGCTCCTACCATCATAATGGAGTCTTTACCTTTCCAGACTATTTAGTATAACAATTGCCTATACTCATTCAGAGAACATATCTAAAACATGAATGATTCTTTTAAGTAATGAGTTCTTAAAAATGAGAATTAATTTCTACTATGCCTTTATTAAAAGCACATCTCTATATGTGTGCATATATCCTAAAATTAGCATCACCTACACATCCTGTAAACTATCTATAAATAGTGCCTATCTCTTCCTCCCCTCCTCAGGCCTTCTCCTACTTATCAAAATGCCAAGGTAAGTGTACCACTTAGAGGATAGTTTACTCCCTGAAAGAACCTTCTCCTTTTCATGCACAGCTGTCACTATAGGTAAAAGGTGATCATCACATCGTTCATTCTCTGAAAGTATCCCCTTCCCTTGCTTGCCTACATGCTGTCACTGTGACCCTTTAAAATATTTACATATTGTTGGAAGCTTTAAGTACATGCACGAAGGCCCAATTAAGGTAGACAGGAATTTGGAGACAACTGCCAATTTCTATTAACAGTATTTTCTGTAGATGACCAATGTGGTATAGCTTGTACATAGAAAACTAGAGGAGACAGTTTTGGTTACAGACTGGTTTTGCATTGGTCTTAAAGCACAGAGCCTACTATTGTACCTCAAATGTATGTTTAAGCTGGAGTATACACTTAGGTAATGTCAACAGGCTTCATCAAATCCATCTTGGGCTATGGTATAGAATTTGTCCTTCATCAGCCTGAATCTCTCCTGTCTCTGAGTATCAAGTGCTTATGTACAACACTAGCTGTAGTCTTTTATTTTAGTTCATGTTAGGGCATGGTGGTTGTTGAGATGGGGCTTCCAGGAGCCCAGGCTGGCTTTACACTCATTATAATGTAAAGCATGAACTTGAACTTTTTATCCCTCTGCCTTACTTCCTGAGTTCTGAAATTACCAGCATATGTCTCCACGACTGGTTTATGTGGTACTGGGGATGAATCTAGGGGGTTGAGATAACTTATAACTGGGCTAATTCCTAAGCCCCCATTGTTTTTAGTTCTACACAAATTATTATCTGGAGCTTGGGCACTAGCTCTGCTCTCATAGAACTATCTTTTAGAGTTGTTTGTTCTATTCTTGTTAAAAAAAGAACATTTTGTCCAGGACAAAATCGGCAGAAAAGACTTTTATATCCCCTTAGCATATGAGAGTAATTTAGTTTTTCTTTCCTCCTTGTTTCAATGAGTGGATGCTTTCAAAATTGCAATTGTATGAGCCTAACAGTGAGCCTAAGCAGGGTTTTGTTTTATGAGATGGAGTCTCTCTCTATGAAGCTCTGGCTGTCTTCATAGACACTCACTATGTAGACCCAGGCTGGCCTTGGGCTCACAGAGATTCACTCGCCTCTCCATTTTGAGTTTTGGGATTAAAGCCAAGTGTGCCTGGCCCTGAGCCTAGGCAATTTTAATGTGGAATCCCTTAAGGGCTGGAAAGAACTCGGTTTTCCATTTAGAAAGTAGTGACAGTGTTATATCACGTGGCAGTGGGTGGAGGTAAGAAAGTACCTAGCTGGCTCATGCCAAGACATCCCCCTGAGAAATCATGCCATTCAATAGACCTGATATAAAGGGAGTTATCTGGGGGAAAGAAAGGGAGTGTGGGCCTGCAGAAGGGCTAGGGGCCTTTCTTTCCCATAAGAAAGATGGGAGCAGAGCCATGAGGACTGAGAAGGGGGACAGAGGACAAAAAGAAGGACAGAGATAGGGAGAGAGAGGCTGGCTGGGAACACTTGAGAATAGAGAAAGAAGTGTGTAAGTGTATGTGTATGTGTGTGTGTGTGTGTGAGAGAGAGAGAGAGAGAGAGAGAGAGAGAGAGAGAGAGAGAGAGAGAGAGAGAGAGAGAACGCACAAGAGTGAGCTAGGGTAGGGAGCATTCATCTTATATGCTGCCAATCACCTGTATTTGGCAGCAGTGCTGGTGATGACGATCTATTGCTAGGTCGCTGGTCACCTGTAAGCCAACAGATGGAAGAGAAGAAGTTGTTACTGGATTCACTCAATTTGTATTTGAAAATATTTTCTTCTTGTTAGTCTTCTGATACCATTCCTAGTAATACTTTATGTTTCTGAAAGGAAAATATCAATAAATGATGCTATGATGATAGAAGCCGCAGCAGTAGGCAAGAACCACCTTTTCCTAAATGCCAGCTGTCTTCAATGACATTTTCTACCACATACCTTATTTCCTCTTTCAGCAGCACTATGGAGCATAGTCATCAGCCTGATTTGGAGATGGATGAATTTGCCCTCTTTCTTACTGTGACACTTACCAGTGTCCCCTAGTAGCTGTAAAGTCTAGTTTCCTCCAAAGCAACATTTACTTTATCAGAATTTTACCCTTCCATGCTAGACATTAATGGAAAAGGGTTAATGGAAGTCTGTAGTGGAAGAATAGCAGAAATGATTGGTCCATGAATGGCCAAACTCAAACTCACTGCAAGAGGAGCATCTGGTAGTTAGCTAAAGAATATCATGATCTGAGATTATTTATATATTGAGTTTGATTTATTTACTTATTTATTTTACATTTTATAATTTTAGACAGAATCTTACCATGTAATCCAGACTAGCTTTGAATTTGTTATCTTTCTTCCTCAGGTTGGAGTTGGGGATTACAGGTGTGCATATTTGATCATGTCTGAAATGGGTATATATCGATCTTAGCTCTGCGATCTGTTTACTTTTCAACAGAGTAATTGGTACTCAACAATGATGCATATTGTTTGGATGGAATAGTGACATAAGTAGAGACCTGGAGCATATGCAGTGTTTCTGAGTTTGAGACAGTAGGCCAATAGTGCTTTTGTTATTTAATAAATTGTGAAGTTAAGGCTCAGAGAGAGCAATTGCCTTGCCAGGGAGGGTCACTAATTCATTAAAAATATCTTGTACAGTATGTGGTTCGTTGTGTTAACTAAACCATATATCCCTTTGGTACCACATCGTTCCCGTTGAGATAACAGTGGAAAGCAAATAATGAAGAATCAGGTGGTTTGTCTGTGGCCACCAAGGGGTTTGACAGATTTGTGTTCCTACAGGAATATTATGAGCCACACTACCCGACATGTATCAAATGTCAAAATGTTGCTTTGATTAATAAACAAATCTGCTTGTTACCATGCTTTTGTCCGTCCTCTGGAGAGACCATTTTTATGACTTTTGTCATCTTGAAGCACTGCCACATCCAGGAGGGCTTCAACACTCACCTTTTCTTGAACATTCTATTGATGGTCTCCGACTGCTAATTATCTAGTTGCGGCTTCCTACTTAGCAACCTCATGAAAATTTTATTATGTGTACTTAATGCCATTTGGGCACTCCATTTCTCTTGCACTGCCCTGGTGATGTGTATTGAGCCTCTATTGTATCTGCTGTACTTGGGAAAGGCACTGGCCTGCCCTGATCATTTACATTTTCACCTGGTCTTGGATACTGATACTTGGGACAAGATGAAGCCATCGACCATGTAATTCCAAGATTTGAAGGTAAAGGTTCTTAGTGAGTCAGCTCATTGCTCCTTCTGTCTTGGTTGACACCATTCAAAAAATGACCCTGAGGACACTATGGGTGAATGAAGAAACTTCTGGATTTTCAATAAATGCTTCTTTCTTATCAGGGACCTGTGGACTTAACTTTGAAGTACTGTGTGAGAAGGAAGACAGAGTCAATTGACAAGAGATTCTGTTTTGATATAGAAACTAATGAAAGGTAAGTTGGCATGCTGTGAACTGACAGAGTCACCATGTACTACCCATGAAGCTAGGTGGCTCTTTTATTTTCTTCCCATGTCTCTTGTTGCTGAAAAGGAGCAAGTTATATATAAGCCATTGCTGCTCTTGACTCTCAGTCTGTCCTTCACAAGGGTCCCTGTTAGACCAGGTCAGAGCAGTTTGGTTTGGTTTGGTTTGGTTTTCTGTATATCTCTCAGCCATATTTACCATATTGGCTCTGGCCAGAAAACAACATCTCCTAGAATTTAATTTAATATGTACAACTTTGTTTTTTTTTTTTTTCCTAAGTGCTGAAAAACTGAAAGAATAAACATGCTCATTCTTTTTAAGACAGCTAAGTGTGACTCAGGAAGTAGAGTGACACAATTTGGAAGAGAGGGTCAAGGGGAGAGGTAGTACTGGGAAGTTGTCCCTTATTGTAAAATGATGCAAGCCATTCCTACTTTGAAGATATGTATGTGAACTAGAATAATTTATTGACTCCCAAATATTTGAGCCATTGTTTGCAAATTTGGGGCATAGTTATAGTGTTTCTTTCCAATGCCTTCTATTCTTCTCTCCCCCCCCCACCTCCAGCTAGAAATAATTTAATGAAGGATAATTATACCTTTGTCCGTTTTTTAAACAGTTGAAAAATAGTTGGTTTTTTTTTAACAAAATCTATTCTGATTATTTTTCCTACTCCTCCCAAACCCTTCCCACCTCTTCACTCTCCCAAAGCCACACCTTTTCTTGCTCTCTATCATTAGAAAACCTGCAACCTAGAAAATGTAAGGTAAAATAAAAACAAACAAACCTGAATAGGACAAAACAAACAAATGAACAACAACAACAACAAAAACCAAATAGACAAAGAAAGAGCACAAGGAGCACACAATAGACTCAGAACACAGACATTAGCAAACAGAAATCCTATAAAAATACAAAACTGGATACTATAATATATAAACAAAAGGCACCTCTATCCTTTGAAATGGAAGTATTTGACATTATTCTGGGGATACGCATGCTTGCTGGTTAAGAATTTCCCCTCCAAATCAGTGAATATGCATGCTACCTGGTTTTATTGCCATCCATTATTTCTATATATCAGACACTGAGTAATAGAGAAGAATTTAGCAAAATGATTACATTTCTAGAAAGGACCTTAATCAAGAAGTTATAATATTAGGGAAAAAAATCATTAGGGACTGAGATCAACGAGATCAGATACACTAAGAGATTAGAACATTTTCTCTATTATTTGCCTTATTTAAAAATTGGGATATATTTAGACCCTCATCATTTTGGGTTTGTGGGTCTCTATGATTTCTTTCTTAAAAAAATAGATGATTCCCATCCAAAGGACTGTGATAGTAAACGATATTATTAGTAGCCATGTGACTGGCACTCATTTTCCTAATAACATCAGGCCCTGGAGGATGAGAAAAAGAACTGTGGGCTTTGACTTCATGTGTGAACCTGTAGCACCTCTGGTTCTGCAGCACTATGGTGCTTTAAAAGTGATGAAATTTTCCATTTCAGATTCCATGTTGATTACTTTTTGTAGCTTAAATTTTCCAGCTACCTGTAAATAGAATCCTCAACTTAAAGCAATTACAAATAGTTTGGCTCTGGGTGAGACACTGGGTGACTTTATTTTATATATTTCTTGCACAGTGTGCTGCTATGCTTGGCTCTTTGTAGGTGGTCCGTTTGGTGTTAATTTTTAGATATGTTCTTTTCTCTTCCAGAATTCCGAGGAACATTTAGAGTAGAACCCAGGAACTAAGGTTACAATTCACCTGGGAATACTTAACATCTTATTTGCATGTTAAAAACCACCCCATTACTCAATCTCTTCACCCTTTTAAACGGGCGAATACCAAGATTCTAATACATGAGCTGTCTCTGCTGCAAGACCAAGCCCTGAGCTGTGGACCCCCACAGTCAAAGGCAGTGACTGCATTATTGATCAGAGTAGTTAATGGCATCATGCACAGATGCTAACACTCCCTTCACATGGGACCTTGTCAGGTTGTGGCAGCTACTTCCTTCACTTGTCCGTCTGATCTTCGAGTCAGGTTTCCCAGCAGGAATTGTACACATTGACTCATATTCTCTGGAGTGCCTAGCAGAGGTCTTGTCCTCCTCTCGTTCTAGTTCAGGAAGGTAGAATAGCATTAAAATAATTATGTTCGTACCAATATGTGAAATCATATGTTTGTATCACACAAGAGTGCTGTTGTTTTCCAAGTGACTCCTGACTGTCAGGTCCTGTTCTCTGCCTGTTACATGAACTTTAGTCTTTACCACATAGAGTAGAGTTTGCTATTGCCTGAAGTTCACAAAAAAGAGAAGGAGGCAAAAGAGAAGTTAACCAATTTGAATAACACAGCTATTAAACTGGATCTAGGGCCCAAGGCCAGGTGTTTGAATTTCTAAGGAAGGCTGACTTCTTAACTAGTGCACTCTACTGAATATATGGCATCCATTGCCTATGGGGTCCAGATGGGCAAGCAGAACTTCATGAGAGCAAACAATTCATCTAAGGTTATAATGAATCCTATGTGAAGGACTCTGAACCAGCCCTTAGGTTTTTTCCCCAGTCTCTAGTCGTTAATAGTCTTTAAATTTGACCATCTGTAGCACTAAAGAATCTCCAAATGCTTCCCTAGGAGTCAGACATTTACTCCTCTAGCTTCTGAGATCAGAAGTGAGCTGGCAGTGAGGCATCTGGGTTTGCGGAGTGACTCCCCTCATCAAACTGCCCAACTGTTTTGTATTTGCTTGCTCTCCCTCCTTTTGGCTTTGTGATTTGGCTGATAGCTGTCTTTACAGAGGGCACTAGGCTTGCCAGTCCTGCAAGGCATATTCCAAAGGATGAGGTTCTTAGAGAGGAAGGTAAATGGGAAACAGTTTTGAAAGCCAAGGGCTGACTTTCGGTTAATTTTATCTTTAAGAGCATTTAGCTTACCAGGCAAGGGGTATGGCAGGAATTCCCTGATGTAAGCACTGGGAAATCATTCCCAGAGTGTGTGTTCCAGTACACTTAGAGATAAGGAAGTGACAGTGCAGAGACAAAGGGATTAACCCAGCATCTTTGTTCTTGTTATTGCTCTTCCATCCCGCAACTCGATCTGAGGTTGCATGGTGTAGAGAGGTGCGAGGCAAACTTCTCAGAGTGATATGGCTGGCTGGAGACTGTGCCAAGGCTTCATGGCTGTAGGAATCTGCTCAATACCAAGTGTCCTGTTTGGATCTGAAGGTCTAGATATATTAGAATAGGCATATCAATCTTTAGTGTCTCTGGATAAAAACAGTGTCTTCATTCAAGTTTGTTGCTTTAATGCCTGAGAACAGGTTATTCATAAGCAACAGAAAATTATTTCTTAGGGTTCGTAGGTTGGGACTCCAAGATCAGTGTGCTAGCAGGTTTGAAGTCTGAGAATCTTTGTTTCCAAGATAGTGTTTTGCCTCTTCCTTCATCCTCCAGGAAGAACATACTCCTTGTTCTCACATGGAAGAAGGGAGAGGAGGGAATGGATTCTCCACCTCAAACCTTTTTCTAAAGGTGCCGTGTCACTTCCCGAAGACTCAACGTATTATTCTCACACTGGCAATTACATTTCAATATAAAAACATCTTAGAGGGTGTGTGAGGGTGCTTGTTTATATTTTCAGACTATAGTAGATGCTGAAAAGTAAATACAATCAAACAAAGTTTGGAGCAATGGCCATAGACAAGAGGCCATATAGTATAGTGGTTAAGAATCTTATTTTAGAAGTATATTATATGCATGTATGAAAATGTTCCAATATAAATAATCATTTTGTACAATGAATATCCATTAATTGAAACTATATGTTGAAAAAACAAAACCAAACCAATGAAAGAAGTACGAGATAACATTCTCTCAGGTGAATGGTCTTACTTCAGCTTGTTATTTTTCCACCCCAGACCTGGAACCATCACTCTGCAGGCGCCTTCTGAAGCCAATAGAAGGCTATGGATGGAAGCCATGGATGGCAAAGAACCTGTAAGTTATCTCAGACACTGGAGGGGTTGAGATGGGTGAGGAAGGAACCTCAGCAGCATAGGTCAGTATCGGAGTGCCATCTAGTGGTAGCAATGGGGAAATGGTCATAGGTTCTTCAGCAGATTTCTGAATCTTAGTGCTAGAAAGAATTGCCACTTTCTCAACTCTTGTTTAACCCAACCCGAGTTCCAGACATGAGGGACTTCTGTAGGAATTTTATAGGATATCCTCCAGAGACAGTGCTAAAGCTACCTTCTGGCAATATTAGGCTCTGTAGCTATTCCTACAAGGTTTTAAGAATGGAAACTAATCCTTTTTCATAGTATAAAATCGATTTGTCCATAGAGAAGGGTGGGAAAAATCAGTGTCATAGATGTAAGTAAGCCTCCATTTAGCTTTCTTTCAAAATGATTTTTCTAACTTTCTTGCCCCCTTCAAACTCAGCTTGCTCTCTTTCATGGGAGAGGAGATAAGAGCTGCTGTCCTTCACGGTTTAGACAGATAGAGAGGGGAAAAAGTCCTTTAGAAGAGCCAGAATTAGTCCAACATTTAAAACAAAGCAGAAATCATTGGAAAGCATTGTCTTTTCAACAGCGTTTGGTGGCATGCAACAGAACATGAGTTTTGTGGTGTTGGAGCTACAAACACCTGGTCTTGGTTTTGCTGTTACGTGGTAGTGCCTTAAGCCCAATAGTTTGCTGTCTGTCACTCAGTTTTCTTCTTCTCATGGAAATGGTTTCTTTCTTTCTTTCTTTTTTTTTTTTAAATGATTTCTGTTCTACATACCTTTCAGGATTACTTTGAACAACCAGTTGAAAACCACCCTACACATGCCACAGTGCTGTATTAGTTTGGGGGTCCTCTTCTCTGGTTTGACAGACTACTACAGTCTTTGCATACAGTGTAACCTCCTGGCTCTCTAGCCTGTGGGGAAACATAAATATTTTTTTCTCTGTGTCCTCTGTTCTCTGTGGAGTAAAGAGGCATCATCAGTGCTTGTGCAGTGTATGGCTTAGTGGGTAAAGGTGCTTGCCATCAAGCTTGGGACCTCACGAGTCCAATGACCTGGCACCTACATGGTGGAAGGAGGGAATTGACTCCCACACGTTATCCTTTGACCGTCACATGGGTTGTGACATGCATGCCCCTCCCCTAACACAAATCAAAATGTAAGTGAAAGAAATGAAGAGTGTAGAAGCCATCTCTGAGATACAGAGTGAGGTGCACTTCCTGGCAAGTTGAAGCTTGGCGCTTGGCATACCCGTGGTGTTTCTCTCAGAGGATGCTAGGAGCAAGGCATTTCTATGTCCATCCCTCTCCTCTACTTGGGCACCCTTTAACTTCTTGAATATCAGAAGTTATTAGAAGCTGATTGTGGAGAATGATGCTAAAGTTTGGATCCTCTGAACATGCTGCCTCCCCAGCTTGGCTGTGGCTGACTCCGCAGAGTCCTTGTTTATAAAAGTCACAGCAAATACTGCTCAATGAAGTGATTATGAGGACCTCACCTATGCAGCACTTTTTCTTTTGAAGAGGGAATAGTGGGCTTGCTTCTTCCAGCCTCACCTAGCATTACTGTTTTATTCAACACAAACCCACTGATCATATGAGCAATGTGCTTCAAGTGTATCAATTAACCATTTTACTCTTACTGTGTACAATTTTGTGCTTTGTTGGCTCTTCTTTTTCCAATGTCTTAAGTTGCCACAATAAGTTATTCAAAATTTATCTGAGTTTTAATGTAGGTAATCAGAGCTATAAACTTCCACTTTAGGACTGTCCAAGAGTGTTTTGATGTATTGCAGTTTAATTGCAGTTTAATTTTTAAATATTTTTTATTAGATACTTTATTTACATTTCAAATGTTATCACCTTTCCTGGTTTCCCCTCTGAAAACTCCCGTGCCTCACCCATACCCCTGCTCCCCAACCCACCTACTCCCATTTCTGGTCCTGGCATTCCCCTACACTGTGGCATGCAGCCTTCTCAGGACCAAGGACCTCCCCTCCCATTGATGCCAGACAAGGCCATCCTCTGCTACATATGCAGCTGGAGCCATGAGTCCCACCATGTGTACTCTTTGATTGTTGGCTTAGTCTACAGTTTAATTTTTATTAAATTTTAGGAAACTTTTGATTTTCTTTTTATTTCTTCATTGATGGATTCATCATTAAATAGTTGTTTAATGTCCACGAACTTGCGTACTTTCTGTTATTTCTCTTGCTGTTGATTCCTAACTTTATGTCATTGTTTCTGAGTGTACATTTCTTTGTATCTTAGTATGTGATCCATTTCAAAGTGAATTCCATGGGTTAAGTATGTATGTATAGCCGGATAGAGTTTATATGGAGTGTCTGTAAATTTTTGTTGAGCCTAATTATCTATGATGCCATTTAGTTTCAATGTTTCTCTGCCACTTTTTGTTTTGTTTTGTTTTTTGGGTCCAATTGATCTGCATAATGGTGAGAGTAAGGTATTGAAATTTTTCACTATTACTGTGTTTGGGTTAATCTGTGATTTTTTTTTCCTAATGGTATTTGTTTTATGAAATAGGATCTGCCATTGTTCTGTATGTAAAGTGTGTATGTTTAGAATAGTATCAATTAACCATTTTACTATTAATGCCCATTACCTGGGTGTCCTTAAGAAGACCACTTCCTTTTTATAAATGTATTCTTGCTTCACCACAAAAATCCTGCCCTAACCTTAACTAAATAATATGTAAGGTGAGCCATCTGTAGCTTTAGCTGTGTGAACTATGTGACTATCCAGTACAACTTTCCGGGATTATGTTTTCTAGGGATCTGGGTCAAGAGAACTTGGTTTCACCTCCTGTTTTTTGCTGTTACAGGTCTAGCATCTCTAATGCTTTTGATAGCCTATCTAGGGAATGAAATGGAATCCTATTTGTTCTACTTAACTGTAGTGAGTCACAATAACCTAGTCTTTTTCGGTTTCTCTTTTGTAGATCTACCACACTCCTATAACAAAACAGGAAGAAAGTAAGTAATTCCAATTTTTACTCTACAGACATCATACACTCAAAGCTGTCCCATTGATAGTATTGATGACATACACCATTCAAGCAAAGCTGTATAAAATGAAACCTAGCCCTGATTTGGAATTACATATTGATTGAATTAGGGAAGTTGGTGTGAATGCTACTGTCAGTCCAGAGAAATACATTGTCTCCTTCTTGTTCTAGACAGATGATCAAAATTCTGTGGATTTCCACAGTAGCATTTCCTATTTGACATTGCTCATGTTTAGGGTAGACGTGATACAAAGGGCTAAGCAGAAGCACTTTGTATTATAACAGTCTAAACCTACCCTGAGCATGGCATCATTCAGTGTGAGGGTGAGTGGAGATGTATACCTGCTCTCCTGGTTCTCTCACTGAAGTTCCTTACTGTGCCTCTTGAATCTTGGGTAGAAATGTATTGTGCAATGAACTAACTCTACTTTCCTTTACTCCAAACAGTGGAGCTGAATGAAGTGGGGTTCAAGTTTGTTAGGAAGTGCATCAATTTTATTGAGACCAAAGGTAAGATAGAAACTATCACCTTGAAAGTATTGAATTTGCACTCCCTACACCTCTGCCTTTACCCTAAGGAATTTCCTCTAAATTAAGAATGACATTATCTGATGCTCAGCATCCATCTTCAGGATGATAACTTTTTATAAAGCCTATTGGGGTTAAGTCTCAGGAGAACGGAGCCTAAAAGTGAGGCAGACTTAAGTCTTCTGCAATAGCTAATTTTATTCAGAGACCCCAAATAATTTATATTCTAAGGGTTAAGAAGAGTAACATGAGGAAAGTGTACAATCATAAGAACAAACCACAGGTGGAAAATCACATATTTCCATAGAGGCATATAAACGAATAGCAGTACCCAGTTGTGATGAATGATCTGAAGCAAACTCACTCCTATCCACTACAGCTGGAAGAAGCACAAAGACACCTTCCAAGAGCAATTCCATCTTTTTGAAGAAACAGAGGTCACAGGACTCTTATCTTGATTTCTAGGAGTTTTCTCACAAGCACTCAGAATTTCCCCTTGCACAAGTCCATTCTTGGACTGTGTTCTGATAGCTTGTACACTGGACATGATTTTTAAGATTTCAGCCAGTTCTAAACTGGCTTCCATCATAATGTTCCTCATCCAACCCGAGATGCATTGTTTGTGCAACCCTAGATGCATTGTTCACTTTTAGAGAGTGAAGCCTTGCAAGGATTTAGAATGCATTCCAAATTAGCACCTACTGTTCCTCAAGCAGTTTAGTGATGGTCCCACCCCAAACAACCAAGATTCATCTTCTACCACATATCATTTTGTTTATTTGTTTGTTTGTTTTCCGAGACAGGGTTTCTCTGTTTAGCCCTGGCTGTCCTAAAACTCACTCTGTAGACCAGGCTGGCTTCGAACTCAGAAATCCACCTGCCTCTGCCTCCCGAATGCTGGAATTAAAGGCATGTGCCACCACTTCCCGGCACCACATATCGTTTTAATGTCAATTTAAAACTTGATGGGTTTAAATCTAGACTCCCGGACATTGAGAATTAGCACACATCTCCCCTGACTGTTAAATGACTTTGTTTCCTTCTGAGGATCTTTAGAATAATGCAAGTGGCTGTGATGTGTCAATCATTGTTTCCTTTGAAGCATTGCATCAGCCTTTCTTAGTGTGAAAGTGGCCTTTTGCTCCACATTTGCTGTACTCTGACCCTGTCCTTTATATCATGGCCCGAGAACAACCGGAAGATTGATATCACCCCCATATATTTCAACCGCTAGCTCCCTTTCAACCTGGCAGACTGTCTCCCAGCTACCTGTTGCGACTCATTGAAGCATATGCTTATTTACTATAGAGTGGGTTCACTTCCCTTCAGATTAACAGGGTGGGGATAGGTACAAGTGGAATCATGACAGATTTTTGGATGTATGACGAGGACTGTAGGGTTGTTCCTCTGTAACAGGCGAGGGCTGAGAACTAGAAGAGAGAAGGGAGCCTTTCTGTGTCTGTGAACTAATACTAGTGTACAAGGGCTTCCTTTTTCTGCTTTGGTGACCTTGAATGCTGGAGCTATGCTAGCATTGATGACCTGATTTTCCTTTCCTAGGGATCAAGACAGAAGGGCTGTACCGTACCGTGGGCAGCAACATCCAGGTTCAGAAGCTGCTCTATGCCTTTTTTGGTAACAAATTTACATTTTTTTTAAAATTAAGATTAGTTTATATAGAAACAAATGAGACTGAAACAGAAAGAATGCATTTCTCCTGAAGGTTGAAGAACATTTTAAATTTGAGTTGGGGTCTTGTTCTGTTGCTCAGGCTAGTCCCAAATGCTTATGCTCAAGCAATCACCCTGTCTCAACCCCCCAGGTAGCACCATACCTGGCCTGTAGAATAGTAAGAACTATTTTCAGAGGTGAACCAGACAAATATTTTACACAGCTTGAGTCAGAGACCATCTTGCATTGAATAAATGTCTGTCAGCTCTCATCCTCTGATCCCATTCACTCTCCAGGCCCAAGAGAGCCAGTTCTTCTACTGCCTCTCTGCTCAGAATTCTCTGGCCATGATGATTGTGTGCATGCACACTTCTACCAAGTCCAAGAAGCACTCTTCAGTCTGCCTTCCTTGCTTTCCTGCTTGCACACATTCTCCTTCTGGGAACTGTCTCCTTATTTGACTCCCGTGATACAATACTCTCCTCATTTCTTTTAGCTTGGCATTATTCTTTTATCAGTGACTCTTCCTGGATTATTTCCCCCCTTCCTACCTTATAATGGTATTTCCCAGAGTTCAATCTTGGGCACTCTATTACTTTTTCCTTTACTGGGTGATATTTATACTGGATATGGGTTATAGTTTCCTTTCAAACAGTGCTGTGTATGTGTGTGTCTTGTAATCCTTTTTGGATGCTGTTATGACTTATGTAGTGTCTTATTTTCATGGAGTCAAAGACCATTTCGGTAGGGTTTGTTGTTGCTGGATTTGTTTGTAATTGTTTTTTGTAGGTTATCTATTCAAATTTCTTTGGAAGTTTGTTAGGTAGGCATAAAGTAATCTCTACTGGCTTGTTTAGACCTGCTAATAAGTTTTAATGTCTCTTGTATCTTCATTCTTGCTGACTAGAACACAAATTTGGGGCTGGTGAGATGGCTCAGTAGGTAAAGCACTTACCATGCAAGCATGAAGACCCAAATCTGGTTTCCCAGAACTCATAGAAGCCAGATAAGGTAGGGGGCATCTATAATACCAGTGTACCTGAGGCAAATGGATAGTGGAGAGAGGTGAATTCCTAAAAGCTGTGGACCAGCTAACCCGATGTAAAACACAGTGAAGAAGAGACTATCTCAAAAAGTTTAGTTTGTGACGAACAGCACCTGAGAGGGTGGGGTACCCCAACCTCCACACAGGAGCCATGACACTTAAAGTCCTACACTCAGGCATGCACAAACATGTACACAAAACCAAAGGTACACATTATGTACATACATATTATGCGACAGTGTGATGTCCACTTGCTCTGTGAACTCCTGGCGTTTTTCAGCATTATGCTCCATTATTTGACTTTCTTTTCTCCTTTTGCCTGGCCCATGGAGTGTTATCCTCGCATACTATTTATATATGGCTTTGTATTTAGCAGCTGACTCAGGAGGATCCTTAGATTTTTGGCCACTGCTTTGTCTACATAGATCCTTCTTCTTTGTCACTGGGCTGGGTACATTTTTTCTTCTTGTGGTATTGGGGATGGACCTCAGTGTGTTATTCATTCTTGAAGAATCTTCCACTAAAGCCCATCCTTAGGCCGTGCCTTGGAAATTCTGTTTGTTTGTTGGTCTCTTCAGTTGAACAAGACTGTAGCTTGGGTTCTAACTCAATTTGTTATCCAGAAAGTGTTTTCAGCTAAGCAAGCTGTGGTGATAAGGCTTTCCTTTCTGTGTCGATCTCTGTGTCTGTTTTGTCAGACATAGGTCTGCACAATTAAGTCTTGTGCCAGTTGCCCCACTATATCTGGGAGTGAAAAATCCCTCTGTGTGTTTGGTACTCGCACTTATGTGCTGAATTCTTAGAATTTCCATTCCGGACATCTATGCATATACTGCCAATTAAACCTGCACTTCTGAGCCTTACTTTGGTCCTGGTACACATGAGAGTGTGTGCAGACTATCATCATTGTGTCTGTATAGCACACTGGAGACAACCAAGGCAGTAAGCTGTAAAGCTCAAGGAATCAATACTAGACACTCCGCATAAGCTCTTTGTATAGATGGCCCATAGGTATGCACATTTTCCATGACTAACACGAAACTCATGGTTTATTTTTCTTCACTGCAAGCCTTCTCATCTTCCTTTGTGAGTGATAGTGAGGTATTTGAGAAGGTAATTTTGACAAAGTGTCAGAACAAATTGTGTGGAAAGCCAAAGCCTAGACAGAGTGCATAGTTTTCATGTTTCCTTTAAAAATGACAAAGGGGAATGGAGGATACAGTGAAATTGAGGTTGCTGATCAGGTGACCTTGACATGGACTTTTCCCTGGTTATCCTGGAAGGATCAGTGCAATCCATAGATGCTTTAATGTGGGGGAAGGAGTTCAGACAAAGGAGTACCAGAAAGAGAAGAGAGCACCTGGGGATTCAGCCCAATGCTTCTGGAAGAAAAAGAGCTGAAAAGGTAACTGCAAAAACCAAGGAATAACATTTCCTCTCTAGAAGAAATGTAGCACTGCTACAATTCCCTGTTAGCTCCATTTACTTATTCTGTTTTTTAGGAGACCTTTTCCACTTAATTTGTTGACTTTATTCCTATGGGCTTTCATTATAACCATTATTTATGGTTTTTTTCACAGTTTGATGTTTGTAAAACTGCTCTAGCCTCAAATCAATTTCCTCATGTAATCAGTTAAACTGCCTGAAATTATTGGGACGTACAGCAACCATTATGCCACCCTTTTATTAGTCCGCTGACCCTAATCATTGCTTCATAAAAATGAAAATGTCATTCTGTTTTATTCTCCATGGAATGGGAAATATACATGTGGCTGGGCTGAGCCTTGCAGTGAGCTTTTCTCTAGCACAGTGTATAAACATATATTTGCATGTCATACATTTAAAAGAAATGTTGAGGTAAAAATTCTCAATAATGCATAATGGGGACCATTTTGCCCCCTACTGGGTCTGGAAAAAAAGTCAATGCTGATTATTCTATAACAGTTGGTTTCCTGGCAACCAGAACTCCACAATATGGCATATTGTTCTGTAATCTCTGTGTAGGATTGACATTGCATCATAGGGCTCTGTCCTGGAAAACTGAACTTGTTCCATGGCTTTCTCTTATGTTCTAAGGATTTAAATCAGTAAAATTGTCTAGCTTAAATATTGGAATAGGGAAAGAAACATACTTCTTGGGGGTAAGAGAGATTAAGTTACATCACTCATTGGACATGTTTAAGACATCTTGGACTTAACATGGAATAGACTAATTTTAATCTTTGCTGTATTAGAGAATGAGTAATTGCCAGTGTAGCTACAGTGAACTTGTAGCTTCAGTCCCTGTAAGGGAGCCAAAGAACCCGAATTTGGATGCCAGTGAATGTCAGCAGTGGGAGTAACAAGGTGGAAAAACTTGCCCACATAGTATAAAGCAAAAGGGTCTATCTCCCTGTAGCCTCCTTGTACCTAGCCCAGAACTAGAAAGTACTACTCTCAGTCAGCATGGATCTTCCCAGTTCAGTTCATGTAACCCAGAAAATCCCTCACAGATGTAGCCAAAAGCTTGCCTCTTAGTTGATTCTAGATCCAGTCAAATTGAAAACAAATGTTAATGTCCACACACTAATAATGTCCCCAAAGTGACAAAGCTTACAATACGTTGATGACCACAGGATTATCTAGCTGTTGTTCTGTATTCAGATATCTCCCAGATATTTTGAGTAATAAATAGTATAGATTGTCACATCCATCATGGCTTGGCGTTGGAAATCTAACTGGGGTGATTTGGAAATGAAGAAATGACAGACAGTGAAGAAACAGGATCCACATATGGAAAAGCTGGGATGGGGCAAGCTCTGCTTGCTCTGATGGAGGATAACAACTATTATGCTACAAACTGAGAGCTCACTGTTTAGTATATGCAGCATTCAGAGGGCCTAGTGTGTATAGCACAAGATGGAGGAGTTAGCTATTGCTGATGGGAGATCTCTGTAGGGGATCAGTCTCAGGTTGTAGTTGGCTAAGAGAAGGAAGCTGACATTGCTAGTTTTTGTACACATCATCAACACCCTCTATATGAACAAGGGAGGGGCTTTGCTGATTCCCTGAGGCTGACCTGGTGAGGGTTTTGCCATTGCCATGTATCCTAAGGGTCAGGGTCCTTGACATATTTATGTCAACAATACATTCACTCAGAGTTTCACTGTTCCTCATGGTATAATTGTCAGATGATTTTTAATGAAGTTCCATATAATTTTCAAGTTAAAACAAAGCAAAAATTAGAGAATAACAGATCTTATTTTAATTAACTAATTAATTAATTTTACAGCCCACCTGCAGTTTCCCTTCCTCCCCTCTCCTTCCAGTCCCCCCCTCCTCACCTCCACACCCATCCACTCCTCATCTGTTTCTATTTGGAAAAGTACAGGCCTCCCATGGATATAAACCAGCCCTGGCATATCAACAAAATAAATGTATCCATTAAAAATTGTCAGTCCCACTGAACTATGAGTACAATTCTCAGTTGGTTTCATGGGTTAATCAGTCAATATGTTCATTCAGAATGTTGTATTACATAGGAGGTTATATTTAGAAAAACTGTGGAATATTATAAAGAGAACAGATTCAGATTGGAAGGAAGCATGAAGCTCACAAGTGATAGACTTATCCATATAATTTCTTTAAATTTTTTTTCTAAACAGGGTGTAGCTGTGTGGTACAGACTGACCTTGAACCCACTATATAGCCCAAACTGACTCTGAACTCACTACTTAGCCCGAGATAATCTCAAACCTGCCATCTTGCTTCAGCCTATTGAGTACTGGGATTTCAGATGAGTGAAAACACATTTGATTAGCATTAAGAAGTAGAATAAATTAATCTATGTCTTAACCATGTATAAAATATCAATAGATCTTGAATCTGTTGTTTGTGATGTTACAAATCAGACTTAAGTCAGTCTAAATGCTAGACAAGTTAACACTCAGCTAACACTGAGCTATGCTCATAGCTTCTCTGAACACGTTGCTTCTTGTACCTATCATCTTATATTAACATTATTTTTATATATGTGTCTCTTCTAGCAGAAGTTTTTTCCCCTCTAAAACAAAAACCATCTATTACATGACTATGACTGACACTTGTGTACAAATTATCTGCCACATATTATCACAACCTGTAGTTACTAGGAACCCCTGCAAACAGTATTACTATTACTCATATCTGAAATGACATGCAATTAAGTCTTGGAAATAGATTATAAATGACAAACCACTAGTATTAAAATATAAGAAGCAAAACCTCTGAATGATACCTAAATCTTAGTCAGAAAGGATTCTTCATTTAGAACCAAGATGCTCCATCCTTCTCCTAGAGAGCATCTGTCTTAGGGTTTCACTGCTGTGAACAGACACCATGACCAAGGCAACTTGGTACAACATTTAATTGGGGCTGGCTTACAGGCTTACAGGTTTAGAGATTCAGTCTGTTATCATTAAGGAGGGAGCATGGCCGCATCCAGGCAGGCAATGGTTCAGGAGACGCTGTCAGTTCTACATCTTTATCTGAATGCTGCTAAGGGAACATTGTCCTCAGGCAGCTAGGAGGAGGGTCTCAAAGTCCACCCCCACAGTGACACTCTCCAACAAGGCCACACCTCCTAATAGTGCCACTTCTTATACCAAGCATGTTCAAACCACTACATTCCAC
Source organism: Mus caroli (assembly GCF_978045245.1). Classification (NCBI taxonomy): domain Eukaryota; kingdom Metazoa; phylum Chordata; class Mammalia; order Rodentia; family Muridae; genus Mus; species Mus caroli. The sequence goes on from NW_028227260.1 coordinate 70,246,469, forward strand.
TCCCTGGCCCACATAATCTTGTTCAAACACATGAGTCTATGGGGGCCATACCTAGCCATAGCATAAGAAAAAATACATTTAGTCCAACTTCCAAAGTCCCCATAGGCAATAGCAATCTCAACAATGTTAAAAGTCCAAAATTCAAAGTCTCTTCTAAGATTCATCCAAACACTTAACTGTAATCCCCAAAACAAGACAGGAAACCAGCTGGGCAAACTCCAAACTCTGCATCTCCATGTCTGATGTCAAAGGGGTCTTCAGATCTCCAACTCCTTTCACCCTTGCTGACTGTAACACAGTTCTTTCTCTTGGGCTGGTTCTACTCCCTGTTAGCAGCTTTCCTCATCAGATATCCCATGGCTCTAGATTCTCAAACATCTTGGGGGCTCCAAGGCAACTTCAATGTTACAGCTTCTTGTTCCAAGTCTGGAATCCACACATGATCTTCTGACTTCCTCAGAGAACTTGGGTCACATCCCCAGCTCTGTCTTCTATAGGATTCTAGGCTTTAGTTTGCTCCACTCCATTGTTGCTGCTATTCTTGGTGATCATCTCATGGTACTGGCATTTCCAATATACTGGGGTCTACAACTAGGCTTAACCAGTAGTCTCTCATAGGCTCTCTTCATGGTGCTAAGCCTCAACTTCTTTGCATGACCACTTCAGTCCTGGGCTACTAACTGCAACTGGAGCTGCATATTCATCAGTGGCCTTCCCTGGCCTCTCATAGTGCCAAGCCTCAGCTGCTCTACATGACCTCTTCTTGCCTTCAATACCAGTACCACCTGGGTGATTCTTACTCATCACCAAGTCCAGCTGCAGCACAAGGTACAACCTTAGCAATATCTAGAGCATAGCTTTTTTTGTGTGCTCTTCGAAAACACTTCCCAGAAGATGTCACCTCAGTGATCTCTTCTTCATTGCCACTCATTTCTTAGCTCCAGCTAACCAGCATCAGTTGTCCAGTAGTCCCCTCTATTCTATAGCCAAAGCCACATGGCTGAAGCTGCAGAGTTCTGCTGCTTGCTGGGGCTGGAACATGCCCTCTGCTCTATTCTATTACCAGCTTTTTGTTTTCCAACTCCCTCACTGCCTATGCTTGGCTGTGGTGGAACTTACTATGTAGATTGGCTTTGAACTTATATCTGCATGGCCCTGTATGGCCCTGCATGGCCATGTTTAGCCAGCAGACCTACACAATTCAAATCACCCTCAGCACTGTGATCTTCCAAATTCCTACTAGGATGGCTCATTAAACTCCACTTAAAACATTCCATAGCTTCCCAAACATAAAGTCCCAAAGTCTACATTCTTCCAAACTGAAACATGGTCAGTCCTATAGCAGCAATACCCCCATCCCTGCTACCAACCTTTATCTTAGGGTTTCACTGCTGTGAACAGACACCATGACCAAGGCAACTCTTATAAAGAATAACATTTAATTGGGGCTGGCTTACATGTTCAGAGGTTCAGCCCATTATCATTAAGGAGGAAGCATGGCTGAATCCAGGCAGGCATGGTACAGAAAAAGCACAGAGTTCTACATCTTCATCTGAATGCCACTAGGAGAAGACTGTCCTCAGATAGCTAGGAGGAGGGTCTCAAAGCCAACCCCTACAGTGACACACTTCCTTCAACAAGGCCACACCTCTAAATAGTGCCAATCCCTGGGCTGAGCATATACAAACCATCACAGCATCTCTTATTCAATCTTCTCAATCCCCTGTTTTTCTTCCAATGGTATTGTTCATTTGCTTGCTAGATCCACGTGGCTCTCCTTGAGCATAAACTATTCTTTTCTGCTTAGTTTAGGTTTCATTCTTTTTCCAACTCTCATTCAGATTTATGTTTTTTTCTTATTATTTATTTCAAGCTATAGTATCCCTTTAGTGGAACAATTGGCACCTTAGATCAAGAAAAGCTATGTCATTCATCTATGAAGTCAAGACAGTTTTCTTATTCCTCTATATCTGTCTGCTTGGGTATTCTGCTAATTACTAAAGTTCCCTTTTGATATTGCCAGGGAAGGAAAATATTTTTCTCCATATCTCCATACTGTTCATAGGTTCTTATTTAGAATAGACATCTATAACTATAAAAACAAAATAAACAGATGCTAATGGTCATGCATATTTCATATATACAGGAGTGACATCCAGGAAATGAGTAGTTGTCCCAGAGGGTTTGTTTGTTTGTTTGTTTGTTCTGAGTTAGAGCCTATGCAACATCTTCAACAATTTACAGAAAAATGACAAGGCAGAAAGAAGGGACTTTGAGATTAAGGGCAACAGCTTGTGAAAAAGCAACTCCCTAGCCAAGGCCTGTTAGTGGAGCTTGTTCATTCCTCTGGCACCATGTTCTGGCTGACCAGTTCTAAGCTGTGGCCAGGTAGTGGTTAACCCTTTGTTTTCTTTGGTAGAGTGGATGTGGGATTCCTTTTATCTTTAAATCTATGTCCTGCTTTTATAAATGCAGTGAGGGTGTATGGCCTTGCTGCAGCATCTGCTGCTGTTTATTTGTCTTTGTTTTCTTGTTTTTTTTTCCTGTGATACTGGGTTTTGAACCCATGGTCTTACACTTGCTAGACAAGTGCTCTGTCACTGAGACCCCCCACCCCCCCACCAGTCTCCTTGCTTGTCATAATTGCTTTCAGTTGTACAGTGCTTCCTTTCCATTTGGGATGACATATTTGATTCTTTATTAGCACAGTAGCTTCTGAAGTGAAAGCTCACTTTTCATGTGTGTGTAGTGTGTATAAGTGTGTGTGTGTGTGTGCTAGTCTTCTTGCCTGTGCAAATGCTCGTAGAAGCCAGAAACTGACCTCAGAATCTTCCTCTCTACCTTATTTACTTAAGATTTAGTTATTTTATGTATATGTGTACCTGAGCCTTATGTATGTATAATACTATACACATGTGCGTACTTGTGGAGTCCAAATGAGGGTGTCTCATAGGGGATCTGAAGGTCAGTATGTTAGCTAAATTGACTGGCTAGAGATTCCAAGGATGTGCTTGTACCTCCTGTAATGTCCAGTGCTGAGTTACCAGACACATGCTGCCATGCCCACCTTTTCATATCAGTGTTGAAGATCCAAACTCATGCTCTCATGTTCACACAGCAAGGACATTATCCACTGAATTATCTCCATAGTTACCCTTACAACCTCATTTAAAACAACACAATTAAGCACTTCTTTTTCACTAATAATTCCGTACTCTTCTCTCTTTCTATTATTGTGAATGTCCTACTGTAATATAAATATTTTGGGGTTTATCTGTACTGTTTCACCATGGAAAGGGTGTTTCTACTGTCTGTCTTTCTTTTTTTTAAGGATTTATTTATTATAAATAAGTATACTATAGCTGTCTTTAGGCACACCAGAAGAAGGCATCATGTCTCATTATGGGTGGTTGTGAACCACCATGTGGTTGCTGGGATTTGAACTCAGGACCTTTGGAAAAGCAGTGAGTGCTCTTATCTGCTGAGCCATCTCACCAGCCCCTCTTCTGTCTTTCAAGGAAAGGCACCATCTCTTAATCCTGTTTGCAAATCACACATACACTCCTATTTGTGGTGTACAGGATTTTAATGTACTGGAATATGTCTGTGGACAATTATACCCTCCACTACTCTCTGAAATACTTAGAAAATTCTAAATTTGAGTCAGAAAATGTTGCCATCAAATTACTTGAATGATCTTTAGAAGTTCTATATAAATAGAAGATGAAGCAAAAATTCCCCTATCCACAGCTTTCTTTTTCCCTATAGATGCCTCTTTCCATTGTTATCTCTTGCCTCAGGTTACCCCATGATCCTCCAGTCCTTAGGCTAGGACCAGCTCAGTGTGCATTTGTTGTTGTATGTGTGGTGGTGCTCCTGACTGTAGGAATGTGCCACCCTACAGAAGGAAACAAATGCTAACGTTCCAAGTTAGTCCTAAGATTTTATCAAACAGTACTTGCTAGTGTAGTCCTGTCTGTTCTTCATTATAATGCCCATGGTGCACCTATTAACCTTATGGATACACACCTGCTGTCTGCAAGATCCTTCCGGTTACTCAGTTTGACAGTTGAATTACATTCTGCCTGGATGAATTACATTCTTTAAAGACTCCAGATATTAGGCTTCTGATTCGAGTTCTAGACAGGGGATTTTGTGAACTCCATAGGATTGATCTCAGAATTGAGATTCTGAAAGTGGAGTTGTGTTCCATAAAATAAAATAAAATAAAATAAAATAAAATAAAATAAAATAAAATAAAATGGTTGAGGACCATTGCTAAATTTTGCAAGTCAAAATACAAGTCTCTCATTTCAATTAAAATTCTGATCTTACATATATGTGCTGAAAGCTACCATTTTCATGAAATTCAACTTAACTGGTCAGTCTAAATTTTATCTGGCTATCAATCTGGTGCCAGGTTCTACAGGACTGTAATCCTCCTGGGCAAAGATTTTGCTATTTAGGATAATAGCGATGTGAAGCCCCAGAGGTGTTTTATGAATTAGATTTGCATCCTGATAAATTGATGATCCCTAAACCTACTAAAATAGACTGCTAATCAAATGAATCCAGGTTTGTTATTTAGAGCACAGAGTAAAGCCACTACCATGACAACACTGTCCCTGTAACCCCTTAAAAAGGGGAATCAAAGGTTGCAGTGCATATTTATAATGTTTTTGGAATCTGGTTTCAGCAGGTCTTTGATGGGATCTGAATGCTTAAAATTGGATAAAGTTAATGGTCTGATTTTTATATTAACATTATATCATAGCTTGTGACTTATGTTTTTAAGGGCTTTGAAGAAAACTTTGACAAGTAAATAGGCATTCGACATGCTCGTTTTGACACTGTTCTAAGAAGTCTCTGTTTATGAGTCCAGATGAGAGCTACTTGATAGCTTGTTGTTCAGATAAATGGATTTCCAGGAAGTTTCTGAAATGAATCTGTTTGCAACTTCCACGTACTGGCAGGAATTTCCTGGAATAGTAATTCAAGTTAATGCAGAGAATTAAACCATAAACTCATACTATTCAAGACAGTAAATTGTAGCCCTTTTTAATGTTGAATAATATTTCACTGTATGTGGGAATATGTGCCACATTCTGAGTGTTTATTCATCTCTTGATAGTTGAGTTGCTTCAACATTTTAGTTGTTATGAACAATAGTGATTATAAAAATAGATGTATAAATATCCATCCTTTAGTTTCAGTTTTTATTCCCTAGTGCTTATTTTTCATCCTGAGATGCCTTTCAAACTTTTTATTTGAACGTAGTTTTAAACTCACTAATTTTCTATGGTGTTTCAAATCCAGAAGTATCTAACATGTTCATTTATTAAGTAAGCAATCCAGCCAATTTATGCATGCCCTTGAAAGTTAGTACCCCTTTCATTTTATTTTAATTTGAGATAGGAAAAAATAATGTGTAGGTTACCAAACAATTAGCATAGCATCTCTGAAGAAAATATAAATCTATTTTTTGGGCATCAGACAAGATCATCTATAGCTGTGCCTGCATATTAAAATTTCCCATAGAATTACTCAGCAATGTTAAATATGTCCACATTGTTGTGCAGCTAATATCTAGAGCTTTTTCCATCTTGTACAACCACAAATCTGCACAATTAAGGAACACCCTTCTATTTTTACTTTCCAGTCACTCCTGGAAAGTGCCAGTCTACTTTCTGTCTGTGAATTTGACTTCCCAAGAGTAAGGGGACCTCACATGTGTGGAACATTTAATACCTATTTTACTTGTTATAATCTTGTGGAGTCACTTATATTGTATTATGTATCTAAAATTGTAGCCATTTTTAATGTTGAATAATATTTCACTGTCTATGGGAATATGTGCCACATTATGATGGTTTATCTCTCAAAAGTTGAATTGCTTCAACGTTTAAGCAGTTATGAACAATAGTGATTATAAAAATAGATGTATAAATATCCATCCCTTCAAGATTCTACTTTTATTATTTTGAGTATATAAACAGATATGGAATTGCTGAATCCTGTGGTAATTCTATTTTTAGTTTGTGTGTTTTTTTTTCTTTTTTGAGAAACCATAGACAGTTTTTTTTTATAGCACCTCTGCTTTATTTTCTTTAGGAGTTTCTTTATTTTTCATGTATGTTGACTATATATGCAGTGCTTGAGGAGGCCAGAAGAGGGTGGTGGAGCCCCAAGAACTGGAGTTATAGATAATTGTAAGCTACTATGTGGTGTTCACTTTTGTTGCTACTGCATAACTAATTTCGTTGGTTATGAATCCTAATGTAAATACCTGTTTTCTGATAGTCTTTAGGTGATCCCTGTGAAAGGATTGCTTCCTATAGGCTGCAAACCACTGAGCTAAAGGATATGAGACAGTATTTTGTTGTGGTTTTAAAATTGCATATCTAAATGCTGGCTTTGAGCACACAGTTCTCTTCCTGCCTTTGCTTCCCATTTTTTTTCTTCTTCTTTTCAGTAGTTATATGTGTGTCTTTCATAGACTAATCCATTTTGAGTTCATTTTTGTAGACAGTGTATTAAGTAGGTCCAGCTTTCTTCTTTTGTTTGTAGATGGTGTCATTTGTTAAAATACTGCCTTTTCCCACCCCTGCTAAATGATCCTGATAACCTTGTTAAAAGTCATTTCAGCATACTTGTGAGAGTTTCTTTTGAGCTCTGCTCTATTATACTGTTCTACATATCTATACTGTCTTGATTCTTCTAGCTTTGCTAAAGACAAGATGCACTGGATAATTAAAAGGATACTTTTGTTCCTCTGTTGTGGCAGGGAAATTTTCATTGTTGAGGAATTTCTGAAGAAGAAGTAAATTTGAGGTTTTATAGAGGCACACAATCAAGGGAGTCATTGTGAGGTTTATATGAGTCATGAAGAAGGTTGGACGTGTCTCCTATATGGAAGGGTGGGGTGATTCTTTGAAATTATTTGTTTTTCAGAACACGAAGGCAAAGGGGATCTCCCAATCATTGTGAATGTTTCCTTGGGACACAGGGTTCAGGCAAAGTTCAACAAATTGCTCTAATGAAGTAAACTTTCTTTGCTTTGCCTGGATGTTGAACATAACGTAACAGTGATTTGTTGTTGTTTTTCTATTTAGATGTTTAAATAGGGAAAGAATCCTGTTTTGGTTAAAGAGTCACATTTCTTTTTTTAGTTACTCCACAACTTATTTTTCCAATTAAATACATTGTAAACACTGTGTGCTCAGATTATTCCTAGCTTTCCAAAACAATGCTGTGTGACTCAGAATAGACTTTTAAAGACGTATTTAGAAACCATATTTATTAAGTTTACAATATAAAACTTGTGCCCCAAAACTACAGTTTTACAATTGAAAAATCTTACACATAATGATCGTAAGCCTTGCCTCTTTATCCGGGAAGAGAGTCTAATAGCTAGTTGTCTGACCTATGATCAGATGTCTCAGCCTCAGCAAACTCATTTGTACTGGCACATGACCCATGGCTCTTGTCTGTCCAGTTCATTCCTGCCAGCATAGCCACTGTCTAAGGGAGCCTTAAGTGGATTAAAGTTAAGTGTGTGTGTGTGTGTGTGTGTGTGTGTGTGTCATTCTGGTGAGACAGAAGAAGCATCAGAATACAAACCATGAAATAAGAAAACAATCCTGAAATAAAGTGGGTACTGGGGGGCAGTCTCATTGATTTTAGGGACGATATGCTTAAACTTCAGATAAAAGTTAGATTGGCCTATAGGATGAGGTCTTCAATTGAGTCCAGGGAAATAGCCCAGGCAGGATTTCCATAGAGAATTTCAAATGATGGGTTTAAAGCAACCAGGTACAAATTTAATGTGGTTTCAGTGTGGGAGGAAGGCTGACACAGTTAGTGCAGGGGCATAGGTCATGCCTGTTATGCTGTAGGAATATAGATTGTTGGACCACCACACTGAGAAGCTTAGCAGACATGGAGAACTGGAAGTTATGTTGAAGGTGAAGTACTAAGCCCTGCTTCAAGAATAAGAAGGTTAAAATGGAATCTGAGTCAACAAAGTTATCTGACTTTGTTTTAAAGTTATGAGACTATTAAAAAATACCATTGCTATGAATGTTCTAGTACACATCATTAATTAAACATGTCTTTTGTTTTTGAGACAGGGTTTCTCTGTGTAGCCCTGGCTATCCTAGAACTCACACTGTAGACCAGCCTGGCCTCAAACTCGAGATTTGCCTGCCTCTGCCCCCTGAGTGCTGGGATTAAAGGCCTGTGCCACCTAAGTGTGTCTGACTAAGTGAAAATGTCTTTAGGTGAACATGTGCATGGATATAAGCCAATTCACTTAGAAGTAGAATTGCTGGTTCATGTGTTTAGGTTTAGAAACAATCTTTTTTTTGAGTTATTTTTTACAGGTCAGGACACTACTGATTTGAAATGTACAATTGAAAGTTTTTCATTAACATTACTGAGCAATCCACACATTCTATAATCCTGTTACAGAAAATTTCCACAACTCCATTAATATCTACCTCCAGTGTTCTACTTACTTTTTGATAGTATGTTTACCTTTTCTAAATATTCATAAAATTGATCTTATATATGGCTTCTTTCATTTGGCATGCTATTTTCTAAGATAGTGGTGGTAAACTCATGCTTCTTTGGTTCTTCCCTATCTATTGCTGAATAGAATTCTCTGGTCTAGGTTGCTGCACGCTGCACGATGTTATTCTGTCTCCCACCCCCTCCCCCCCATTAATGATCATTTGAACTATTTCCAGTTTGGCACTATTTTGAATAAATGTTTGTGTCTTAGTCATGGTGTGGGCGTATATCTTTATTTTTGTTGGATAGATACCTGAGGGTGAAATTACTAGGTTGAATAGTTAATTGATGTTTTAACTTCTTGAGGAGACACAAAACTATGTTCTAAAGTAACTGCACTGATATCTGTTTCTACCAGTGCTGCCTTAGGGGCCTTGTTTCTCCACATCTTCACCAGCATTCACTATTGTCTGTCATATATTTATAAGAATTTACAAGAGTAGGGAGTGTTAGTCCACCATGGCTTTAATTTGCCTTTATGACTGATAGTGCTGAACGTTGTCCATGTGTTCTTTAGCCATTTGTGTAACTTATTTGATGAATGTCTGATCATATTTCTTTTTCTTTTCTTTTTAAAAATTTTATTAATCATTTTATTCATTTACATTTCAAATGATATTCCCTCTTCCTGGTTACCCCTCCACAAACCAAACGCCCAGCCCAGCCCCCCTCTCCCCCCTCCCCTTTGCTTCTAAGAGGGTGCTCCTCCACCCATTTACCTCCTCACTGCATCCCCCTATGCTGGAGCATCAAGCCTCCCTCCCCTCCCATTGATGTCAGATAAGGCCATCCTCTGCTACATATGGAGTCCTGGCTTCCTCCATGCATACTCTTTGGTTGGTGGTTTAGTCCCTGGAATCTCTGGGTGGTCCAGTTAGTTGATATTGTTTTTCCTATGGGATTGCAATTCCCTTCAGGTCCTTCAGTCCTTTGCCTAGCTCTTCTATTAGGGTCCCTGGGCCCAGTCCACTGATTGGCTGTGAGTATCTGCATCTGTCTTAGTCAGGTGCTGGTAGAACCTCTCAGGGAACAGCCATACCAGGCTGTCAGCAAGTGTTTCTAGGCATCAGCAATAGTATGGGGATTTGGTGTCTACAGATAGGATGGATCCCCAGGTGGGGCAGTCTCTGGATGGCCTTTCCTTCAGCTCTGTTCCACTATTTTCCCCTGCTTTTCCTTTAGGCAGGAATAATTCTGGATTAATATTTTTGAGATGGGTGGGTGGGCCCATTCCTCAATCGGGGGTCCTGCCTATCAACTGGAGGTGGTCTCTACAGCTTGTATCACCCTTTTGTTGGATATTTCAGCTAAAGTCATTGCCATTGGCTCCTGGGAGCCTCTCACTTCCCTGGAGTCTGGGACTTTCTAGTGACTACCCCACATATTTTGATCACTTTTTTGCATTGATCTGATAAGAATTATTTTTTTTTATCATATCAGTGTTCCCCAATCTGTTGTTGCACTTTTGTATTCTTTTTTAAATAAGCTTGTAATTAAAATATTTCATCATTTTCTCCTTCACTTTCTTCCCTCCAAACCCATCATGCCCTCAGCTCTCAAATTCATGGCCTCTTTTTTCTTTCTTTGAATATATATATATATATATATATATATATATATATATATATATGTATGTATGTATCTCCATCCTACTGAGTCTGTTTAATCTTGTTTGTATTCATATGATTTCAGGGCTGACCACTTGGCATTGGCTAAGTATGAGATTCATTCCTTGGAAAGGCTAATTCTCTGTGTTTCAGCCATCAGTATTTACCTGCAGTTCTTTGTCTCCTAAGAACCTTGAGCCTTGAGAGATTTCCCCCTTCCATGATAGCATGACTAGGTGTTGTCACTGCTCAGGTCCTGTTTAGGCACCTGTGTTGTTGAGATGCCATGGATATAGCTTCCCTGTCATTTCAAGGACATAATGTCACACAGAAGGCTCCCTATTCCTCTGACATTTATAATCTTTCCATTCCCTTTTCTGCTATGTTACCTGAGCCTTAGGTACAGTAGTGATGTTGTAGTTGTGGTCAGTGGTACTGAACACCATATCACAAGTTGATCTGTGAAATTTGGCCAATCATGGCATTTTTGTAAGTGTTCACTTCTGCAAAAAGAAGCTCCTTTGATGAGAAATGAGAGCTTTATTTATCTATGGGTGTAAGGAAAGTATTTTAATTACCATTATGGATTATGCTAGTCTAGTAAAGTGCCAATAGTATATTCTTCACCACCACTACCCACCACCCTCCACCCTCCACCCTCCCTGTCTTAGTGACTTGAGTTTGCATTGACAATACTTTACTGACGAGATTTACACATTATTGCTTGAGAGTTTTCTCTTGAACAATGAATCTCCAGAGCCTTTCACCTCTCTGTTCCCTCCTTTTTTTTTTTTGTTCTTTTATTGGATATTTTCTTTATTTACATTTCAAATATATTTTTAATTAGATATTTTCTTTATATACATTTCAAATTTCAAATGCTATCCTGAGAGTACTAAGGGGCCTCTCTTCCCAGTGATGGCCGACTAGGCCATCTTCTGCTACATACACAGCTAGAGACCCAAGCTCTGGGGGTACTGGTTACTTCATTTTGTTGTTCTACCTATAGGGTTGCAGACCCCTTCAGCTCATTGGGTACTTTCTCTAGCTCCTCCATTGGGGGCCCTGTGTTCCATCCAATAGCTGACTGTAAGCATCCACTTCTGTATTTGCCAGGCACTGGCATAGCCTCATACGAGACAGCTATACCAGGGTCCCTTCATCAAAATATTGCCCAGTTCCACCTCCAGAAACCCTCTATCCCCTCCCCTCACCCCTGCTTCTTTGAGGGTGTTCCTCCCACCCATCCACTCCTGCCTCCTTGCCCTGGCATTCCCCTACATTGAGGCATTGAGCCTTCATAGGACCAAGGGCCTTTCCTCCTATTGATGCCTGACAAGGCCATCCTCTGCTATATATGTGACTGGAGCCATGTATACTCTTTGGTTGGTGATTTAGTCCCTTGGAGCTCTGCAGGTGTCTGGTTGGTTGATACTGTTGTCCTTCCTATAAGGCTGCAGACCCCTTCAGCTCCTTGGGTACTTTCTCAAGCTGCTTCATTGGGGACCCTGTGTTCCATCCAATGGATGGCTGTGAGCATCTTCTTCTTTGTCAGGCACTGGCAGGGCCTCTCAGAGACAGCTATATCAGGCTCCTGTCAGCAAGCTCTTGTTGGCATCAACATTAGTGTCTGGGTTTGGTGACTTTATATGAGATGGATCCCCAGGTGGAGCAGCTTCTGGATGGCCTTTGTATGCACTTGCACCCTCTCTTCATGCAAGGTGGTGTTTCGCACACTTCCTGGCTCACCTTGCAATCAAGAAGCCAGACTGCTCTGGATATGTTTGTAAAGAAAAAAAATACCACTTAACTTACTTTCCTTTATTTTTTTGATCTATTACTAGATAATTCTTGTATATGGCATGTGTATTGAAGGTCCAGGTTCTCCCCCTCCCTGCCCCCAAGTGCTGAGTATTGAATCCAGGGATTTGTACAGGATGCTAGGCAATTACTGAGTTATAGCACCCAGGTGTTTGCTTTGTTTGTCTCGTTTTCTGGGGACAGAATTTTTCCCATGTAACCCTGTTCTGAAACTCCCAGTCTTGCTGCCTCAGACTCCCCAGGGCCAGGATTGTATGAATTTGCTACCACCACTTAGCTTGAAGGCTTTTAAAGAAATGTAAATGATCAAATTGTCTCAGTAGCATAATAGTATCAGATTTACTTTCTCTACTGAATTTTACCTTTGGGAAAACTTAATTAGTTATGAATATAAGAATTTTTTTCTAGCCTCTCAGGTCCATTCTCTGATTTATATATTTGTCTTTACATAAACAGGTGTAGAAATCAGGAAATGAAAGTCCTTTCGGTTTTCTTTCTAGCTTTGCAAAATTGTTTTTACTATTGCAGGTGTTTAGCATTTCTTTTTAGCTTAATGTTCTTGTCAATTGCTATAAAACAGCCTGTTAGAATTTTTATGGGAATTGTATTGGATATGCAAATTAATATTGGGGAAAATTGCCATTTTGACCCTTTCAAATGAAATAAGAACCCATTTAATTTCCTTTTACAAAGTTTTCTGTATACAAAAAGTCTTACTCTGAAATATCCCCTTTTTATTTTATAGTGCATGAAGTTTTGTATGTTTTGATATTATTCATTAGTCATATATGGAAATGCAATTGAGTTTGTTCAGTGTTAAGCATCTAACACTGGGTGTTATCCATGTTAGGCAAATTCTCTATGTCTGAATATAAGCCTCCTAACAATTGAGTTTTCTGTATTGACCTTGTGAATCACTCCAGTTTTGGTGAATGTGTGATGAGTTTATTGCCCACTGACATACCTTTCAGATTTTACTTTTTTCTACATCCCCCTTATTTTTTATATGTTTTCTTTTTTATTAGATATTTTCTTTATTTACATTTCAAATGCTAACCCAAAAGTTCCCTGTACCGCCCTGCCCCCCGCCCTGCTCCCCCTACCCACCCACTCCCACTTCTTGGCCCTGGCGTTCCCCTGTACTAAGGCATATAAAGTTTGCAAGACCGATGGGCTTCTCTTTCCAATGATGTCCGACCAGGCCACCTTCTGCTACATATGCAGCTAGAGACACGAGCTCTGGGGGTACTGGTTAGTTCATATTGTTGTTCCACCTATAGGGTTGCAGACCCCTTCAGCTCCTTGGATACTTTCTCTAGCTCCTCCATTGGGAGCCCTGTGATCCATCCAATAGCTGACTGTGAGCATCCACTTCTGTATTTGCCAGGCACTAGCCTGGTTATGCCTTATTTTTTCTTTAGATTTTGTTTCATTATTTCTGGTTTTATCTGATCACACAGAATCATCTAGTACAACCTCCTATAATCATATGCATTGCTACAGATAACCTCAATCTCTCTTTCCTTGGACAACAAAATCACACACTGAGATCTTGGTGATCATTGCTAGTGGTGTGTGATCACATCTAGTTCTCTTCCTTGTATTAAGGTGGCATGTCTGTAAAATAATTTAAATAATCCAAAGTAAGTTAATATTCATATATATATATACATATCTTATTGAACTCATTTATTAGGTCTGATAATTTGTGTAAGAAGAGTTTTTTTTTTATTTTTTATTACGTATTTTCCTCAATTACATTTCCAATGCTATCCCAAAAGTCCCCCATACCCCCCAACTCCCCTACCCACCCATTCCCACTTTTTGGCCCTGGCATTCCCCTGTACTGGGGCATATAAAGTTTGCGTGTCCAATGGGCCTCTCTTTCCAGTGATGGCTTACTAGGCCATCTTTTGATACATATGCAGCTAGAGTCAAGAGCTCCGGGGTACTGGTTAGTTCATAATGTTGTTACACCTACAGGGTTGCAGATCTCTTTAGCTCCTTGCTTACTTTCAAGAAGAGTTTTTTTAGGATTATCTATACATGGAACCATTTCATTAGGAAATAAAACTTAAGGGCTAGGGAGATAGCTCAGTGATCAAGAGTGCTTATCACACAAACCAAAGGAATGGAGTTTAGATCCCAGTATCCATGATAAGCTGGATATCTTTACAAAAATGATTGTAACCTCAGCACTAAGTAAAAACAGAGACAGGAGGATCACCTTACTGGATTCCAACCTAGTTGAGAAGATGTGAGGTTAGGGTCAGGGAGAAATTTTCTTCAAAGGAATCCATGTACAGTGATAAACAATGACACCTTCTTTGGCCTTTGACACATGAGTGCAGATACTATACACCTATAAACATGTGTATACATGCATAAAATAAATGTTTTATAAAAGAAAATAAAACAATGGGACAATTAAAATACAAAAGACTGAACATCTTTATCTTTTCTTCACCCTTAGAAAACATTTCTTCCTTCTCATGTCATTTATTATGTGAGAAAGTTCTCTTCTAACGTATGTTTGTTAGTATTTTTTGTTATAAACCAACATTGAATTATGTCAAGTGGATAGGTGGTATTATGGCTTTGTCCTTTATTTTATGAGTATGCTTTATGATATTATTGAATTTTCAGATATTAAACCAGTCTTGTATAGCTGGATAAATCCTAGGTGGCTACATTAAACTCCTTTATATGTTTTGGATTTATTTCCTAATATTTTGCTGCAAATACTTTCATTTATATTTAGAATAAATATTGCTCTATACTTCTTAGTGGTGGTAATATTTTTGGCTTTGCTATGATGCTGTCTTTGTAGAATGAGTTGAGAAGGAGTATGCATCCTATTGTCTATAATAACTTGATTATTGGCATTGACTTTTTTAACAATAAAATACATTAGTGAAAATTTCTGGGCCTGGACTTTTCCTCATGGGAAGATTTTGAATGGCTAATTAAAATTTTTTATAGGGCTCATTAAGCTCTATATGTCTTTATAAGTTTTAGTATAATTCGTTTTAGGATTCTTTCCCTCTTGTTGGAATATAAATTGTTGGCATGAATTTAGTCATAATATTTTTTTATAATCCTTTTAGTTCCGTCTAAACTATTAGTGTATAATTTTTAAAGATTTATTTATATTTATGAATATGTGTCTGCCACATGTGTGGGTACCCATAGCGATCAAAAGAGGACATCATATTCTATTCAACATCCTTTTACCTTGTTTTTCTGTTTATGGCTTTGATACAGGTTACAGGCCCTTATTCCAGTATGTCTGATCTATAATTAGTTATGGCAAGTTTACATGGCTCAACTGAATATACAAATAGATATCTGTGTACTGACTTGTGTTATTCAAATGATAGCACAGTGCAATATTCTCCTTCCATTTACTCTTCTCATTCATAATTATCCTCTAGCAATCTGTCCATGCTGCTGTGCAAAGCCCCATTCTTCATCATTGTTGCTATATAGTATTCTATTATGTAAATATTTCATAAATCTTTTGTCCATACTCTTACTAATTAACATTTATTATTTCTTTCATATTTCTGGCATTTGACTTTTATAGATAATGTTGCTATATACTTTTTTTGCTCATAATCATCAAATCCTATTTGCTCATAATATGTAGTATCCATATATAATTAAAAGGGGTAAAATTGCAGGGACTTGGATATACAAACCTTATTTTTTTAATTTTTTATTTAAAATGACCAGAATTATACCATGAACAATTTAAATGATGTTCTTTTTTTTTTTTAATGAACGATTTTTTGTTTGTTTGTTTTTGTTTTATGAGACAGGGTTTCTCTGTATAGCTCTGGCTGTCCTGGAACTCACTTTGTAGACCAGGCTGGCCTCAAACTCAGAAATCTGCCTGCCTCTGCCTCCCAAGTGCTGGGATTAAAGGCATGTGCCACCATGCCCGGCTAATGATTTTTTTTTTTATTTTTTAGATTTTACTCACCTGGTAGATAAATGTAATATCCAACTGATATTTTAATTCATATTTCCTTTGCCAATGAAGTAAAAGAAGAATTTTTGGGGGGTCCTGTTTAGATAACTTCTTTTTTTTAAAATTAGGTATTTTCTTCATTTACATTTCAAGTCCCCCATACCCTCCCCCACCCACTCCCACTTCTTGGCCTTGGCATTCCCCTGTACTGAGGCATATAAAGTTTGCAAGACCAAGGGGCCTCTCTTCCCAGTGATGGCCAACTAGGCCATCTTCTGATACATATGCAGCTAGAGAC
The DNA here is from genome assembly GCF_978045245.1 of Mus caroli. NCBI lineage: Eukaryota > Metazoa > Chordata > Mammalia > Rodentia > Muridae > Mus > Mus caroli. The sequence continues at coordinate 70,262,739 of NW_028227260.1, forward strand.
ACGAGCTCCAGGGGTACTGGTTAGTTCATATTGTTGTTCCACCTGTAGGATTGTAGATCCCTTTAACTCTTTGGGGACTTTCTCTAGCTCCTCCATTGGGGGCCCTGTGATCCATCCAATAGCTGACTGTGAGCATCCACTTCCGTGTTTGCTAGCCCCCTGCATAGTCTCACAAGAGACAGCTATATCAGGGTCCTCTCAGCAAAATGTTGCTAGTGTATGCAATGGTGTCAACATTTGGAGGCTGATTACGGGATGGATCCCCAGATATGGCCGTCTCTAGATGGTCCATCCTTTCGTCTCAGCTCCAAACTTTGTCTCTGTAAAATGAAATTTTTTCTTGAGATAGGGTTTTACTTTGAAGCCTTGGCTAAACTTCAACATAGCCTTATGAGTATTTGGGATTACATGTATGCACTCTACCTCTGTCATGATTTAAATATATATACACATATAATACACACACACACACACACACATACACACACACACACACACACACACACACACACACACACACATTTGGAAGACGGTAAGGAGAAGTATATGGGACCATGTAGAAGGAGGAAGAATTTGGAAGCAGAAATGATGTAATAATATAATCTCAAAAAGGAAAAGAAAAATTCAAAAAATTTAAATTAAAAATTATAATTGTATCACCTCCCCATTCCATTTTCTTCTCCTTCCCACCCTTTCACTGCCTCTCAAATTCCTGGGTTTTTAGTTCTTGTTACACATACATATATGTATATGTACATGTACATGTATATGTGTATGTGTGTATGTGTGTGTGTGTGTGTGTGTGTGTGTGTGTGTGTGTATGTGTAACAACCTGATGAGTCCATTTACTGTTGCTTATATGTACATGATTTCAGGAATAATCACTTGGAATTGGATAACCAATTATGGTTCTCATTCCCAGTGATGGCTAATTTTCTTTCTCTCAGAAGTGCTTATTTGCCTAAGTTTTCTTTTGTTTGTTTGTTTTTTGTTTTTGTCTAGGGTGGGTTGCTATGAGAGCACCCTTCCATGAGAACATGACTATTGGTAATGGTGGCGTTCAGGTTCTGGTTAGGCAGCCCTATTGTTGAGGTATCATGGATGTAGCTTTCCTGTTGTTTCCAGGAGATAACAATCTCACAGCACACATTTTTTGTTGCTCTGGCATTTACAATCTTTCCCCTCTTCTCTCATGTTACCTGAGCCTTGGGGGCAATAGTTGTGTTATAGGTGTATCTGTTGGGGTTTGGTACCCCATAATCAGTTGATCTCTGGAGATTGACCAGTCATGATATTTTATTATTATCTTTGCTGCAAAGAGTAGATTATGTATGGGAATAAGGATATGTGTTTAAAAACCAGAAAGGAATTATGCTGGTCTAGTAAAGTGGTGGTAAAATGTTCTCTAAGATCCATGACCTCATTAGCTCTTAGAAGTGGTGTAGGTTTATACTACAAGGTATGATTTCTGCCCTATTGAGTGGTTTGTAAGTCACAGTTACACCACCATTAGTTACTGCCAAAATATGAGTGTCATTATTGCAATTTTAGGGATATTTTGCCATGCTAGATATTGTATGAACAACAACATATCAGTTTTTCCATTTCCCCCTTCATGTCACTTATATCCTGCCATTCCCCTTTTGAGTGCCCCTTTCTAATAGTTCCTTTTAACACTGTGCTTTCCACTAGTACTCCCAGTGATCTATTCCCCATTGATGATTTTAAGCTAGGAACCTCAGATGTGTGAGCACATGTGATGTTTGTCTGAATCACTTTCCTTGATATGTTATCTTCTCATTCCGTCTATTTATCTGCAATAAAAGCTGAATAGTATTCTATTATGTTTATGTAGCACATTTTCATTATCCATCTGTCACTTGAAGGACATTTAGGTTGTTTCCATTTCCTTGCTGTTGTGAATAAAGCAGCAATGCACGTGGCTGAGCATATATTTGTGGAGAAGGATGTCAAGTCCTTTGGACAGATACTAAGGAGTGGTTCTGGTTCATATGTTTATTTTTAACTTTTTGAGAGCTCTCCAAATGACTCTCCAGAGGGACTGCACAAGTTTGCAGTTCTAGCAACAGTGAATAAAGCTTCAAGTGCAGTGATAACCAGGTCAACAAGCCCAAGCCCACATGAGTCATACAGTTTTAGTCATCTGTTTTTTTTCTATTAAGTGAATATACTCTACTATAACATTTAATTTATGAATTTCACTATATATATATATATATATGTATGTATTTTATTTTCTTAGTTTCTGCTGTAAAAGTTAAAACTTATACCTGGATTTACCACAATTCGTTTAAATATTCTGTTTCAGTAATATACACAAGTGCTACTTTTCTTTGCCTGGTTTCTTTCCAGTTTTATCCTGTTTCAGTTCTATTTTTGTTATATGTGTTCTACAATATTGTAACTACAAACTACATTATTATAATATGAATTATTATAATTAGTATAATACAAATTTTGTGATTTTTACATTTCCTGAAAAAAAAAACCCTGAAGAATGGAGAGCAAGAAGATATTTATAAAATATGCTATATTAAAGTTTCCAGTTAGGATGCATGGGACAATTTCAATATTTTTGTATCTGTTGAGTCCTGTTTTGTGCCCAATTACGTGGTCAATTTTGGAGAAGGTACCATGAGGTGCTGAGAAGAAGGTATATCCTTTTGTTTTAGGATAGAATGTTCTGTAGATATCTGCCAGATCCATTTGGTTCATAATTTCTCTTAGTTTCTCTGTGTCCCTGTTTAGTTTCTGTTTCCATGATCTGTCCATTGGTGAAAGTGGTGTGTTGAAGTCTCCCACTATTATTGTATGAGGTGCAATGTGTGCTTTGAGATTTACTAAAGTTTCTTTAATGAATGAGGCTGCCTTTGTATTTGGAGCATAGATATTCAGGATTGATAGTTCCTCTTGGAGGATTTTACCTTTGATGAGTATGAAGTGCCCCTCCCTGTCTTTTTTTGATGACTTTGGGTTGGAAGTTAATCTTATCAGATATTAGAATGGCTACTCCAGCTTGTTTCTTCATACCATTTGCTTGGAAAATTGTTTTCCAGCCTTTCATTCTGAGGTAGTGCCTATCTTTTTCTCTGAGATGAGTTTCCTGTAAGCAGCAAAATGTTGGGTCTTGTTTGTGTAGCCAGTTTGTTAGTCTATGTCTTTTTATCGGGGAGTTGAGACCATTGATATTAAGAGATATTAAGGAAAAGTAATTGTTGTTTCCTGTTATTTTTGTTGTTAAAGTTGGCATTCTGTTCTTGTGGCTGTCTTCTTTTAGGTTTGTTGAGGGATTACCTTCTTGTTGTTTCTAGGGCGTGGTTCCCGTCCTTGTATTGGTTTTTTCCTGTTATTATCCTTTGAAGGGCTGGATTTGTGGAGAGATAATGTGTGAATTTGGTTTTGTCGTGGAATACTTTGGTTTCTCCATCTATGTTAATTGAGAGTTTGGCTGGATATAGTAGCCAGTTAGTTTTTCTGATTCTTTTCATTTTTTTCTGTAGATTCCCAGTACACATTTCTCCCTGTCCCACACATATTTATTCTGATATTATTGTGAAATAGGTTTTATTTTTTAATGTTTTGGGTCTAATAGTCTTATAGTTTATATAATTTGTCTTTAAGTCAATTAACCAGAAAACTGTGTTTATATTGTCTTTTGTCATAGCCTTTATTCTGAAAAACAAAAAACAACAAAAAAATAAAATAAAACAAAAAACCAAAAAGCAACAACAACAACAACTTCTTTGTTTTATATTAGTAAATTTGAATTGTTCTATCACTAACTTTTACTCATGATAATGGTTGTGTGTGTAACAGCATAAGAGTGTGTGGATGCACATAGTGCAGTGTGTGTGTGTGTGTGTGTGTGTGTGTGTGTGTCGGGGGAAACTTTGGCAAATGTAATCTATCTTGTTTTTGAGATGAGCCAGAGCTCATCCATTTAGCCAGGCTGGCTGTCTGCTCGCCCCTCAAACTCTAGTGTTCTTTCTTGGTGCTGAGATTTGTGACTATGTGAGCTGGCTTTTTATGTAGGTGCTAGAGCCTCAGGTTTATTTTGAAAGCCCTTTACTGACTACGACCTCTCTTGCACTCCAGCATCAAACTTTTATTTTTTTTTTAATACTAGTAACAGAATTCTGTAACTTATTTTGTTCCAAAAATAATCTTGATCTCCATTTTGCCATTTTGGAAAGATGGATTTGCTTAGTATGCTATCTGTGTTTTAAAGTTATTCTTTCATTTGTACTTACTTATTTTTGTTTAATTTTTTGGACACAAATCAGCAGGTTCCTTTATACTTCCATGTAGTATTTTGTTTCAGTTGGTTTTCTCTCCTACTGTACTCCATTCCTTGCCTCTTGAAGTCCATTCCCTGCTTATACATTTTGACCCCCAGAAGTTCCCTTCAACTTTGATGTCACATGTGTTCTATCACACTTCCCATGGCCTGCCCTCAATGCTTGCTCTTGCCCTTGATGGGAGATTTCTTAGTTTCATGCACTATTCATATTCACCCCTCTCCAAAACAAAACAAAACAAAACAAAAACAAACAAACCCAAAAGCCTCACATGTACAAATTAAACACTTAGACAAACATATGATACAGAAAATGTTGTATATGTTATTCTGGGTATGGGTTACTTCACTCAATATAATCTTTTCCAATTCTATTGACATATCTGCAGACTTCATTTCATTTTATATCAGAATAAAATTCCATTGTGTGTTTGTACCATATTTTTATTATCAATTTGTTTATCTATTGACATCAAGGCTGATTCCATTTCTTGTAAAGAAAACAATAAGCAAGAATGTGGAAGGATGCCTGTGATATGATACAGAGTCCTTTGGGCATATACCCAGGAGTAGTATAGCTGGGTTAGTTTTTTTTTTTTTAACAACTTGACACATATTTCAAAGTAGTTAATATGTAGTTGTTGCGGGCCGTCCAGCAGCTCGCAAGGAACGGGTATGGCTGAGCTGGCAGACTCGAGCTGAAAGAAAAGGAACTAGACGGAGGAGTCAAGTTAAACCAGATTCTGATCAAAGCTCAATTTTTTTTTAAAGATTTATTTATTATATGTAAGTACACACTGTAGCTTCAGACACTCCAGAAGATGGCATCAGATTTAATTACAGATGGTTGTGAGCCACCATGTGGTTGCTGGGATTTGAAGTCAAGACCTTTAGAAGAGCAGTCGGTGCTCTTAACCACTGAGCCATTTCTCTAGCCCCCTCAAAGCTCAATTTTAATGTCAGCAAACACGCTTTATAAAGAAGAGGGGAGGCCCATCCCTAGCCATGCAAAGTTCCTTTGAAGTAGATAGGTCAGCCTTCTAGTGGGAACTTGGTGCTAACTCCAGAGAATCTTGGAAGAGAACTGGTTTGGCCTCAGGCAGGTTGGGCCTCAGGCAGGTTGGGCCTCAGGCAGGTAGTGGCACATCAAAGGAGCAGCACAGCAGGTGGCTCCGCTTAAGTGGTGGATGGTCACAGCCAGCCTTGCTAGGCTGGAAGGAGGTAACATGTAGTATATATGTATGTATGTATATACACACACATATGTGTATGTGTGTGTTGTATTGTATTTTATAAATAGACCAGTATATGTTTTATAGAGCACAGTGAGGTAGCAGGGGTATATTGGCAGGCCATGCTGAGGCATCCCTTCCCCTGAGGTACCAATATAGTGTAAAATAGAGTTTAGGGTTTGGGAAAGGAGTAGAGACAGAGAAAGATAGGCAAGAAGAGAAAAGAGCCCAGCCAGGATCATGTAGAGAAAGTGGGGGTGGGGGGGGAGAGGCGCGAGTGTGCGTGTGCGAGAGAGAATGTGTGTGTGTGTGTGTGTGTGTGTGTGTGTGTGTGTGTGTGTGTAAGCGTGATCGAGCAGAGAGCTAGAATATATACCAAGCCAGGCCTTCCTGTCTGTTGCCAGGTAAACTGTTAGGCAGAACCTAGAAGGAATGCTAACAATAAGTAACTTCAAAATTTAAATACCAAAATAAAAATCTTATTAATCAATAAGTGGGTTAAGGCACTGAACAGAAATTTCCCAAATAGATACAAATGGCAAATAAATATTTCAAAATGTATGTGACATCCTTAGGCATCAGATACAAATAAAAACTGCTTTGTGATTCCACCACACTCACATCCAATGGCTAAAATTGAGAAAAGAGACAAGAAATGCTGGCGAGGAAGTGAGGATGGTTGTCTTCTATCCATTTGACTGCAGATTTCATTTTTTCTTAACAGCTGAATAATGTTCCATTATTTCAAGGTACCATATTTTCACTAACCATTCTTCAGCTGATGGACATCTTGGCTGTTTCCATTTTCTAGCTGTTACTAATAGAGCAGTAGTGAACACGAGGAAGTGTCTCAATAGCAAGATGTAGAGTCCTTTCCATAATATGTCTTAGAGTGGTATAGCTGAATCTTGGGGGTAGATAAATTTTCAGTCTTTGAGGCGCCTCCACACTGATTTCCATAGTGTCTGTTCCAGTTTGCACTCATATCAGCAATGAATGGGTGCTCTCTTTGCCAGGTATCACTACCTGCACGTGTTATCATATTTTATTGACTTGGTCATTCTGTCCAGGGTAAGATGAAATCCTAAAATAAGATGAGTACTTTTAAGTGTTTCTTAGCCATTCTTAGCCTCGTCTTTTGAGAATTGTCTATTTCTGTACTTTATTTTTAAATTGGGTTGTTTGCTTGACCTGTTATTGGCCTTAGAACTACTATTAGCGTCCTGTTCAGAAACTCCTTCCCTATGCCAATAGGGAAAGTCAAGCCCAGACCTTACTTTCTCTTTCTCTTTACTTTCTCATGTTCAGAGTCTAGATTTTATGTTGGTTTTCTTCATCCATTTGGAGTTGGGGTTTGTGCAGGCTGGTAAATAAAAAAATCTGTTCTCATGTATGTTAATCTCTATACAACCATTTGACTGACGCCGTATTTCAAAGATGCTGTTTTTTTCTATGTATTTTTGGATTTTTGTCAAAAATCAGGTGTTCATATGTGAGTGGGCTTATGTCTTGGTCTTCAATTTTATTACACTGATTACCCTGCCTATAGTTAGGGCAATACCATGTAGTTTTTGTTACTATTTCTCTGTAATAAAACTTGAAATCTGGCATGGTGGTACCTTCAGCAATTCTTTTGTAATTTAAGATCGTTTTAGCTATCCTGATTTTTTTTAATGTTTCCCTATGAAGCTAATAACTGTTTTCCCAATTTCTGTGATAAATTGTGTTGGAGTTTTTAAGGGGAATTGGTTGAATCTGTAGTTTGCTTTTGGCAGGATGTCCATTTTCACAATATTTATTCTGGTGATCCATGAACACGGGAGGCATTTCCATTTTCTGATGTCTTCTTCAATTTATTTATTCAGTGTTTTTTTTTTTTTTACTAGTCTTTCACTAGCTTGTTTAGAGTCATCCCAAGATTTTTTGAGGCTATTATGAAAGGTACTGTTTCCCTTTCTTTCTCAGTCTGTCATTTGCATATAGGAAGACTACTGGTTTTTGTTTATTAATTTTGTTTCCTGCCACCTTGCTGAAAGTGTTAATCAGCTGTAGGCATTTCCTGGTAGAGTCTTTAGAGTCTTTTAAAAATAATTTATATCATCTGAAAATAAAGATATATTGCCTTCTTCCCTTCGTATTTCTGTCTCCATGATCTTCAGTCTTACTGATCTAGATAAGACTTCAAGCACTGTATTGAATAGGTATGGAGTGAGTAGCAATCCTTGTTTTGTTTCTGATAATTTTACTGGAAATGCTTTGAGTTTCTATCCATATAGGTTGATGTTGGTTGTAGATGGACATGTAATAAACTATCTTTATTATGCTGAGGTATGTCCATTCTATCTGTAGTCTGTCTAGGACTTTTATCATAAAGGTATGTTGGATGTTCTCAAATGCCCTTTCTGCATCTAATCAGATGATCATGTAGTCTTTGTATTTTTGTCTGTTTATGTGGTAGATTACATTAGTTGATTTATGTATGTGGAGCCATCCCTGCATCTCTGGGATAAAACCAACTTGATCATGATGGATAAACTTTTGGAAATATTATTGGATTTAGCTTGCAATTTTTTTGTGTGTTTTCGCATCTATGTTCCTAAAGGATATTGATCTGTCATTTTCCTTTACTACTACTACTACTACTACTATTATTATTATTATTATTATGGTTTGGTCTTTGCATGGTTCTGGTAGCAGGGTAATAGTGGCTTTATAAAAAAGATTTAGGAAATGTTTCTTCAGACTTTATTTTGTTAAATAATTTGAGGAGTTTAGACTTTAGTTCTTCATTGAAGGTCTGGTAGCATTCTGCCTTGAATCCATCTGACTTTTTGGGGGATTGAGTGGTTAATAACTGCTGCTACTTCCCTAGGGATTATGGGCCTGTTTAAAATGCTTATTTAATCTTGATTTAAACTTGGTAGATTGTATACATCAAGATTCATCTATAATTTTAGGTTTTCCAATTTGGTGGAATATAGATCTTAAAAGTATATATTTATGATTCTCTATATTTCCTCAGTTTCTGTCTGCCTTTCGTCTCTAATTTTATTAATTTGGATCTTCTCTGCATTCTTTAGTTAACTTTGTAACAATTTGTATCATAGATACTCTCAAAGAATCAGCTCTTCCTAACTTGATTTTTTATATTGTTTTTGTTTGCTTTTATTTCACTGATTTCAGCCCTGAGTTTATTTCCTCCCATCTATATTGTCCATGGGAATTATTTCTTACTGTTTTTCTAAAGTTTCCAAGTGTGTTAAGTTATAAATATGAAAATTCTCCGGTTATTTTTTATGTAGGTACTTAGTGTAATGCTCTTGGCTCTTTGAATTGCCTGCATTATATATCAGAGGTTTGAGTGTATTGTATTTTCATTTTTATTAAATCCTAAAAAGTGTTTACCTTTTCTTTTTTTTGATTTTTAATATTTTTATTACATATTTTCCTCAATTACATTTCCAATGCTATCCCAAAAGTCCCCCATAGCGCCCCCCACTTCCCTACCCACCCATTCCCATTCTTTTGGCCCTGGCATTCCCCTATATTGGGGCATATAAAGTTTGCAAGTCCAATGGGCCTCTCTTTCCATTGATGGCCGACTAGGCCATCTTTCGATACATATGCAGCTAGAGACAAGAGCTCCGGGGTTCTGGTTAGTACATCATGTTGTTCCAACAATAGGGTTGCAGATCCCTTTAGCTCTTTGGGTACTTTCTCTAGCTTCTCCATTGGGAGCCCTGTGATACATCCAATAGCTGACTGTGAACATCCACTCCTGTGTTTGCTAGGCCCCGGCATCGTCACACAAGAGACAGCTATATTTGGGTCCTTTCAGCAAAATCTTGCTAGTGTATGCAATGGTGTCAGCGTTTAGAAGCTGATTATGGGACGGATCCCTGGATACAGCAGTCTCTAAATGGTCCATCCTTTCATCACAGCTACGAACTTTGTCTCTGTAACTCCTTCCCTGGGTGTTTTGTTCCCAATTCTAAGAAGGTGCACAGTGTCCACACTTTGGTCTTCATTCTTCTTGAGTTTCATGCGTTTATCTAATTGTATCTTATATCTTAGGTATCCTAAGTTTTGGGCTAATATCTACTTATCAATGAATACATATTGTGTGAGTTCTTTTGTGATTGTGTTACTTCACTCAAGATGATGCCCTCCAGGTCCATCCATTTGGCTAGGAATTTCATCAATTCATTCTTTTTAATAGCTGAGTAGTACTCCATTGTGTAAATGTACCATAATTTCTGTATCCATTCCTCTGTTGAGGGACATCTGGGTTCTTTCCAGCTTCTGGCTATTATAAATAGGGCTGCTATGAACATAGTGGAGCATGTGTCCTTTTTACCGGTTGGGACATCTTCTGGATATATGCCCAGGAGAGGTATTGCTGGATCCTCCGGTAGTACTATGTCCAATTTTCTGAGGAACCGCCAGACTGATTTCCAGAGTGGTTGTACAAGCTTGCAATCCCACCAACAATGGAGGAGTGTTCCTCTTTCTCCACATCCTCGCCAGCATCTGCTGTCACCTGAATTTTTGATCTTAGCCATTCTGACTGGTGTGAGGTGGAATCTCAGGGTTGTTTTGAGTTGCATTTCCCTGATGATTAAGGATGTTGAACATTTTTTCAGGTATTTCTCTGCCATTCGGTATTCCTCAGGTGAGAATTCTTTGTTCAGTTCTGAGCCCCATTTTTTAATGGGGTTATTTGACTTTCTGGAGTCCACGTTCTTGAGTTCTTTATATATATTGGATATTAGTCCCTTATCTGATTTAGGATAGATGAAGATCCTTTCCCAATCTGTTGGTGGTTTTTTTGTCTTATTGATGGTGTCTTTAGCCTTGCAGAAGCTTTGTAGTTTCATGAGGTCCCACTTGTCAATTCTCGATCTTACAGCACAAGCCATTACTGTTCTATTCAGGAATTTTTCCCCTGTGCCCATATCTTCAAGGCTTTTCCCCACTTTCTCCTCTATAAGTTTCAGTGTCTCTGGTTTTATGTGAAGTTCCTTGATCCACTTAGACTTGACCTTAGTACAAGGAGATAGGAATGGATCGATTTGCATTCTTCTACATGTTAACAACCAGTTGTGCCAGCACCATTTGTTGAAAATGCTGTCTTTCTTCCACTGGATGTTTTTAGCTCCCTTGTCGAAGATCAAGTGACCATAGGTGTGTGGGTTCATTTCTGGGTCTTCAATTCTATTCCATTGGTCTATTTGTCTGTCACTATACCAGTACCATGCAGTTTTTATCACAATTGCTCTGTAGTAGAGCTTTAGGTCCGGCATGGTGATTCCACCAGAGGTTCTTTTATCCTTGAGAAGAGTTTTTGCTATCCTAGGTTTTTTGTTATTCCAGATGAATTTGCAGATTGCACTTTCTAATTCGTTGAAGAATTGATTTGGAATTTTGATGGGGATTGCATTGAATCTGTAGATTGCTTTTGGCAAGATAGCCATTTTTACAATGTTGATCCTGCCAATCCATGAGCATGGGAGATCTTTCCATCTTCTGAGATCTTCTATAATTTCTTTCTTCAGAGACTTGAAGTTTTTCTTATACAGATCTTTCACTTCCTTAGTTAGAGTCACGCCAAGATATTTTATATTATTTGTGACTATTGAGAAGGGTGTTGTTTCCCTAATTTCTTTCTCAGCCTTTTTATTCTTTGTGTAGAGAAAGGCCATTGATTTGTTTGAGTTAATTTTATATCCAGCTACTTCACCGAAGCTGTTTATCAGGCTTAGGAGTTCTCTGGTGGAATTTTTAGGGTCACTTATATATACTATCATATCATCTGCAAAAAGTGATATTTTGACTTCATCTTTTCCAATTTGTATCCCTTTGATCTCCTTTTGTTGTCGAATTGCTCTGGCTAGGACTTCAAGTACAATGTTGAATAGGTATGGAGAAAGTGGACAGCCTTGTCTAGTCCCTGATTTTAGAGGGATTGCTTCAAGCTTCTCACCATTTACTTTGATGTTGGCTACTGGTTTGCTGTAGATTGCTTTTATCATGTTTAGGTATGGGCCTTGGATTCCTGATCTTTCCAAGACTTTTATCATGAATGGGTGTTGGATCTTGTCAAATGCTTTTTCCGCATCTAAGGAGATGACCATGTGGTTTTTGTCTTTGAGTTTGTTTATATACTGGATTACGTTGATGGATTTCCGTATATTGAACCATCCCTGCATCCCTGGGATGAAACCTACTTGGTCAGGATGGATGATTGTTTTGATGTGTTCTTGGATTCGGTTAGCAAGAACTTTATTGAGGATTTTTGCATCAATATTCATAAGGGATATTGGTCTGAAGTTTTCTATCTTTGTTGGGTCTTTTTGTGGTTTAGGTATCAGAGTAATTGTGGCTTCATAGAATGAGTTGGGTAGAGTACCTTCTGTTTCTATTTTGTGGAATAGTTTGTGTAGAACTGGGATTAGATCTTCTTTGAAGGTCTGATAGAACTCTGCACTAAACCCATCTGGTCCTGGGCTTTTTTTAGTTGGGAGACTATTAATGACTGCTTCTATTTCTTTGGGGGATATAGGGCTGTTTAGATCATTAACCTGATCTTGATTCAACTTTGGTACCTGGTATCTGTCTAGGAACTTCTCCATTTCATTCAGGTTCTCCAGTTTTGTTCAGTATAGCCTTTGGTAGAAGGATCTGATGGTGTTTTGGATGTCTTCAGGATCTGTTGTTATGTCTCCTTTTTCATTTCTGATTTTGTTAATTAGGATGATTTCCCTGTGCCCTCTAGTGAGTCTGGCTAAGGGTTTATCTATCTTGTTGATTTTCTCAAAGAACCAGCTCCTTGATTGGTTGATTCTTTGAATAGTTTTTCTTGTTTCCACTTGGTTGATTTCACCCCTGAGTTTGATTATTTCCTGCCGTCTACTCCTCTTGGGTGAATTTGCTTCCTTTTGTTCTAGTGCTTTTAGGTGTGTTGTCAAGCTGCTAATGTGTGCTCTCTCTAGTTTCCTTTTGGAGGCACTCAGAGCTATGAGTTTTCCTCTTAGAAATGCTTTCATTGCGTCCCATAAGTTTGGGTATGTTGTGGCTTCATTTTCATTGAACTCTAAAAAGTCCTTAATTTCTTTCTTTATTCCTTCCTTGACCAAGGTATCATTGAGAAGAGTGTTGTTCAGTTTCCACGTGAAGGTTGGCTTTCTATTATTTATTTTGTTATTGAAGATCAGCCTTAGTCCATGGTGATCTGATAGGATGCATGGGACAATTTCAATATTTTTATATCTGTTGAGGCCTGCTTTGTGACCAATTATGTGGTCAATTTTGGAGAAGGTACCATGAGGTGCTGAGAAGAAGGTATATCCTTTTGTTTTAGGATAGAATGTTCTGTAGATATCTGCCAGATCCATTTGATTCATAATTTCTCTTAGTTTCACTGTGTCCCTGTTTAGTTTCTGTTTCCATGATCTGTCCATTGGTGAAAGTGGTGTGTTGAAGTCTCCCACTATTATTGTATGAGGTGCAATGTGTGCTTTGAGATTTACTAAAGTTTCTTTAATGAATGTGGCTGCCTTTGTATTTGGAGCATAGATATTCAGGATTGATAGTTCCTCTTGGAGGATTTTACCTTTGATGAGTATGAAGTGTCCCTCCCTGTCTTTTTTAATGACTTTGGGTTGGAAGTCAATCTTATCAGATATTAGAATGGCTACTCCAGCTTATTTCTTCCTAGCATTTGCTTGGAAAATTGTTTTCCAGCCTTTCATTCTGAGGTAGTGTCTATCCTTTTCTCTGAGATGAGTTTCCTGTAAGCAGCAAAATGTTGGGTCTTGTTTGTGTAGCCAGTTTGTTAGTCTATGTCTTTTTATCGGGGAGTTGAGTCCATTGATGTTAAGAGATATTAAGGAAAAGTAATTGTTGTTTCCTGTTATTTTTGTTGTTAAAGTTGGCATTTTGTTCTTGTGGCTGTCTTCTTTTAGGTTTGTTGAGGGATTACCTTCTTGTTGTTTCTAGGGCATGGTTCCTGTCCTTGTATTGGTTTTTTTCTATTATTATCCTTTGAAGGGTTGGATTCGTGGAGAGATAATGTGTGAATTTGGTTTTGTCGTGGAATACTTTGGTTTCTCCATCTATGTTAATTGAGAGTTTGGCTGGGTATAGTAGCCTGGGCTGGAATTTGTGTTCTTTTAGTGTCTGTATAACATCCGTCCAGGATCTTCTGGCTTTCATAGTCTCTGGTGAAAAATCTGGTGTAATTCTGATAGGCTTGCCTTTATATGTTACTTGGCCTTTTTGTCTTACTGCTTTTAGTATTCTATCTTTATTTAGAGCATTTGTTGTTCTGATTTTAATGTGTCGGGAGGTATTTCTTTTCTGGTCCAGTCTATTTGGAGTTCTGTAGGCTTCTTGTATGTTCATGGGCATCTCTTTCTTTAGATTTGGGAAGTTTTCTTCTATAATTTTGTTGAAGATGTTTGCTGGTCCTTTGAGTTGAAAATCTTCATTCTCATCCACTCCTATTATCCGTAGGTTTGGTCTTCTCATTGTGTCCTGTATTTCTTGGATGTTTTGAGTTAGTATCTTTTTGCATTTTACATTTTCCTTGATTGTTGTGCTGATGTTCTCTATGGAATCTTCTGCACCTGAGATTCTCTCTTCCATCTCTTGTATTCTGTTGCTGATGCTCGTATCTATGGTTCCAGATTTCTTTCCTAGGGTTTCTATCTCCAGTGTTGCCTCATTTTGGGTTTTCTTTATTGTGTCTACTTCCCTTTTTAGGTCTAGTATGGTTTTGTTCATTTCCATCATCTGTTTGGATGTGTTTTCCTGTTTTTCTGTAAGGACTTCTACCTGTTTGATTATGTTATCCTGTTTTTCTTTAAGGATTTGTAACTCTTTAGCAGTGTTCTCCTGCAATTCTTTAAGGGATTTTTGTGCTTCCTCTTTATCGTCTTCTGCCTGTTTAGCAGTGTTCTCCTGTATTTCTTTAAGTGTGTTATTAAAGTCCTTCTTGAAGTCCTCTATCATCATCAGGAGATATGCTTTTAAATCCGTGTCTAGCTTTTCCAGTGTGTTGGGGTGCCCTGGACTGGGCAAAGTGGGGGTGCTGGGTTCTGATGATGGTGAGTGGACTTGGTTTCTGTTAGTAAGATTATTACGTTTACCTTTCGCCATCTGGTAATCTCTGGGGTTAGTTGTTATCGTTGTCACTGTTTAAAGATTGGAGCAGAAGCTGTGTTCCACTCACCAGCAGTCCTAAATCCTGCGGCGGGGGTGGTACCCCGGTGCTGGTCCAGCCGGAAGAGGCCTGTGGTCCTACTCAGGCCGGTTTTCTGCTTCCCTAACTAATGCAGTCTCTGGTCCCGCGTGCAATTGGATTGGAGCAGAAGCTGTGTTCCACTCTCCAGAAGTCTTAAGATCCTGTGGCGGGTGTTGTGGGTAGCTGGTGAGTGTCAGCCGACCCTGCACCCCAGCTGCCCCGGTGCTTTTCTGACCGGAAGAGGGTTGTGGCCCTATGTAGGCCGGATTTCTCTCTCCCCAACCAGAGCAGTCTCAGGTCCCGTGTGATTGGAATGGAGCAGAAGCTGTGTTCCACTCACCAGTAGTCCCAAAATCCTGCGGTGGGGGTCATGGGTAGCTGGCGGGTGTCAGGCAACCCTGCGCTCCCGCTACCCAGGCGCTGATCCGGCCGGATGAGGCCTGTGGCCCTACTCAGGCAGGTTTCTGCTTCCCTAACTAATGCAGTCTCAGGTCCCGCGCAATTGGATTGGAGCAGAAGCTGTGCTCCACTCACCAGAAGTCTTAAGATCCTGTGGCGGGTGTTGTGGGTAGCTGGCGAGTGTCAGCCAACACTGCGCCCCAGCTGCCCTGGTGCTTTTCTGACTGGAAGAGGGTTGTGGCCCTATGTAGGCCGGATTTCTCTCTCCCCAACCAGAGCAGTCTCAGGTCCCGCGTGATTGGACTGGAGCAGAAGCTGTGTTCCACTCACCAGCAGTCCCAAAATCCTGCGGCGGGGGGTCGTGGGTAGCTGGCGGGTGTCAGGCAATCCTGTGCTCCCGCTACCCCGGCGCTGATCCGGCCGGATGAGGCCTGTGGCCCTACTCAGGCAGGTTTCTGCTTCCCTAACTAATGCAGTCTCAGGTGCCGCGCAATTGGATTGGAGCAGAAGCTGTGTTCTAAACACCAGCAGTCCCAAAATCCTGAGGCGGGGGTCGTGGGTAGCTGGCGGGTGTCAGGCAACCCTGCGCTCCCGCTACCCCGGCGCTGATCTGGCCGGATGAGGCCTGTGGTCCTACTCAGGCCGGTTTCTGCTTCCCTAACTAATGCAGTCTCAGGTCCCGTGCAATTGGATTGGAGCAGAAGCTGTGCTCCACTCACCAGAAGTCTTAAGATCCTGTGGTGGGTGTTGTGGGTAGCTGGCGAGTGTCAGCAGACCCTGCGCGCCAGCTGCCCCGGTGCTTTTCTGACCGGAAGAGGGTTGTGGCCCTATGTAGGCCGGATTTCTCTCTCCCCAACCAGAGCAGTCTCAGGTCCCGCGTGATTGGACTGGAGCAGAAGCTGTGTTCCACTCACCAGCAGTCCCAAAATCCTACGGCGGGGGTCGTGGGTAGCTGGCGGGTGTCAGGCAACCCTGCGCTCCCGCTACCCCGGCGCTGATCCGGCCGGATGAGGCCTGTGGTCCTTCTCAGGCCGGTTTCTGCTTCCCTAACTAATGCAGTCTCAGGTCCCGCGCAATTGGATTGGAGCAGAAGCTGTGCTCCACTCACCAGAAGTCTTAAGATCCTTTGGCGGGTGTTGTGGGTAGCTGGCGAGTGTCAGCCGACACTGTGCCCCAGCTGCCCCCGTGTTTACCTTTTCTTATTTCTGTCTTGTTTCATTGATTTGCGGTTGTTAAATTCCCTGATTTTTGCATATTTTCTGCTATTTTTTTTTTCGCTTGTTGCTGTTATTGGTAGCTAGCTTCAATCCATGGTGGTCATAAAGGTTGCAACATGTTATTTCAATGTTTTTATATCTGTTGAGACTTGCTTTGTGCTCTAATATGTGGTCAATTTTTGAAAAAATTCTATGGGCTACTGAGAAGCAAGTGTATTTTTTTTTTTTTTTTTTTTTTTTTTTTTTTGGTGATTGGATGGAACATTCTATAGATGTATGCTAGTTCCATTTGATTTATGACATTATTTAACTCCAGCATTTCTTTGCTTAATTCTTCTCTTGGGGACCTGTCTATTGTTGAGAGTGGAGTATTGAAGTCTCCCTCTATCACTGTCTAAGGATCAATATGTGATTTTAGATGTAGTGGTGTTTCTTTATTTATTATTAATTAGTTAATTTGTTTACATCCCAAATGTTGCTTTCTTCCCTGAACCCCTTTGCAGAGTTCTTCCCCTATCCACCTTCCACTTTGTCTCTGAAGGAGACTTTATGCCCCCACTTTATGCCAAGGGGGCATAAAGTCTTCAGGATTAGGCACATCCTCTCCCAATGGGCCCAGACATGGCAGCCCTCTGCTACATATGTGCTAGGAGCCATGGACCAGCCCATGTATATTCTTTGTTTGGTGGCTCAGCCTCTGGAAGCTGCCAGGAGTCCAGGTTAGTTGACACTACTGGCCTTCCTGTGGAGTTGACATCTACTTCACTTCCTTTAATCCTTCCCCTAACTCTTCTGTTGCAGTCCTTGACTTCATTCTAGTGCTTGGTTGTGAGTATCTGCATCTGTCTCAATCAGCTGCAGGTAGAGCATTGGTAGTATTTCTCTTATGAACTTGAGTGCCCTTATGTTTGGGGGCATAGATGATAAGAATTGCAATATACTTTTGGTGATTCTTTTCCTTTTTCTAGTCTCTTCTGATTAATTTTGGTTTGTAGTCATTTTTGTGCAGATTTTAAAATGGCTACCCCGGCTTGATAATGGAGCCCATTTTCTTGGGAAAATTTTTCCATTCTTTTATCTGAGGTGATGATATCTGTCCCTGGTGATAAAGTGTCTTTCTTTGATACAGCAGAAGAATGGATTATTATTTTATTTTTGTTATTATTTTTATTGTGGTATTAGACTATTAGTATTTAGGCTTATGAATGAGCAATGTTTATTATTTCCCTTGTTTTGTTGTTGTGGTGTAGGTTTTCCCTTCCTCTTTTGACTAACTGTTCTGTGGTATTTATTCCTTGGGTCCTTTTTAATGTAGTTATTAACTTTCTCTCTGTACTGAAATTTTTCTTCTAGTGCTTTTTGTAGATCTGGATTTGTAGATAGATAGTGCTTATATTTGGTTCTATCATGGATTGTCTTTCTCCCTTTATTGTGATTGAAAGTTTTATAGGGTATAGTAGTATTGGCTGGCATCTGTGGTCAATTTGAAGATATAGAACACCTATTCAGGCCTTTCTTGCTTTCAGAGTCTCCATTGAAATGTCAGGTGTTAATTATAATAAGCCAGCCTTTATATATGACTTGGTCTTTTTTTTTTTTTCTCTTGCAGCTTTCAATATTCTTTATTTGTTCTGTACATTTAGTGTTTTGATTAGGTGTGCCTAGTTTCTTTTGCGGTTTTTCTATTTGATATTCTGTATACCTTTGTATGGTATGCATCCTTTTCTTTTGGTTGGAAAGATTTTTTATCTATGATTTTGTTAAAAATATTATTTCTGCCTTTAACTTGGGTTCTTTCTCCTTTCTTAGTCTATTATATGTAGATTTGGTCATTTCATGGGATCACAAATTTTCCGGGTATTTTGTGCTGGAGTTTTTTTTTTTTTTTTTTTTTTTTTTATAATTTAACATTTTCTTTGACTGAAATATCCATTTCGCCGGGCGTGGTGGCGCACGCCTTTAATCCCAGCACTCGGGAGGCAGAGGCAGGCGGATTTCTGAGTTCGAGGCCAGCCTGGTCTACAAAGTGAGTTCCAGGACAGCCAAGGCTACACAGAGAAACCCTGCCTCAAAAAACCAAAAAAAAAAAAAAAAAAAAAGAAATATCCATTTCTTCTACCATTTTTCAACACCTTGAAGTTCTTTCTTCTTTGTCTTTTAATATATTGGTGAGGTTTATTTCTGAGGTTTGAAATTTTTATTTCATTATATTTCAGATTGGTTTATTTTATTGATTTCACTTATTATATCCTGCTTTAATTTTATTATATCATTCAACTGTGTTTTCATAGTCTTCATTACAATATTCATTAACATCTTTTTAATAGTCTTTGAACATGTCATGATTGCTATTTTGAAGTCTTCATCTTGTGCTATGGATAAATTGTTTTCTCAGCCTTAATATTGCCTTAATACAATAGGGATTCTGGAAGAGGCAGTTCATCTTGGTTGTACAATTTTGTGTTTTTGCACTGGGATATAGGTATCTTGGAGGTATAGTGTTCAAAGTATTTCTTGATATAGATATCTTATCTCATCTTTGTTGAATTGATTGTCTTTGGTTTCTGTTGCTTAATTGTGGGAGCTGTAAGGTCCCTGGTAGATGTTGGTGCTGTGTCTCATCCAATGTAGTAGGTGTGAGGTACCTGGTATAGATCTATTTCTGTTGGTCAGTGGGGAGTCACAAAGGAATGGAGTTGAACTAGAAAGAAAAACTGAGAGGGGTAGTGGGAAACAACTTAGGGACCTGGGTGCACAGCAAAGATAAAGTTCACAGGAGATGAAGAAGGGAGCTCCTGTGGTCAGGCTGAAGCAGAATTAAGGGCAAATTGGGAGACACAGAATGAAAGACAGGGAAGGAAGTTGAAGGTCCCCTACATGAGTCCCTGTCTAGTGTGGTAACTTTGGATCCCTGATAAGGAATAGGTTCTGTGAGTTTGAGGTGTCACAAAGGACTGGAACTTAAAGAGTCCACCAGGAATAACTAGAAGAACCTTGTATCTACACTATGAGGTTGAGTACCTAGGGCATAGGAGTGGGCTGGGAGGAAGGACTCCTGTGGGTGGGTAGCAACAGGATAAAGGGTAAACCTAGAGAACCATAACTACTGTATTAATTTTAAAATTCACTAGTATTAAATATATAAAGTGTTTTAATAACTAACATGTATATGATGCATAGTTGAACTCAGTCAAAATGGTAGCATCTTTCACACTGATGCACCTTCCTACAGCAGGACATTTAATTATATTTCTTTTCAAATTTTTATCTTTAAATATTTTTATTCTTTAATAATTGTATACATTTGTACAATGTATTTTGAGCATATCTATCTATTGCTACTGCCCTTTAATTCTTCCTAGTGGTCCTCAATTTTTTTTCTTTCTGCCTTAAAAATAATTTTCTCTACTTATGGATTGGATAGTGCAGTAAATGATTCATGAGGCTCTTTGTATCACTATTTCAGAAATCTCTCTTTTAATTTGGTAAAGTCTTTGATATAGAAACATTCTGTAATAGATTAATCAGTCTTTCCAAATGACAATAAGATTCTTTTTCTTCTCAATCTGTGTTTCTTGCATAATTACATAGATTTTACTTTTACTCATTCGTGTGTCATTGTGGTATAGGTGCACAGCTTTTGGAGTATGCCCAGATGTTGCTGTAAATATTATTTGGGGATTTCTATCCCACCTTAGATCATTTAGTTCCCAAATAAAAGACACAAAACCTTAATATTTAAAATAAGCCTTAAAGCCCTAAAGCTGGCCAGATATCAGCCCTCTATACTATTTTGTCTACTTTCCTGTCAATAACCCCAAGATATCACTTGCCCATGGTGACTTCTTGTCTCTTTTTCCTCTCTTTTATTCCTCCTTGTGGTCCCTGCTTCAGACCCCAAGCCTGGAAACCAAAGCCCCACCTACCTCTCTTCGGCTCAGCTACAGGCTGTAGACATCTTTATTAACCAATCACAGGGGACGAGGTTTATACTACAAAAGCTGGTATACCTAAGGATCTGTTCATCTGGGAGCAACCAGGTCTAGGGTTACAAAATTTAGCATTTGATAAAAGCAGCATCAAAGCAACCCATCACACCCAGGTTCTGCCTGCCAAATGCCCCTTTATATGCTCGCTCATCTTCCTATTTTACATTTCCACAGATTCAGTACGTATTTATTCCAATCCTTATATCCTTTGGGAACACTTTCATCACAGAGACCCAGTCCACTATTTTAAGAACAACACCGCCTCATCTATTTTATCACCACTAAATCAATGTCATCCACTTTGCTCATTTGTTTATCCTTCCTTCTGTGTTACTAGCACTCAGGCTCCACAGAGGGGCTTCATCAGGTTTGTGTGTTGTGAGATTCCTAGAGTCATTTGGTACTCCACACATAACTGATGCTCCCACCCCATCTTTTGTGGGTTTGTTTGATAATTATGGAAGCTAGGGCCTCATCCATGCTAGGCACATATTCTACTATTGAATGTTGATACCCCCAGGGCATGCAGTAGACTTTTAATACATATTTTTAGAATGAGTAAATGGCTTAGGCTCTGACAATTTTATGGATCTGGAGACCAGAGCTGTCCAAAAGGATTTTCTACAAAGATGGAAATATTTTTATCCATGTTCTCCAGTACGATAGGGACTGGGTTATTGAAGCCATCAAAATCTGAAATGATGCCTAGTACAGCCGTCTTTTAAAAAATATTTAGATTATAATCGCCAAGTGTGACTGTTGCCACTTTAAGGGCATAGTTTCAGAGAGCCATCTACCTGCCTTCTCGAGGTTCTTTCAAAGCTTATTTATTTATTTTTTAATTTTTTTTTAGAGTCATGAACAAAGTTGATTCAAACAGAAACATTTTATTAGAGTTTAAAAGAAAAACTCTAAGGCAGACAGACCATTGTAAATCTCAGCAGCTGCTGGGAGGAGAATGAGGAAAGGACCTCCACGTGGAGGTCAGCCACGTGGCAGGCAGTAAGCCACATAGCAGCAGGGGAGCTTTAGGGAAAGCATGCAAAAGCCCAAAGTACCAGAAAATAAATACTTAAATTTTAGTTACCATCCAAAAGAAAGAGGCAAAATAAATAAATAAATAAATAAATAAATAAATAAATAAATACATACATACATACATAAATACATAAATAAATAAATGGGATGTGATACACTTTTTCATTCAGAAAGGTGGACAGATTCAACATAAGCTCATGGTGTCCTGTGCAGCCCATGTTAGAGAGTAAGAAAAGGTATTTATTTATATTCATTAAGTTAATGTCAGCATTGCTGCCATTTTCCTATATATTCTATGTGCTCTAAGTGTTTGGGGTCCTTATAGAAATTCCCTTTGTTCATAGTTATTGTGGATAAACAGGCCTGGAATTCTGTGAAGTTCTCTGCTGGTGATAATAGAACATTCTAATTTTGGCCTACTTCAGAAAAAGAACATCTAGTTGTCTCTCCATTACTTGTTTCATGAGATGCTTCATGAAAATATGGACTTTGCTGTATCCAATATAGTAGTTTTCCCGAAATAAATGTGCAACATGTAACATATGGAAGAATTTTGAAAATATTATACCAACAGAAAAAATGTGATAAAATATCTGATGGTGGGCTTGATGACTTGCCTACTGTATATGAAGCTCTGGGTTTGATACCCAGCACCACAAAAAATCATCAAACGATGTAGGCTTGCTTGTAGTTGTACAAACTTTCTTATTTGGTTAATCTACAGGGAATGTACATTAGTGGTAGTCTAGGGTAATGGGAGATAAGTGGATACTATTTACTAAAGGGTCTAACATTTCTCTCCTTTCTTGAGTGTTGACAGTGCCCTATTATAGTCGTGTGTATCCAACTTTAAAAATATACTTAAAACCTGTCAATTACAACCTTAGATATGTTTGTGTTCACACAGTTTTTTGACAACTACTCTACTCTTGCTAAGTAGATCTTAGATTGCAATTCATATTTCTTAATAGGTTCTCACATGGTCCAGTCTGGTCTTGAACTCACTAAATATTAGAGAATGACCTTAAATTCCCAACCTTCCTGCCTTTATTCCCAAGTGACAGTATTAAAAATGTGCACAAATGTGGTGACATTATAATTTGAACTAACCTTTTTAGTTCTTGGTACTACTAAGGTATTTATTTGTTCTGTATATGATATGCCAATGCTACTTTATTATTTTAATGATAGGCATAGTATCATAATGGTACTTAGATGTCTTTATCTCCTAAGTTGAAATTTATTCTTCCTTTGTATTCTGTGAATAAACAGGACTGTATTTGCCCTACGATACTCTCTACAGCATATACTGCTAAATCCTCTTTTTCTGCAATAGCTCGATCTGCTGACAGGTATCTGAATCTGAAGGCACAGGTCTTAGTGTGATGATTATATATTTCTGAATTCTTATCATGTCTTTATTTACATGCAATTTGTGTGCTTTGTATTGCTATGTTAACAAAATTATACATATGCATGCATACATGTATATGGTCATTCATTAGTATCTATATGTGGCTGACTCCTTTCCCCTATGGATCCCAAAGTCTACGGATGTTGATATTCCTTGTATATGATAGCAAAGTATTCACATAAACCTATGCATGCCTTTGTTTATTCTTTAAATCACCTCTAGAATACCTATAATACATAATATAGTTTCTAGTCCTCTAGTAGTCCCATTATATTGTTTAGCAAACAATGACAAGAAAGTAGTGTACACAAGTCAATACCTCATGATTTTCCCACTGTGCATTGAATTATTTCTCATTGAAATAAAATTCACGTTTTTCCTAGGTAGATGAGTAGCACTTAGTATAGCATCATTTTTAAATAAGCAGTTGAGTAGTGTTTAGTATAACATCAATGTTATACAACCACCACTATTATCTAATTTCAAATTTTTTTCATTGCTCATGAAAGTAAGTGCCATATCAGTTGAACGGTTCACTTATTCCCTTTCCTAAGAACCACTCTTTTTTTGTTTGTTTGTTTTTCAGTGTCTTTTTTTAAAATTGTTTTTGGGCAGGGTTTCACTATGTAACCCAGGCTTACCTCGGATTCATGGCAGTTCTCCTGCCTCAGCCAGCCAAGTGCTAGGAATATGGATATAAGCTACAAAGCTTGCCCTATTTCTGCCTTTGTGGGTTTGTCTTTTTCAGTATTCTAGATCTTGATGATTTATGTCGACATAATTATGCCATAACGGATACCTTATAAGAAGTTTCTTTCACTTAGAATAATGCTTATGAATTTTATCTACTTATAAACAGCCTCAACATTTCATGTTTTATGACTGAACTAATAATGTCTGGGCATACTGTGAAAGTCCTACAAGGTCAAATGATTAAACTTCATGATCATGGAGAATTAAAATGTTGCAGACCAAAGCCAAATTACCTTAGGCTATTTTTAGTTCTTTTGAAAGTCATTTATTTTGCACCCCTTTATTTAGCCTAATATCTTTGTGACTACCAAAACGGTTTCCTTAGCAGACTGTTAATTTCCACCAATTCAAAAGCTAAGAATGTGACCAGATAGCATCTGAAGCCTGTAAAAGATTTCCCTTCTTTGATATACTGCACCCACCTGATGCATCCTCCAGTATATTTGAAGCTGTGAAGATTTATGACTTTCTTTGTTGTGTTATTAACAATAACCTTATAAAACTGTTACCATATTGTAACTTCGTATTTAAGGTAACCAAAACTCTATATTCTTGGTCCATGGTCACTTGTATTTGACTCCAGAAAAAACAAAAACAAAAACAAAAACAAAAACAAACCATTCTTTTGAGGTGAAAGTTGTGTTTTTACATTTACACATATGTCCATGATGAACAGTTGAGCTAATTTATTCCTTTCAGTGCTGGTGACTAATGCTGCTGTAAACATGAATGCATGTATTCATTGGCATCCTGGTTTTCACTTCATATAACATTTCATTATTGTATGTAGTGGTGTATGTGTGAGATATATATTTATATTTGTGTGAGTGTGCAAATGGATGTCAGAAGAGAATGGCTGATGTCCTTCTCTATTCCTCTGCCTTATTCCCATCCTTTCCTTTAACCTGGAACTTGGCTGTCAGACACAGTCCAGAAATCCACCTGTGTGTGTCTACTGCCCATAGTTCTGGTGTTACAGGAACATATGTTTATATCTGGGTTTTTATGTGGGTTCTGGGGAGTTGAACTTAGATTTTCATGCTTTAACAGCAAGTGTTATTATCTATTCAGCTATCCTTCCCCCTTTCACCATGTATCTAGGAATTGAATCGAAGAATCACATATTAACTCTGTATTTTGCTTTTTAAAATGACTTGCTAGTGTTTTTGTATAGTAACTGAACAATGTATAGCTGGCAAAGATTCTCTCCCATTCCACTAGCTTCCTTTGGTTTGAATGATTGTTTCCTTAGCTTTGCAGAATCATTTTAGTTTTATGAGGCCCCAATTGTCAGTCATTGACCTTCATTCCTGAGCAAATGGATCCTATTCAGAAAGTCTTTCCTAAACCTATATCTTGTAATATACAATCTGATTTTCCTTAACAGTTTCAGTGTTTAAGGTTTCATATTGAGGTGTTCGATCCACTTGGAGTTGACTCTGTGTGTGTGTGAGTGTGTGTGTGAGAGATAGATACAAGTCTAATTTTATTTTTTTCTATGTAGACATTAATTTTTCCCAGCACCATTTGTTGAAGATGTTGTCTTTTCTCCTGTGTTTGTTTTGGGTATCTTTGCTAAATACCAGATGTCTGTAGTTATGTATCCTCGTGTTTGGGCCTTCTATCTTTCTTCCATTGGTCTACATGTCTGATTTTATGCCAGTCTCATAATATTTTATTAACATAGCTCTATCATGTTTTTGGAAATCTGGAATGACAGTCCCTCTAGGATTATTGTCTTTGTTACTCAAGATTGCTTTGGCTATCTGAGTCCCTTCGTGATTGTGTGTGAATTTTAGGATTTTTTTCTTTTTCTTTAAAGAATGTTGTTAGTATTGTGGTTGGAATGTCATTAAATCTATAAATTGCTTTTGGTACAATGGTCATTTTCCTAACATTAATTTTACTAATGGGCATGATTTTCTTCTCTTTGTGTCTTCCTCTTCTCTTGCTTTAGAGATCTAAAGTTTTCATTATAGAGGACTTTCACTTCACTAGTGCAGTTTATTCCTAGATATTTTATTTTGCTTGAAGCTTTTGTGAATTGGAGTGCGTCCATGATTTTGATCATCTTTTGATTTGTTTATTAACCATTAGTATATTTTCTCTCCATTATTTTCCATGTTTACATTTTTCATGATAAAGTTAAGAGGTAGGATATATATGAAAGAGTATTATCGTAAGAAAAAGCACATTGAAAAAAAAAGAAAGAATGAAGTATCCACAAAAAAAAAAGAAAAACGAAAAAGAAAAAGCACATTAGTAGAAAAATCTGAACCCTCAGGTTAATGGCTTCATACTACTGTGAACAGTGTACCTGATTGTTAATTTAATGCACACTGGTTAAAACTTTGGCAAACATCACATAAATTGGATTGAACCATATTCATTAAAGCCTGCCACTCAAAATATAATGATAGTTATTTTGACTATTTACAAGGGATTTGGAAAGGTTAATATATGTAAGTTATTTTTCACTGAATCAATTATTTAAATTGTATGAATTTTAAGTCTGAAGCTGCAGGTGTAAGGAGTTATTTACTGGGGTGATTTTGGCAGAACCTTTAGATTACAATTCTCAACTATGGCTTTGTTATTCTTCACAGTAGTACACCTGAATTTGAAGAATGTGCCAAGGAGCTGCAGGGCCTCATTGTGTTTAGTGTTTGAGACATTTCATTGTTTCATTACAAATTTTCCTCAATAAAAATATTCAAATAACGTTTAGAAATATTAAAAATTTGAAATTATGATTGCATTCATTTAGATATGATTATTGTATAAGCTGTAGTGTATTCATAATTTATTTCAATTTTAAAAGAAATAGAGAAAGCCTACACAAAATATCAGGTGACCTAAACATTATTCCTACTGTGTACAGTGGATATTAGCTCTACATTTCTATATATTACCTAATACTCTGTGTTCCTTTGAGAGTTTTATCTCAGCTAAGTAAATTCTTAAGAATAAGGTGTTCCTGACTGGGGCAGTGGTAGTGCACACCTTTAATCCCAGCACTCAGGAGGCAAAGGCAGGCAGATCTCTGAATTCAAGGATAGCCTGATCAACAAAGAGAGTTCAGGGACAACCAAGGACCATTATACAGAGAAATCCTGTCTCAGAAAACAAGCAAACAAATAAACAAACAAAAAAGAAATAAGGTGACCTCACTTAGGATGATATCCTCCAGATCCATCCATTTGTCTATGAATTTTATGAATTCATTGCTTTTAATAGCTGCATAATACTCCATTGTGTAAATGTACCACATTTTCTGTATCCATTCCTCTGTTGAGGGACATCTGGATTCTTTCCAGCTTCTGGCTATTATAAATAAGGATGCTATGAACATAGTGGAGCATGTGTCCTTATTACCAGTTGGAGCATCATCTGGGTATATGCCCAGGAGAGGTATTGCTGGATCCTCTGGTAGTACTATATCCAATTTTCTGAGGAACCGCCAAACTGATTTCCAGAGTGGTTGTACAAGCTTGCAATCCCACCAGCAATGGAGGAGTATTCCTCTTTCTCCACATCCTTGCCAGCATCTGCTGTCATCTGAGTTTTTGATTTTAGCCATTCTGACTGATGTGAGGTGTAATCTCAGGGATGTTTTGATTTGCATTTCCTCAGAAGCTCAGAATACCCAAAATACAATTTGCAAAACACATGAAACTCAAGAAGAAGGAAGACCAAACTGTGGATACTTTGATCCTTCTTAGAAGGAGGAACAAAATACCCATGGGAGGAGTTACAGAGACAAAGTTCAGAGCAGAGACTGAAGGGATGACCATCCAAAGATTGCCTCACCTGGGGATCCATCTCATAAACAACCACCAAACCCAGACACTGTGGCAGATGCCAAGAGCTTGCTGACAGGAGCCTGATATAGCTGTCTCCTGATAGGCTCTACCAGTGTCTGACAAATACAGAAGTGGATGCTCACAGTCATCCATTGAACCGAGCACAGGGTTCCCCAATGAAGGAGCTAGAGAAAGTACCCAAGGAGCTGAAGGGGATTGCAGCCCCATGGGAGGAACAACAATATGAACCAACCAGTATTCCCAGAGCTCCCTGGAACTAAACTACCAATCAAAGAAAACACATGGCAGGACTCGTGGCTCTAATTGCATATGTAGCAGAAGATGGCCTAGTCAGTCATCAACAGGAGGAGAGGCCCTTGGTCCTGTGAAGGTTCAATGCCCCAGTATAGGGGAATGCCAGGACCAGGAATCTGGAGTGGGTGGGTTGGGGAGCAGGGGGAGAAGGGGAGGTAGGGGATTTTCGGAGGGGAAACTAGGAAAGGGGATAGCATTTGAAATGTAAATAAAGAAAAATCTAATAAAAAAGAATAAGTTGCTCCTTATAATGAATGGTTTTGTAATATCTATTTTATATAATGCAGATCTAAATGAATTTACCTTTTTGTTCATTTCATCAGGGAGCCAAGGCCATTTAATTTTCATTTTCTTTCTTACATGTGCATTATTACTGATGAATCTCTTACTTGCTGGAAAAAACCTTGGACTAGGCCTTTAACTAGGCTAAGCAGGGGTAAATGGGGCATGATTAGTTACGTTTTGTAATCATTTGATTTCTATTGGCAGCACTGGGAAACGCATCCTTTCTGCTCAAATCAAATGGTACCCAATAACCAGTATCCTAAACACAGTTATAGACAGCGTGGACAAAGAGAACAGACCAGATGTGGCATGGTATACAAGTTAGTGGTTAATTCCTCCTTTCTCATCTGTATTGGCTGTCATTAACATTCTGTGTCTCTTGTTCCATATTTTCAATTAAATAGTTTTAGTTAATGTGCTGGGTTGGTTTTTGTTGTCAACTTGACCCAAACTGGGGAAACTTAACCGAGGCAGAGCCTAGATAAGACTGGTCTGGAGGCATGTCTCTAGGGCATTTTTAACACTAGAACAGTTGGCTTGCCAAATAATGAGTTTCATTAGGATGTTTTCATGTATGCATATCATTTTGTTCCCCATTATTGCTTCTTTTTCTCTTTGTTTCTCCCACTATTAGTTGTTTCTTCCTGTCAAACAGATTTTTTGCATAATTATTTTTTTCTGCATATATTGTTTGTTTTCCCCCATTGCCTTCTCGTTTCCCCTCTCTTCACACATATATGAGAAAACATATTTAACCGTTACTTATTCAACTTAGCATGATCTAAAGTTCCACCCATTTCCCTGCAAATGACAGAATTCCAGTCGTCTTGTTCTATATTAGTGCCCTAAATCTAATTGCAAGTCCTTCTCTTCCATCACTGGCATTTTGAGTCAATGACTTCCCTGTCCTGTTTTCCATAGAGTATCTTCTGTCATGCTTCTTTAAAAGCTTCCTCTTCATTACAGCTACAGTCATAGCCCCAGTCTTTTCTTCTTTATCAGCAAGAGTGAAGAGAATAGGTTTTTGCATTGTCTTGCTGAAGGATGTTGCTCAAATCAGCAGCATAGGAACTCATTTAGACAACAAGTTGCTCATAGATCTCTGGTTCCAGGAAAGTGCAGCACAAATTGGATTTATAGAAGACATTAATTTTTTGATAGCCATGAAGCTTAATAAAATTGATTCCTAGCTCAAGGGTGGTAATTTGCCAACCCTGAACTTAAGTAGGAAATATCAAAACATGTATAAATCTCAGAAACATAATTTGACTAATGAAAGAAAGTTTCAGAAAGATTCATACGTTTTATTACCATTTGGGTAGAGTTTAAAGACTTGAAACAAACAAAATTGTGTGTGTGTGTGTGTGTGATAAATACTGACTTCATATTAACTAATGATAGTGATTGTCTCTGAGTAGAAAGGAATTGGTGCCTAGACTGCATCAGTTTAATTACAGTATTTTACTTTTTTGTACAATTGTCTGGGATAAATCAGTTATGAAGATATGATTAGCACATGGTTATTTATTTATTTATTTATTTATTTATTATATGTAAGTACACTGTAGCTGTCTTCAGACACTCCAGAAGAGGGCGCCAGATCTCATTACGGATGGTTGTGAGCCACCATGTGGTTGCTGGGATTTGAACTCTGGACCTTCGGAAGAGCAGTCGGGTGCTCTTACCCACTGAGCCATCTCACCAGCCTGTTTTTTTTTTTTTTTAAGTTTTTCTTCTCGTGTTTGAAATGTTTTACAGGTTAATAAGACACCCATCATTAGTCAAACAAAATGTCTTTAGGTTGAATCTGACTCAGATGCCATCTTTACCCCCGTGCTATTTATGGAAGCAAGTATTCTCTGTGGTAGGAAATGAAGTGTCTTTATGTCAACAGGTTGGAATCTATTCCACATGTATCTGGAAGCTATTCATACACTAGCAGTTCAGGATGAGTGATCTGGATTCTAACCAAGATGTAAGCTGGTTTTCATCAACCTTTATGTACTTACTTTCCTTTGGAAAATCATTGCAGAACTTCTTGACGATATATACACATTACAGTTACTTCTTTATGACCTTGTTTTCTATCATACTTATGTCAAGTTTTTATTCCTCTTGTGGATTCATAGACTCATATACAGACTCAGCTTGTTCTGATTAGATCCAATTATTTCATAATCCAATTGACCACTTCTATTCATCATGGAAGGCCATTCTCAGATTGGCCGCTGGCTATCTCAGCACTAAGTTAGAAACCCTGGAAAGCATTGTGCCTTTCTAATAAATATGATGTTCCACATTCATTGTGTGTCTTTTGCCAAGATCAAGGCTTTCATGCTTTTCTGTTGACCTTGAACCCACTTAGTTATAAGTTATGGAATGATTCATATATTGAACCTCCAGAGGGTAGAAATTTTATTTTATTTTATTTACTGTATATTCTTAGCTCCTTGAAACAGTCCTTGGAACAGAATAACTACCTAATATATGCTGAATAAATGTGTCAATAATGACGTTATTCTTTTCAGTGGACACAATTTCATTGTGGTTTCTTGGGGGATGTTGGACTAGTCTTTTTGTTGTTGTTGTTTTCAAGACAGGGTTTCTCTGTGTAGCCTTGGCTGTCCTGGAACTCACTCTGTAGACCAGGCTGACCTTGATCTGAGAAATCTGCCTGCCTCTGCCTCCCAAGTGCTGGGATTAAAGGCATGCGCCATCACTGCCTGGTTGGACTAGTCTTAATGCAGTTTAGATACCACAGCGAGAGAGTGAAACCTTCACAATTCTGAGTTCATGCTTAATTAACTTGGAGTTCTACTATCTTTCTTCTTCCTTTAATTATAATTTGATTTTTGATTTCCCAATGATTCTATTTTATTTTTCATAATCCACTTAAATGCTAACTTGTGTTCCTTTTAATAACTGGAATGTCTCTATATGTCTGTGCAAACTTTCTTCATATTCAGTTCCTATATCTTTGTCATTTCAGTGTTGAATTTAGTACATTACACTGTCATCATTGCCTATGCTATATCATGCCTAGTTAGTTGAAATTCCCAAAGTTTAAAAAGGAAATTGTATGTCTTCCTTACCAAGTCCCCAAAATATGTCTCTCATATGTCTTGTAAGTCATCAAATCTACCTCCAGGTTTGGTAAGTAGAGAGACTGGCAAGACTTGGCATATACTCATGCTCATGGCTATGACTTATTGTGGTCAAAAGACAACCCAAAATTAGCAAAGAGGGAATGTGTATGTGATCAAATACAGAAGAAAGAAGATACAAGCTTCCAAAAATCTCCTAGCAGAGGTACCTGAGATCACTCAGTTCCTCTAGTCTTGGTTGTGATAGAACATGCAATATGTTGCATGGGGAGATAATCAGATTCTGATATGCTAAGACTTTTATCAAGGCTGGTTATAATGCTATATTAAAAGGTTGTTTGTTTCCAAGACAGAATTTTGTAATACACTGAAATACTCATAAAATTAATTCATACTAAGCAATTGTATCGAGTTATAACTTTGTCCAGGGCCATGTTCTCATACTGTATAATTTTGTACCTTGTCAGCATTTTCTTTTCAGATAACTCTCAGTATGACCCTGGCAGTGTCTCCTCTCTGGATAGACTTTTGTTAATCTTTTCTTAGTTGAAGAGCTTTAACTTTATTTTGTTGTTACTTGCTATGGTGTTATGATCTCCCCACACCCTAAGCATATTCAGTTATCTAACTTTATCACTGACCATGGTTGAAATCCTTGCTCTAGAGCAGCCTTCCGAGATATTTCCTGTTCTACCATAGACATTACCGTAAATAGTTAGCATATAATTTTTTAAGGTTTCTCTTTATGGCCAGAGTTGGTTAATTTCCCCTCCAGACAGTTAGGTTATATGTGGGAGATAAGTTATGACTTCAAAGAATATGGAAATATCTTGTTGTTATCTGGGCATAGTGATGCACACCTTTAAACTTAGCACCTGGGGGTCAGACACAGGCATATCTCTTGAGTTGGAGGTCAGCCTAGTCTGCATAGAGAGTTCCAGGTAACCAGGGAGACCTAATGCAACCCTGGCTAGAAAAAAAGACAAAGCCAAAAAATACCTTGTTTACTGAAGTAGACTTGATAGTTTCAGAATTTTTTTGATGACCACAGATGTTCTCAGTAAAAGAGGACTTGCTCATTTAAATCCAGGGTAAAAGAACTTACCTGTAACTCTGTAAACTTACCCAGAAACTTTGTTAAATGTTACTCTTCAAAAGATAAGAGAACACAGCAAACCTACCCACAAATTTGGGGAAACTTTTAAATTTGATATAACAAAAAGATCACTGCAAGAAAATAGATACTAAAAGCAGTATCTATCTAGACAAATTTATCTAGAGTTTTGAAAATTGTGTCATTTCCATTAGGGTACTTACTTGTATTACACATCTCTATATAAACATATTATATATACATATATACATATATATACATATATATATATATCAAGTTGACAATGAAAAATAACAAATACTTGTAGTAATGGAAGGTATGGAGCCTGAACCGGTGATCTTCTGTAATCAGGCTAGGCTATATCAGTGATGGGGCTGGGACACCAACCCAGGCACAAAACCTACAACCTACAACCTGTCCTGCCTGAAAAATGTGTTGGGGCAATACCAAGGGGCCTCTCTTCCCTGTGATGGCCAACTAGGCCATCTTCTGCTACATATGCAGCTGGAGATATGAGCTCTGGGGGGTACTGGTTAGTTCATATTGTTGTACAGGGGAATTCCAGGGCCAAGAAGTAGGAGTGGGTGGGTAGGGGAGCAGGGTGGAGGGGAGGGTATAGGGAACTTTCAGGATAGGATTTGAAATATATATAAAGAAAATATCTAATAAAAAAATAAATTAAAAAATGTGTTGGGGCAATGGTTGGTAGTTCAGAGCTTGTAGGAGTGGCTAACCAATGACTGATGTTACTTGAGGCTGAAGCCACGAGAGGGAGCCCATGCCCAACATTCCCTGGATGGCCAGGATCTGAAAGGATGGCTAAGAGACTTAGGGTAAAGCCAAACATAAAATATGGAGATTATAATTACACCATCCACCTTCCAGATCCTTTCCTGATTCAATCCTGTCATTTATCCCCTTGTTCTGTTTCAAATTTATGGCCTCTTACTTAAATTATTGTTATATGTATATGTACATATTCACACACACACATACACAATGTAAATTCAACTTTCTTAGTTCATATAATGTTACATGTGTATATATATATATATATATATATATATATATATATATATGTTTTCAGAGCTGATCATTTTGGTATTGGAAAGCAATTGGGGTTCTCTTCTCACATTCAGCATTTCTTACCAGTTCTTTGTCTAGGAGTCAAGGCCTTATGAGTTTCCATCCTTCCATAGCATATCTATTGTGTCTCCTTGTTGGAATGTTATTTAGATATCCATGATGTTGAGACTGCTTTGACATTTCAAGGAGATGAAATCTCACAACAGACTTCCAATGTTTGGCTCTTGAAATTGTTTCTCCCCCTCTCCCAAACTGATTGCCGAGCCTTAGGTGCAGGAGTTGTATTGTAGATGTGTCACTGGGGAGTAGGTTCCTTAACTCTGAATTTTGATGGATGTTGTTTTTCTGCAATGGTCTCCATCTGGTGCAAAGAGAAATTTCCTTGATGAGGGGAGGGGTACTGATAACACTTATCTGCAGGTATAAGGCCAAATATTTAGACCATAGTTAGGGATTATGCTGATATAGTGAAATGGTGGCTGTCAGTTCTCCTCCAAGTTCCGTGGCTTTATTAGCCATGGGCAGTTGACCAGGTTTCTGGTATCAGGCATGATTTCCCTCTTGTTGAACAGGTTTTAAATTTTAGAGAGATCTTATTTTTTATAGGTTTTATATGCATATATATATATATATATATATATATATATATATATATATATGGAGAGAGAGAGAGAGAGAGAGAGAAAGAGAGACAGAGGTTCTTTGATTTACAATGTAAGTTGCAAATACTAGAAGTCTATATCCTAACTCATTAAACATTGTCATTTAGCAACAGGCACTTTGGTGTAAGGGTTGGATTGTAGTTAGAGTAATTGGAGCTAGGTACCTCACTCACTCTCAGCAGTCTCTCCTCTCCTCCTCCTCCTCCTCCTCCTCCTCCTCTTCTTCTTCTTCTTCTTCTTGTCTGTCTGTCTGTCTGTCTGTCTGTCTGTCTGTGTCTTTTCTGATGATTCCTTCCTGCATTTGTGGCTTGGCATTTATCATTAGTTTTTTGAAATTCTTAGTTGTTAGGTTTTTTTTGTCTGCTCTTTTTTTATCTCTTTTGTTTTCTTTCCCATTCCTCCTCTCCCCCCCCCCCCCGCACCCGCCCAGCACTGGGAACTGATCTCAGGGCCTCACACATGCAATAAAAACGCTCTGCTACTAAGCTACATCCAAAAATCTCTTATTAATCTTTTCTTTTTAAGAATCACTTCCTCAAGGTGATTCTTTTTTTATTAGATATTTTCTTCATTTACATTTCAAATGCTATCCCAAAAGTCCCCTTTACCCTCCTCCTGCCCTGCTCCTCTACCCACCCACTCCTGTTTCTTGGCCCTGGTGTTCCCCTGTACCAGGGCATATAAAGTTTGCAAGACCAAGGGGCCTCTCTTCCCAATAATGGCCGACTGGGCCATCTTCTGCTACATATGCAGCTAGAGACACGAGCTCTGGGGGTACTGATTAGTTCATATTGTTGTTCTATCTATAGGGTTGCAGACGTCTTCAGCTCATTGGGTACTTTCTCTAGCTCCTCCATTGGGAGCCCTGCGATCCATCCTATAGATGACTGTGAGCATCCACTTCTGTATTTGCCAGGCCCTGGCATAGCCTCACAAGAGACAGCTATATCAGGGTCCTTTCAGCAAAATCTTGCTGGCATATGCAATTGTGTCTGTGTTTGGTGGCTGATTATGGTATGAATCCCCGGGTTGGGCAGTCTCTGGATGGTCCATCCTTTTGTCTTAGCTCCAAACTTTGTCTCTGTGACTCCTTCCATGGGTATTTTATTCCCTATTCTAGGGAGGAATGAAGTATCCACACGTTTGTCTTCCTTCTTCTTGAGTTTCCTCAAGGTGATTCTTGTCACGTGTACACGATAACTTGCATAGCTTTAGATTCTGTTTTTTCCTCTTCATCTGTTTTTGTTTGTATTTCCATTTTAGAAATATCCATTGGCATTTCTTCAGACTCACTGATGTTTCTCTCAGCTCTGTTCAGTTCCTAAAGGCGTTCTGCCTTCCCAATATAGTGCTTTGATTTTTAGCATTTGTTTTTATGCTTCTTGGATTTTGTACCTATCTTCTGTTTCATCTATCTCTTCTTTTACATTGTCCACTTTTGTGTATTATATAGCCCTTAATATTAATCACAGCTGTTTCAAATTCTGAGGTTATATTTCAAAGTATCCATATCAAAGTGTGGTTCCCATGATTTTTCTTTTTTTTTTTTTTAAATTTTATTTTACTGACGGACCCATGATTTTTCTACATCCTTAAACAGTATTTTCTCACTTTTTGAAAGCTAGACATGATGTGATGGATAAAAATAATGGAGGTGCATGTACCTTTAATATGAAACTTTATGTTTGGCTCAGATTACGTTTGTGGTTTTGATTTTTCTCTATCTTAGGTTTTCCATAGAGGCTTAGTGAATTATCTCATTCTTCTAGTCAGAATGGGTACTGTTAGTATTCAGGAGGCTGATTGATGTGGTGGTCGGGTGTTGTGGGAGGGGGGAAGTGTTCCATAACCCTTGTGATATTTTGTCTTCTAGTGCACTGTACCCCTGGCCTGTGACTTTTACCAGTGCCTCTCAGTTTATTTTTGATGTCCCCTTTTAGGAGATACAGACTGGGTGTGGAGTTGAATTTTTTTTTCAACAACCCAGTTCATTCAGATTGTGGTAAAACTGCAGTAGTAGAGTATGGTAAAATAGTTTCTGTTAAGGCCTCAAAGCGTGCTAGGTACATGGCTACTTTTCTTCCACCTTTACCAGAGTCAGGAATTTGTGTGTGTGTGTGTGTGGGAGTTCCTCTTAGAGTTCTACTCTGTAAAACTGATATCATTCTTAATGTAAAATTAAGAGAGCACCCAAACCCACAGGGTTCCTTAATGCGATTTGGGCACTCAGTTAGTTTTGCCTCTGAAACTCAGATATATTGGGTCTTAGCAAGTTTTTCATTTACAGATTAGGTTTGCCTGTGTTGGTACTGGTTTCCATGGAGTTGCTACTCCCGAGCTTCTGCCAACAAGTGCCAACCTTGTAGCAGGCTGTTTGTCTTCACAGTTTTCCAGCGGCAGTTGTCTTCGCCATTGCAGAATTTTAGTAATCTGCAGAGTTTTTTCAGTTCCTTTTTTTTTTTTTTTTTTTCTCACAGGGCATTTAGAAGTGATGAGTTCTAAATTTCTTACATACCGGGCCAAAACACAAGAGAATTTTTGAAAGTAGAATAGAGTTTTTTTTTTTTTTGCAAAGTTTTGATCTCTTGAAAATTCAATTAATCAATTATTTCTAATTAATATACTTCATTTTTAAAAAGAAGGTTACAGATAAGATTTGTTGGAAGATTAACTGTTTTTGTTGTTGTTTTGTTCTTCTCTTAGATCCAAAATGTCCAGGGGATGTTGATTTCCATAACAGTGACTGGGACATTAAGACAATCACAAGCTCTTTAAAATTCTACCTCAGGTATGCTCTACTTGAATTGGGATTTTACTCTTCTTCATTGGTGAAATTTGTCTGGATAGAGATTGGAGTAGAGTCTTAGGTTCAGAAAGTTGGAAAAGGTTGCTAAATAAAAAAGGAGTTTTTCTAAGAATGTATATAAGATGTTTTTTGTTTGTTTGTTTGTTTGTTTGACTTTGAGTCAGGGACTAACTATGTAGCCCAGGCTAGACTGGAAATTGATATAACCATCCCAGATCAGCCTTCTGAATGCTAGAATTATAGTTATATGCCATCAGCTTAAGATCTAGAAAACATACTTTATGAAGATGAAGATTTGTTACTCAAAAAATATACTATGTTTTAAAACTATCATCTTACAGATATAGCTCAGAAATAGAAGAAGGCTATACTGTGCTGTCATGTTTTAATCCATATAAATGGAATTATAGAAGAAAATACAATGTTGGAGATAAATGAAGTAGCAGCAGTAAGAAAAATATTAACTCACTAGCAAAATTTGGAGATATAGTGCTGATAAAATTAATGTCCTTTGTATTTGCATAAGTATATGTTATTTATAATATATTTGAATACATATATGTTTTATATATTTAAAGTACCATATACATGTACTTATACATATACATTCTATTAATTTTTTGCGGTAGAGTCTCACTTTGTAGCTTGGCCTGAAACCTCCTATGTAGACCAGGCTGGCCTCCAACTCACAGAGATCCACTTGCCTCTCTGCCTCTGGGAAGCTGCAGGTAAAGGTGTGTGCTAGCACACATGGTTCCTCCTTCAGTTTTTTCATTAACATTCTTTATGCCCTATAGTATTTGAAACCCAGGTGTTTTCAATTTTAATGATCATTTAGCATTAAGATAGGTATTTAAACTCTCATTATTCCAAACAGTTGGGTCATGCATGACATTACTGTTACGTGACCTTCCAGTATAGCATCATCTTGGTGTAGTTCTAGCTTCATATAAATGGGAATGCTCTTTTCAGAAACTTGTCTACTCTATCTTCAAAAGAAAGGAAAGGAAATGCTGTTTGAGGGCTTACTGTGTGCTAGGCAGTGTGCTAGTTGCTTCTATTGACACTTTCATTGATATTTTTATCGCAATAGTTGTGTACCACAGGCAGTGCAATACCCTTTTTTACAGATTGGGAAACTGAGGTTCCTGCTTCCCCAACAAAGTGTGTTTGTGGTTATAGATGGTAATTTTTTAAACTTAAATCTATGCTTTAAGACATGGCTTATCCTGGGGTGTCTTCCTCCATCCCTGTTTTCAATGGCCTGTCTTTGGATTACATTGATAGTTTAATAAAGAGAGAACAATCTTATATGAATGGTCTCCAAAGACTTGGGATAATGAGAGTAGTTGGTGACTAAGTGGTGTACTGTCCATATCCTCCTTGAAAGGAGTTAGTATTTTCAAAGATGTGTTTCAAAGACTTTTCTCAAATTTAAACCCTTTCTAGCTCAAGTCTGATCAGCAGAATGGAGAGGTTAAACCTAAAACTATGACAGTGCAACAAATTTAGTAAGAGTTGAGCATTGCTGAGGCTGTAACATACACTAGTCTGTCATCGCTATTGATTTATTTAAATATAGTTTTTAAGGAAGGAGAATTTACTTTGGCTCATGGCAGGGAAGTGGCAGTAAGAACATGAGGTCCCATTGTATCTGCAGTCAAGATACAAAGCTTATTTATTGTTATTTTTGTTTATATAAAGATCCAGATCAGGGAAAAATGGTATGAAGAGTCTGTGCATGGAGTTCTCCCATCGGTTGTGTATGACCATGAGGGAGAAAGTAATCTGGTTTGGGCTAACAGACAGAGTAGGAATCAGTCTGCAAGAAAGTGAATGTGCTAGACCATAGAGACATCTGGATTAGCCATGGAAAAAAGAATGTTTATTAAGAAATTAGACATAGGGACCTTTTTGGGCCTTTCAGTGGAAGGAATGGAAATCATAATTGTGTTGGTACTTAGGTCCACAAGAACAGATGCCTCTGTGATCCAGGAGAGATAGCAGACTGTCAGGAAAAGAGCAACACAAAGTTTTATGACATCTCTGTTTTGTACAGTGGTTGATACCACTAAAATAAAATCAAACTAATGGACAAAATATAAAGATGAGTGTATTCTATATAAAATTATTCATTTTCCTTCTCAAGAAAGGGAAAGATCTGAGTCATAAGTTCACATGCTTATTTACAAAAGTCAATGTGGCTGCTGTCTGTAGAAAAATAAAGGCACTGTTATGAAAATGTCATTTAAATATGACATGTACAGTATGAAAATTGCATAGTGTCTGTAGATATTTGAGTTTTCCAGCCCTCTAGTGTTGTAAAAAGAGAAGGAACCATGATAAGTTCCCAGAGAAAAAGGCCCAGAAATGCCAAAGTGGTTGAGAAAACAAAACAAAACAAAATCAAGTGATTCAGCAGACTCCAAGAGGTAAGTCTCAGGGAGGCTTGTTAACCACAAATGCCGCAACAAGGTCATGTAAAGAATGACAGTTGCCTTTGTGTGGTAAGAACAGTTTCCTTGGAGCAGTTTGGGTGAGTCAGGTTCTAATGGATTAAGAGAGTAAACCATGGGATTCCAGGACTAAGAAGTAGAAATGTTAAAGTACACTACTTTCTATAGAAATCTGGCTGGAAATGTGTACAACATCTTATCAAATGCTCTTGCTTAAGCTTCTGCTTTTATGGTTAGTGATTTCACAGGTTTTTGCTCCATCTCATAACTCATCACGTAGTTTCAATCCCACTCTACTTCATAGAATAGGTGGAAGGATCAAATAGAACAGGTACGAAAGTGCCTGGGAAATTCTTCAGCTCTATCAGCTTGTAAGCACATGCTCATGGTTAGAGTGGGTCTATTTGAGAATTGACCGGACTACTTTTCATTTCATTTCCTGTCACTTTGTGGAGCTAATTGGAGACCTTTGCTAGGAGCCTCAGCCTATATTTTTGCAGATCTTCTGTTAAACTTGGATTCCACTGGTAAAGCTTTCATGAAATGTATGTCATCAGGTTAAGTTGTGGGGCCTTACTTCTCCTAGAACTGAGTCCAAGGTTACTCCTTACTCCAAAAAAAGTGATGATCTGCATCCATTTCAGGAATCTCTCAGAACCTGTCATGACTTATAAGCTCCATAAAGAACTCGTCTCTGCTGCCAGTAAGTATTTGAGTTACTAGATCAATTGTGTTGTCCTGGTTTCTTAGTAACTTGATAGCAGTAAGCTAGAAAAACTGATTTGAGGAGAAAATTCCCAAGTCGACTTAGATTTTGCACACTGCCAAGTGAGAATATTTCTGCTTGCTAGTTTTCAGAGGTAGATAATTTTTATAACCAATGTTATAGGCATGGTTGTAAGAGAACTGGTTAACTTGAGGCATGTAGTGCCTGCTGCTGGGCTCCTCAAGTGATTGACTTTGGAAGGCAGCAGCCTTAGTATCTCACACATAGTGGTAGGTGCTGAAATGTTTCTTACAAGAGGCTCTGCTTGGGTCTTTAGAGAAAACCTGCTGTGACTGCAGTTCTGCCTGCCTCTGAGACTGTCTTGTCTACCCTTACTTTCTAATTTCTTCATCTCTCTAGACCTGTATTTTGTTTCTTTTGCTCTTTAATCTCTCCTTGCCATTTTTGGATTTGTTTCTATTTTTTTCTCATTTATTCTGTCTGTGCCTATTTATTTACCTGGTTCCTCTCATCATCCTTTTTACTCTTTCTCTTTCTCTCTTTCCCTCTCCTCCCTGTTCCCTCCTTTTCTCTTTCCTTTCTCCCACCCTTTTCCCTTCCCTGTGTTCAGGGGTGTGTGTGTGTGTGTGTGTGTGTGTGTGTGTGTGTGTGTGTAGACATGTGAGAGTTACCTTAATTTAGTCACCTTATAGCTAAACCATCTCTCTTTGTTCTCTCTGCCAGAATCTGACAACCTGGATTACCGTCTGGGGGCTATTCACTCCCTAGTATATAAGCTACCAGAAAAGAACCGGGAGATGCTGGAACTTCTAATCAAACACTTGGTAAAGTAAGTAGCTGCTGGGTTTTCAGAGTCTCTGTTGAAGGTGCAACACACATCATATGATTAAAGAGAAACTGCCTTTAACCCATTGAGCACTATCCCCCAACTTTTTCTTGGGCCATTTGAATATTCTCTGAGCAAGGTCAATTTTGCCTTTACCCATTTATGAAAACTGGAGTCAAGAGGTCCCAGTACTGTTTTAGATGAAAGGCAGCATTAGAGTAAGTATGCTGTGCACCAGGACCAGACATGGACTTTATTGTTAGAGAAGTCTAGTTTTGTATTCTACTTCTATAACTTACTTAGCTGTCTAATAGCAAGTTGGCCTCTCTGAGCATCTGTGTTCATCTCTATGATGACAATACTGATGACTATGAAGTAGGAGTATCATGGATTCAAACAAATATAGAAAAAGCATATGACATATAGTAAGCTCTGAAGGCATCCAAAGTTTTGCAAGGCACAGTGTGTGTTTGTCTGTAATCCTAGCATTTAGAAATATAGTGTAGAATTTTGAGGACAGACTGTAATGCTATGTAGTGAGACTTTGTCAAAATAAAGAAGAAAAGGAAGTAAAGTAGGAGAGGGAAGAGGGGAGGAAGAAAGAGAAAGAAGGAATAGAGAAAAAGGAATGGACTGGTAGAGTGAGGGAAGTGGGAAAGGAGACAGAAATGGATAAAAGGAGAGATGCTAGGATTCTAGTCAACCTAGTCTGGTGTGGTAGACAGCAGGAGACATAGAAGGGTACATATGCTCTGTGGTGGTTTGAATATGCTTGGCCCAGGGAGTGGCACTATTAGGTATGGCCTTGTTGGAAGAAATATGCCACTATGGGGGTGGACTTTGAGACCCTCCCTATAGCTGCCTGAAAAGAGCCTACTCCTGGTTTCTTTTGAATGTAGATGTAGAATTCTTGGCTCCTCCAGCACCATGCCTGCCTGGATGTTGCCATGCTTCTCACCTTGATGATAATGGACAGAACCTCTGAATCTGTAAGCCATCCCCAATTAAATTTTGTCCCAACATTGGTGATGGTGTCTTTTCACACCATTGAAACTCTAAGACAGAAGTTGGTACCAGGGACTAGGGTATTGCTATGATAGACTTGACCATACTTTTGTTTTGAAGAATGTGGATTTGGGGACTTTGGATTTTGAAAGTGGTGGAATGCTTTAAGTGGGGCTTAATGGGCTATCCTAGTAAGAATATGGAAGACTTTGTTGCTGAAGGTGATTTGAACTATGGAAGCCTGGTTCTAGAAGTTTCAGAAGAGAAGAATTTTAGTATGTGGTGGAAAGACTGTTAGTGTGATATTTTTGGTGAAGAATGTGGCTGCTTTTTGCCCTTTTCTGTAGAGTCTGCCTGAGGCTAAGGTGAAGAGTCGAATTAATTGCCAATCTAGACTGTGCTGTGGTTTAGTCTCATGAAGAGCATTTTGATGAAGTGTAGCAAGCTTAATATGTCCAGACAAAGCTTTACAGATATTTATAACAGGACTGTCCATAGTTATTCAAAGGTGTAAATAAACCAATCACCCATCATCATATAAATGCATAGAGAAAATACTGCATACTATAAGGAGTCACTGGTATTGGATGTAGTGTTCCTTTATGGGATAATGAAAATTTCTGGAATTAGACATTGGTGACAGTTACATTACTCTATGAATATACTAAAAGCCATTGAACAATACCCTTTCAAATGGGAAACCTTACAGGAGTTATACCTCAACAAAGTTATGAAAATAGTGAAAATGGCTATACATGGGGACAGGTATTAATGCAATGAAAGGGTTAAGGACAAGAATTAGATTCCTTTAAGTCACCTCCAATATAGTTTTTATTTCAAATCAATACTAATTTGTACAAATCCCAAAATGAAATTAAAACAAAGCAAATATTAGGAACCCTAAAACAGTATACTGAATAAACAGATGAATGTTTATCAACTTGATAATAGAAGCACACACAGCTATTTCAACAAAGGTGTCAGCACATGCCTCTGATTCATCCTTAATGAAACAGCCTTGAAAAACAAGAAGAACCACAAAGACATTTTAAATATCATCCAATAGGTTTATTAGTAATCATAATCTAA
Organism: Mus caroli; assembly: GCF_978045245.1. Taxonomy (NCBI): domain Eukaryota; kingdom Metazoa; phylum Chordata; class Mammalia; order Rodentia; family Muridae; genus Mus; species Mus caroli. Next base: position 70,305,621 of record NW_028227260.1, read on the forward strand.
AATACATACATATTTTATAAGGAAGGAACAACTATGTGTGCATACATATTTACATGTGTTTATATACTAGTTTAACATAAACTAAGATTCATGATGTAGCTGTCTCCTCAGAGGCTCTGCCAGAGCCTGACAAATACAAAAGTATGGATACTCTCAGCCAACCATTGGACTGAGCATGGGACCCCCAATGGAGGAGTTAGAGAAAGGACAGGAGGAGTTGAAGGGGTTTACAACTCCATAGGAGGAACAACAATATCAACCAGCCAGACACCCCAGAGTTCCCAGGGACTAAACCACCAACCAAAGACTACACATGGAGGGACCCATGGCTCCAGCCACATAATGTAGCAGAGGATGGCCTCATCTGGCGTCAATGGGAGGGAAGGCCCTTGGTCCTGTGTAGGGGAATACCAGGACAGGGAGGCAGGGGTGGGTGGGGAACACCCTCACAGAAATAGGGAGAGGGGGGGATGGGATAGGGGCTTTCCAGAGGGGAAACGGGAATGGGGATAACATTTGAAATGTAAATAAATAAAATATCCAATGGGGAAAAAATAAATGAGGAGAGGAGTATTACAGTATTTATGTTAAAGGAGAACATCTTTCCCTTTTATTTTGAATTCACAATTCAAAGTAAAACGAAACTATCTTTTCCAACCTTGAAACAATTCTTCTTTTAAAAAGAGGGGAGTACACCTAGTTCCCAGTTCTTTGTTTCTAAATAGTATTCCCTTTTCAAGAGGGAATGGAATGGCTTAGAAAAGTGGTCATTCTGGATCTGGGGTTGGAAAACACACAGTGATTCTTGGGTAAATTATAGCACAATGAAAGGAATTTGCATGATGGTGATGATTCTAATGATATTTGGGGAACTTGAACAACAATATTAGCTAATAACACATTGAAGAAGCAGGTGTGTGGGAGTTGGTAAAGAAAGAAAAAGCCCTTCATTTAGAAGAACATCAGCTAATGAATGTGGGAATGACAGCAAATCATTAGTTTGCAGTGGCACTATCTTTTTTTTAAGTACTGATCAGAACCGAAAGTAATAGTGACAAGAGGACATTTCAATGTATTGTCTCAGGCTACTAATTATAAATGGACAGTTTGCATCTTTACAATGTGGCTCTGTGATAGATACTGCTTTAAATCATTAATCAATGTTACCATAACCAAGAATGATGCAAGTTGTCACTACATGTGTCCGAATTTGAGAGAGCGTGAAGTATAAAGCATAAAGTATGAAACATGTAACAAGTTCAAACTAAGAAACAAAAGGTTACAAATATAGAGAATGTGTGACATACTATAAGACTATTGACTTTGACTTAACTAAAAAAAAAAAAAAAGTCTGTGTCATGGGAAAACTAGGTAGGGATCCTATGAAGCAAATGCAGTGCATGGACTTTTTAAACTCCATATGAAAAACTTAGTTTAAAAGACTTTGTTTTCTTTGACATTTGAGGACAATTGAGTATGGTGTACATGGTAAATTATTGCAAATTTTCTTATACATGAAAATTTTGTTATGGTCTACTAGGAAATTTTGCTTTGTCTTTGCATATGAATGCTAGAAATTTAGGGATTAATCAACCTACTTCCAGAGACTTTAGAAAAAATATCTAGAGAAAGCAAATGTGGCAAAATATTGATTACTTAAGCTCCATTCAGTGTAGGGTGATGAAATGTCCATGCTACTTGTCTTAGTCTTTCATCAGTGTGGCACAATACTTGAACAAAAGAACCTATGGGAAAAATATTTCTTTTGGCCTATCACTTGATCTTAGTAGAGTGGGAGGGGATGCCTATGGCAAAACAACACACCTTATATTATAGTGATAAGGATTAAGAAAGGGAAAGAGGCAGAGAATGGGGGAGAGAAGGAGGGAGGTGGAAAGAGAGAGAGAGAGAGAGATTGGACATAATGTGAATACAAATATGCCAGTTTAGTGGGCTTTGTCCATTTTCCCCTTTACTTCACATGGGTCCTAAGCCTATGGGATGTCATTAGTACTTAGTTAATACTCCATGGAAATAGCCTGACAGAAAACACTCAGAGGTGATCTTTACAATTCTAGGTGTTTCTCATTCCAACAGTTTCTACTCACGAGTAATCATCGCAGTAACTATATCCAAAATTTTCACATGTTTTAAAACCTTTATAACTATATATTTAGGCAGTGTAGATAAAAAGGGTTAGTACTGTTTAGAAAACTTACATGGGGAAAAAGAAAATTCACACACTTTTAAAATGCACGTAATTACCCTTGCCAATTGTTGCTTAATAGTGTATATGAGCCGGGCGTGGTGGCGCACGCCTTTAGTCCCAGCACTCGGGAGGCAGAGGCAGGCGGATTTCTGAGTTCGAAGCCAGCCTGGTCTACAAAGTGAGTGCCAGGACAGCCAGGGCTACACAGAGAAACCCTGTCTCGAAAAAAACAAACAAACAAAAATAGTGTATATGATGATTATATATGTACCTTTGTAATATAGTCTTGCTTCTTGTCTATTTTCTAGGTTAATAACAGGCAAAAATAAATAGACCTCTGCCAGTTTGAGGTTCTCAGTTAGCTAGTTCTTTGTGTGTGTGTGTGCCTGTAATCTTCATTAATTAGAAATAGGAGATCAATAATGGTTTCCTCTCCAACAATCTCACCATTAGTGGAAAACTACAATGGAAGAAAATGTCATGCCTGATTCTACCATTCATACATGTGTTTATCAGTAAGCAGACACAAAGGGAGTTGTACAGCCTGTTCTGTAAACTCAATGAAGTCCCATTTTCTTTGTAATTTCAGATGCTTTGACAAAATGCAGTAGTATAATTGGAATCAGTCAACAAAATCCCATAATCTAATAGGGGAGATGTAAGACTTCCACAGTCTTAGGCCTGTACTGCCATTTGGAAGGTACACGGCTATTAGGTTAGTGGACACTTATTTTTGTAATAATACCCTTTTTCAGAAGCAGTACTATAGAAATTAGAAAGCGTAGAAAAGCAAAACAAAAATACCTTACATTATTCTCCCACTCTGTAATCATCACTGATAATCTAACACATAGTATTCTAAATCTTTTGTGCTGATGTGTTTATATATATACATATCTGTATTTGTTAATAGTATGAGATTATAGTCTTCTTCAGCCCCCCCCCTACTTTTTGGAGATAGTCTCAGGTATTATTGGTAGAAATGAATGTAACTGAGGCAGGCTAGGGACTCTTGGTCTTCTTGCTCTGTCCCTTGAGTTCTGGGATTAAAGTTCTGCACTACCATGCCTGGCCTTTTCTACTTACCATCTTTACAGTTTTTGCCTTTCTAGACTATATTAACATGTTCCTAGTTGACATTAAAAACTGCCCTTTTAAAGTGTTTGTCTAAGTATATTAGGTATATTATCACATAGCCTACCTACCTTTTATGCCCTTTTAATCTCTTTAAAGGCTGAATAGATTCAAGTTAACTGATTTGTAGCTAGAGCAAATAGTAGATGATTAGTCTGTACCTTCATTTTCATCACATCTTGAGAGTCATAGTTTTACTTTATTCTCTGTACTGATCTTCACATTATCCAGTACTATAGCTTTCTATCTGCTCATAGAGGGCTGTGTGACTGGCTGTGTAATTCACAGTCAATAGCTATATCTTGTACACTTCTAGCTCATGATAAATAATTTTTACTGCTTGTCATGCTAATTAATTAGCAAAGCTTTCATTGTTGACTGGAGATAGTGTTGGCAAAATTTTTTCTTGTTAGTCTTTTAAATTAAACTAGTCATTCCTAGAGCATAAATGTATGGATTCCTGATTATAATAATCATAAATATATGAGAATATCCATGCAAACTAAAGAAAACCTATGAAAAATTTTCTCATTGGTTATGAGGGAACTTTTCTTTTTCAAGTTGGTATCTGCATTCTGGAAGCATCTTAGAATCAGCAGTTTATTAAGATTACCATTGGTTTTGATGTAATTATCATATTCTCTGTATGCATCATCCTGCTGATAGCTGCTCTATTTGCATAGTGACACTGATACAGTTAAGTTATATTCATTTTCAGTTTGTTTTGTATTTAAAGTTTTAAAATAGTATATGATGATTTGACAAGGAAATTGTTTTTCTTTCTTATTGTTACATTACATAATGGTTTGGTTTTAATTGTGGCATTGAAGAAGTTTAGGACATTGTACTATGTTGAAGTTTGTCTTGTAAATTACAGATAAAATGCTACTTATGGAGAAAGAAAAAGCTTTCTACCCTTAAAAGAGGGCACCATTTGCAGGGAGAAGGACTAGTTATTTAGGGAACTGACTGTTATGGCTTTTCCTTTTGAATAAATTTGTATAATGCAAGACCTCTTCTAGTGTATGTATACAAAAATTAAATGAAGGAAAGATCACAAGGAACTCTGTCTGTCCATCACCCAGATTCAGCTATTAAGAACATTTTATTTTATCTATATCCCCAGTTTTCCCCTTTCTGTTGTATAATTTTTGAAATAAATCCATGACACTCTATTTATTTCATTTGTAAGTATTTTAGCTTCATCTTTATCTTTAAATGATGAGAACTCTTCTAAGTACATGCATAATTAAATTGTAATAGCTGAAAGGAAATTAATTATAATATTCTGTATTCAAACTTATAGTGCTTACAAGTATGTTGTTTCTTTCATTACATGAACGTCCAGTTTGAAAGTATACATAGCAATCTGATGAAATGTTTTTCAAGCATCTAACCTCTTGCAGATTTTGGCTGGATAGTACATATATATGAGGCTTTGTTAACTATATGGGTAGTCTGTGTCACATCTACACAGTTTTATAATTATAGCTTTGAAGTAGCCATAGATACTATTTTAAATGAATAGAAAAGGTGTGTTCAAGTAAAACTTTATGAAAAACAGATGGTACTATGATTTGGTTTTACTGCTTGATCTATAGTATTGTTTCTCAAATTTTATTGTATATTATTAGACTCACCTGTAATGTTATAAAGCATACAGAGGCCCTGGCTCTGCCAGGTATCTTAACAATTATATATATATATATATATATATATATATATATATATATATATATATATATAAAATTGTCTAGTCCATATGTACATTTGCCTACAACTTTCCTTTTTCTTGTGATTTGTTAAAGAGTTATTCATCTTATAAAGTTTCTTGTGATTAAGAGTTGAGTATAGAGGCTTGCTTTGCTCTGATCCTAGTTGCCACCCCTACCTCATATGTGTGTGTTTAGAATGAGGAGAATATACATAATTGATGGTTTAGGAGACACATAATGTGTAGCTCTCTCTTTCCCATTGTTTTTGAGAGCAGGATTTTCTTAGATTCATTTCCTGGCAGACTAAAATACACTTTCGATCACCTAATAACTTTTCACCTTACACATGACAGAACAGATTCTTAGGGATGGGGAAAGATAGGCACAAAGCCACATAGTACATTAGTAATAGAACAAGGGATATGATTGGAAGTGGCCTCCTTATTTGAGAGTCAAAGTACATCGAGTTCTTCAAATCGCTGAACCCTAAAGCTGAATGATACCGACAAGTCACATAAATAGCTTCCAGTTCTTTTGCCAGGTATCTTTGCAAACCAGAGGTCTCACTTAACTGAATAGCCTGAGGATAATATTCAAAGTACAAGTATGTTTTATTTATCTTAGACTATTTTGGGTAAAAAAAAAAAAAAAGAAAAGATTTAGCTCCCAAATTTTAATTTTTAAGTAACTCACATTAATTCCTTGATTTCAGGAATGAGACAATTTGACCTTTGAACACACCAGGTCTTGTATGCTGGAGTTGAGTAGTGGTTTGTTCATTCTTTTCTTTTCTTCCTTCCTTTTCTTTCTCTTTCTCTCTTTCTTTCTACTTTTTATTATTAATTTATTAATTTACTTATTTAAATCCCAAATGTTCCCCTGAGTCTTCCCATCATCTCCTGCCCCTTCACCTCTGAGAAGGTGCCCACCCCCAATCCACCACCCTGGGACATCAAGTCTCTACAGGATTAGGTGCATCCTCTCCTACTGACGCCAGAAAAAGAATCCCTCTTGAAGTGGAACAATTTGCTGACTTGCCAGACTCCAGTACTCTCTATTTTGTTTTTCCCTCCTTTTAGAATTTCATGCAATGCATTTTGATCATATTCAGTCACCCAACTCTTCCCAGCCACCCACCTTTCCTTCCCTACACACTCAAATTTGTGATTTTTTTTAACCTCAAGGTCAATTTGTGCTGCTCAAATATTTGTGGACCTGTGGCCTTTCACTGAAGTATGGTCAACTTATTACTCTTTTAAAAACTGATCCTTCATCTCCCAACAACTGACAATTGCCAACAGATTCTCATTGAGGGGTGAGGTTTTATGCCAAGCTCCCTTATCCATTTTGGGATTTGGTATATCCTGGGCTTGGACATGCCTTGTGATTGATGTCACAACCATTGTAAGTTCATATTTGCAGTTGCCCTGTCATGTAAGGAGGATACTTTCTCCTTCAAGTTACCTATCACCTCCGGCTCTTACACTTTTTCCATTCCCTCATCTGTAGTGATTAGAGTTGATGAAGGTCATTTCATATTGCAAGAACTATCATTGGATGCTATCATGGTGGTTTTGACAATGTGTGCTTGTTTAAAGGGGTCAGCCACTACTTCTAGGGGAATATATTTCATTTACATCACCTCTTTGCTTCTCCAGTCATCTCAACTTATTTCTTCAAATCTAAACCATTGAAGAAGGTTGCTGTTTTCTACAATGCAGAGTACCACCACCTTCTCCAAATACTCATTCTTTTCTTCTGAAGTTTTTATTAATTAAATTAGTTCTTTGACATTTTATATATGTTGTAGTACATCCTAATTATGCTCTCCATGCCCTCTTTTGCCTTCTTTCTTAGGCCTGTCATCTCCCCACCCCCTTCATATCCTGGTCCCAGATTAATGACTTTTGGAGTTGTTTCATGGACCACGTAGTTAACCAGGGCCATATGTGTAATCATTAGACTGGGACTATCCTTTGAAGCTTGTGGGGTCACTAGTGGGTGCATAAATAATGATATGCCTATGATTATTCTCTCCCCAAATATATCAGTAGCAAATAGTTCATCAGTGATAGATAGGCCCCCCCTGAGACCCCTTCCCTTTTGTCTGACAGAGACAAGGTCATTCTTGTGCAGACTCCTAGCAGACATCCCCAGTTGTTATGAGTTTGTGGTTGCAATAGTTGTTTCTTGCCCAGAAGATAGCATTTCATAACCCCCTTTTCTTGTCTTCTGTCTTACAGTCTTTCCACTCCCTCTTCCTCAATAGTCTGTGAACCTTAGAGAAGATGATATTGATATTTTGTTTAGGGATCAGTCCTTAACTGTTACTAATTTGCAGCAGCTCTTGTGGTCATAGGTTTCTGTATTCACCCCTATTCCCTAAAAAGAGAGAGAGGCTTCTCTAATTAAGGCTGAGAGTAGTATTTGTCTATGGATATAAACATATTTAGAATTCAGTGTGATACTATGTCAGTTTAGCTAAACATTAATTCTGATGCTGAAGTTATAGCCATTTGTTCTAGTCCCTGCAAATAAACAAAACATGATGCAGTGAGATTAGTGAGACACAAAATATACACATCTTAAGGAACCTCAGTATTTTGTGCTTTTGCACATAAATTGTACCTCCCAGTGTATCTGTTATCATTTTTCAAACCACTTTTTTTCATATATCATTTTGATCATCACTCATTACTTCTCCATATAAAGTCTTGTTACATTTTGCAGGCTGGCTCCAAACTTTTGTGCTCAAATGATTCTCTTACCCCAACCTCCCCAGTAGCTAGGACTACAGACCTAGGGCACTGTGATCAGCTCTCCTCTTTCATTTTAGCTAATGGGTGATAGTTAATGCAGAGAGTCACAACTGGTCAAAATGCAGAGAATACATGCCTATAGAGTGCCCACTTACATCTCCATTGCTACCTCTCCTCGAGATGCAGGAACCATAGAAGAAAGATGATAAGGGTTGGGGAAAAACAGAGCAAGAGAATGATGAAACTTGGCAGAGCTGCTGCACTTAGGAACTCACAGCAACTATGACTGCCTGCGCATGATCAAACTAGCCAACATTCTAGCATGGAAGGACATGGATGGAGAAGTGGTTCATTAGTGACCCCCCTACTTTGGTACTATGGAAAGTTGATGGTTTCTACGGGAGGGAGAAATGGTTTTCTTTAAGGTTCTGGCTCTGGGTAGGACTACCCACTCCAGTAGATGGCCCCACACCCTAAATGTAGATGAACAACACAAATTGGAGTCAAATAGGTTGTTAAACAAGAAAAGGGACATGAAGTTGTATGGGTGCAGAGAATTTGGAGCCATCAGTGGAGTGTAATTTTAATCAACATACACTGTATGAAAGTCTTAAAGAATAAAAATATTTTACCTGAAATGAAAGAAAAAATGTGTGCATTAAAAATGGTTGCACAAAAGCCGGGCGTGGTGGCGCACGCCTTTAATCCCAGCACTCGGGAGGCAGAGGCAGGCGGATTTCTGAGTTCGAGGCCAGCCTGGTCTACAAAGTGAGTGCCAGGACAGCCAGGGCTACACAGAGAAACCCTGTCTCGAAAAAACCAAAAAAAAAAAAAAAATGGTTGCACATGGACAAATATATGGGGCTTTGGTGTAGCTCAATGATAGAGGCCTTGACTAATGAGTGAGGCTCTAGTGTCCATCCCTTATACCACAGTGTATATAGTAAGAGGAGAGATGACATTTGCAAAGAAAGCTCCCCTGGTTTCATTAGAAGGCCATGAAAGGCAAGCATCCTAAATGGGATAGCAGGAAGTTCCTTCGGAGCAAGTAGAAGTAAGCCCAGTATAAAACCCTCTCATAGAAGCTTCTGTTTTCCAAGTGGAGCTACATAAGCAGCAGTAAGATGCAGTGGAAAAAATGGTTACACTTGAATACCAACAAATACGGGTTTGAATCTCCTGCCTTTCCAAATCTGAACCCTGGGTGCTTCAGCCCAGGGCCTCAGAATAAAATACCTTTCTTTTGGCAATTATGAACATTCAGTGAACTGCTCTGGTACTGAAGAAACTTCATGTCCAGGTTTCTTGCCTACTAGGTGGTGGTTTAAACATTGGAGATCACTTGGTAGCAGCATGGGCATTCTTTTCTATTTTAATAACTAAACAAATTCTGTCACTAGAGAATAAAGGTTAATTGCAGAGGCATTTAATCTGTTGAAAAGGACTGATCAGCAGCCAGAAATATCAAAGGCCTGAATGCTGGCAGCTCATTACCATCTGAATGCCACCCGGCCTTTGTTAAAGGCTTAAGCGTCTTTATTATAAAGATTGGTCTAAGAATTCTGTCCCCCTTAATTACCCACTTAGTGTCAAGAACTTGCCTGTCACTGGGTCAGTCTCTCAGGGCCTTTGGCTTGGGTGAGTTGGGGTATTCGTAGTTTGAGTGGGCAGCTAGCCCACTCCTTATTCTAACCTCAGCCCACTCCTTATTCTAACCTCTACAACCCGCACAGCCAAACTGGCCAAAGGGCTGCATGCCTTTCACTTGTCTGCCTCTAGTAGTTTAAAAGAGCTTTGGTGGAGTTCAGTTCCTATAAAAATAATTAATTTGTAACTGTTGTGTGCCAGGAACACAGTTGGAAGTTGTTTACCACCTAGTAGAAGAAGCAGAAATTAAACTGAAAGTTGCAGTGTACTAGTCTCCTTGCCAGTAGTATCAGTTAAGTTGAGGACAGTACTAAGCACTCAGCTCTGAACTCACATACATACAAGTGACACAAAATGGACTCAGCAGATTGTATTGATAAATGTATGCATATGTTTATATGTAACAAGAAAAATCAAAGAGAAAAGGAGATGAATTTAACAGGGAGTAAGCAGGGAATGGGAAGAAATTGAAGAGGGAAATGGTGTGATTATGTTTTATTCATTTTTTAAAGAAATGGAAAATTGAAAAGAGGTCTTTAAGAAAGCAGGAGAAAGAGAGACCAAGAATCCTTTGTTTTCTTCCCACCCAGAAGCAAGGTTGTCGTCCAGTATGCTGCCTTTTCATTCTCAAATCATTTTTCTTCATATTCAGGAAACAAAGCCATAACAAAGATGAGGACTGTTTGCTGTGGCCACCTGTACGGGGGTAGATATCTGCCACCTTAAGTAAATTTCCAAGAACAATTAGACATTCTTTAGATATGGAATTGGAAACATTCAAGTGAAAGGGGTAACTGTGGCATAGCCTGAAGAAGCTAATCTAAGAAGTTTAGTGTAACCCTTGTCAAAGGCTAGTAATGCATATAGTGGTGGATCTTGGAAAGGTCAGAGTGTTGGGTAGTACCATGCTGGAGAAATTTCCCACCACTTATTTTCTACTACTCTAAAGTAGATACAATTTACACAAGTTGGAAAACTGAAGCTCAGAGAAGTTGGAGTTAAAACTCCCTGTTGTACATCTTGTGAGTGGCATGGTCGGGATCCAAACTGAAGTCAACTGTAGGACTTGGGCTATACATAGCTATTAGAAATAGGAGGTAAATTACAGGAGGCTTTAACTGCCTTCTTTAAAGACCTGTTGCCTTCTGCTCTAAGTAATCAGGAGCCAGTGATGAGACTTAAAGCAGAGTGAGTGAAGATCTAACAACCAGATTGCAGGACCTACTTCCTCCCTTGCTCAGCAATTGTGATTTCAGGAAAATATTTTTCCATCTTGTTTTATAAGATGAAGAAGACGATCAAGTGGTGATCAACCATAGGGTCCTTTTTGTCTCTTTGTGGTTTCTGTTTCTTAAACTGTGGGACTAAAATGGCCAGATTCCTCCCTAGAATGACTGGTAGGCCCTTTTGTCACTGCTGTTCTTTATGGTAGAAAAGCCCTCTACCTCTGGGTACACTTATCTCCTTTGCTGTTCCTTAGACCTGCAGTTCCCCTTGCCTTGAATGAACCCAGGCCTTTCTCCTGCCTCCCCACACCCTTTACTACCTCCAAGTCTGTCTCCAAACTCCTTCAGGATTGTTAGCCCAGTTCCCAATCTCTCACTTTGGCTCCTACTCATAGACAATGTGTTACTCACTAGTTATTCCCATTTTCTTATCTTTTCCATATGTACTGTAGATCTCTCCTTTCCTACCTTTGGGTGTCTCTTATCTCCATTAGCACCTAGCATAGTCCCGGTTACTAGAAAAATGAATCGTTTTCATTGTTTTCTTTTTCTTCTGGCAGTGTGTGTGAGCACAGCAAAGAGAATCTTATGACGCCTTCCAATATGGGGGTGATCTTTGGGCCCACCCTGATGAGAGCTCAAGAGGACAC